>NC_041382.1:343005062-343075426 GCF_002162155.2 Triticum dicoccoides
GCGCCGCCGCCAAGCCCTGCCGTGCCGACCTCCGCCGCCCCGTGCTGCACCCCGCCGTTGCCCGCGCCGCCGCCCGCTCGCCGAAAGCCGCCGGAGCCGCGCCGGAGTTCGAATCTCACCGTTCGGTTTTTTTCGGTTTATGTAAAAACTGCCGTTTAAAAAAAACCTAGTTACGTTTTTTAGACCCGATTCGTTGGTTTTCTCGGTTTAGTTTATTCAACGGACGTTCATCCATACGTTCGTTTTAACGAACGGTTTTCGCCTGTTAGTCACAGACAACGAACGTTCGTTCGTTAGCCTGTTCGTCCATTTTTCTTTTTCTCGGGTTTTTCGTGATTATTTTCAATCGCGATTTCTGATCCGATTTTTGTTTTAGTTTTTTTTTCCGCTCATTTATCGGAATTAGGCGATTCAAGCGCCTAGATCTTTGTCTCGAAGCCCTCTTTCCGTTTGACCAACTTGAACAAGATTTTGGTACTGTAAAATTTGACTTTAGTCCAGATCAGTAATCAGATCTTGTTTCTTTTGCATTTTGTGTTTCGTTACTCCGTTTGTTTGATTCTTTTTGCAAACCGGAGTTCTTAAGTTGAAGTTTCTAGTTAGATCTTCTTATTTGAGTTTTACCCATGCATCTTTGTTTGATTGCTTATGTATGATATTGTTTGTCTGCGATAGAACACTCGGAGTGCGAATCATGCTACTACGAGTCTCTAGGTTTCACGGATCATCAGCAAGGCAAGTAACACTGTGATCATACCCCTTTATTACCCAGTTTTTTATGCATTAGTTCCAATACTCAAACACTGCATGATTAGGATGTGATTAACTTATGGGTTTGGGAAGTAGATGATGAGGTAGAACCTAATACCTGTTTTACTATCAAACCCTCGGGAGTTACCTCTACGTTGCTTATATTGCTATGCTATAATTGTAGACGTGGTTTGGGTTTGAGTGTATCCATGACAGATGTGAGATTGTTAATTAATGGTTCAACTTAAAGTGGCAACTTTAATACACATCTGGGTGGATTGCTTGTTTGGGCACCTGGAGAATCTAGTGTTGTCCTAGGATATCCCGGAGTACCAGTGTGATCATCCTACGGTCCGCCACCCAGGCTCAAAGGGATCTTAAGAATCACTCATGCTAGAAACTTCCGTGTGCAGCCACAAGCCATTATGGGATCTGGCATAGTATGAGTAAGTTGTGTGACCTCTTTCAGTGGGCTAGCAGATGTAGAGGGAAAGTAGGTGTAACTGTCCACCCAGAGTAAAGAGTAAATGCTTCTGAAAGACTGTGTCTCGGTCATCCGTTTCTCAAACATCATGTAGTACGAGAAATCCAATGGAGGAGATCAAGTCTTGTGGGGAAAAGTGCACAAACCTTTGCAGAGTGTACAATCTAATCATGGTTAGCCGTGTCCCCGGTTATGGACATCTTGAGTATCTAGTACTTGGATTTTCCTATTGTATCTCATCACTCTAAATTAATTTGTTGGGTTAATGAACTACTTTAATTGGGATTGAGTTGGAGGAACCTTCTCAGTGTTGTTTCAACTACCATTATAGTTAAAATAAAACTTATTCCTTTGTTGTAGGGAAAAATTGGCTTTTCGCAAAAAAACATTATAACCATACAACCTCCACCAGCCAAATATGCATATAGTGTTAGCATTATTTCTGTTCATTGCTCTACTGTGTTACACTACCAGCATATTCCATGCGCTGACCCGTTTTTGGGCTGCAACATATCACATTGCAGACTTTTCAGACGAGGAGTAAGGTTCGCTAGGTCGTTGCCGTGCAGCTCAGCTATGCCGTTGGAGTTGATGGACTCACTTTATCTTCCAAGCCTTCCGCTGTTATCATATTAGATGGCCTTAAGCCATATTTATTGTGATAAGTTCTCTTTTGGAGACATTCGATGTAATAAGTGTGTGATTGCTACTCTGTTATAAATCCTTCGAGTACTGTGTGTGTCAACATTACCGATCCAGTGATGACACTGAAGCACAGAGACTTAACCGTTTGAGGTCGGGTCGCTACACCTAGGAAATGCTAGCCAATCCAAAAAAGTAAAAGAGAAAGGAAATCTACAAAGAGAAGAAAAAACTAGTGAGGGTGATGGCACCGGTCTAGCCGTAGAAGGGCTGAAGCCGAGCTATGTTCCATGGGTTCAGTTCAAGGTGATTGTCCGTTGGGTTGCAGAGGCGATATGCTCGTCCTGCAAGCACCTCATCAATTATGAAGGGACCCTCCCTTTTAGGTTAGAGCTTATTCTTATGCTTCCCGGGAGGTGTAAAACGAGTTCGCCCACATTATATGCCTTTGCTCGAACTTCCCTACTTTGGTAGCGTCGGGCCTGCTGTTGATAAAAAGTAGAGTGGGTCCGAGCTATATCGCCTCTCCTTCCAGTGCATCCAGGTCATCCTGCCGATCTAGCTCAGCCTCCATCTCTTCGTACATGCGCACTCTGGGCGCGTCATGGATGAGGTCACAGGGGAGGACTGCTTTTGCCCCGTATACCATAAAAACGGTGTGTATCCCATTGATCGATTAGGGGTGGTGCGCAGGTCCCACAATATGGAGTCAATGGCAGTCAGATTCTTTCAGGGAACGGACCAGTCGGGGTTTAATGCCTCTTAGGATGAGTCCATTGGCCCGTTTGACCTGTCCATTGGTCTGTGGGTGATATCCGAGGCATAATCGAGCATAATGCCCATGTTAGCGCACCAGTCCTTTAGCTTCTGGGCCATGAAATTGGATCCATTGTCCGTTATTATGATGTATGGGACACCCTAATGGTGGACCACGCCGGATATAAAGTCGATGACCGGTCCAGACTCGGCTTAAGTTACTGGGTTTCGCCTCAATCCACTTAGTGAATTTGTCGACCATGACTAGTAGATATTTCTTTTTCTTGGTCCCCCCTTTAAGTGGTCCAACCTGAAGGAAATATGCCCTAGAGGCAATAATAAAGTTGTTATTTATATTTCCCTATATCATGATAAATGTTTATTATTCATGCTAGAATTGTATTAACCGGAAACTTAGTACATGTGTGAATACATAGACAAACAGAGTGTCACTAGTATGCCTCTACCTGACTAGCTCGTTGATCAAAGATGTTTAAGTTTCCTAGCCATGGACAAAGAGTTGTCATTTTATAAACGGGATCACATCATTAGAGAATGATGTGATTGACTTGACCCATCCGTTAGCTTAGCACTTTGATCGTTTAGTTTACTGCTATTGCTTTCTCCATAACTTATACATGCTCCTATGACTATGAGATTATGCAACTCCCGAATACCGGAGGAACACTTAGTGTGCTATCAAACGTCACAACATAACTGGGTGACTATAAAGATGCTCTACAAGTGTCTCCGATGGTGTTTGTTGAGTTGGCATAGATCGAGATTAGGATTTGTCACTCCATGTATCGGAGAGGTATCTCTAGGCCCTCTCGGTAATGCGCATCACTATAAGCCTTGCAAGCAATGTAACTAATGAGTTAGTTACGGGATGTAGCATTACGAAACGAGTAAAGAGACTTGCCGGAAAGGAGATTGAACTAGGTATTAAGATACCGACGATCGAATCTCAAGCAAGTGACATACCGATGACAAAGGGAACAACATATGTTGTTATGCAGTTTGACCGATAAAGAACTTCATAGAATATGTAGGAACCAATATGAGCATCCATGTTCTGCTATTGGTTATTTACCGGAGATGAGTCTCGGTCATGTCTACATAGTTCTTGAACCCGTAGGGTCCGCACGCTTAACATTCGGTGACGATCGGTATTATGAGTTTATGTGTTTTGATGTAAAGAAGGTAGTTCGGAGTCCCGGATGTGATCACGGACATGACGAGGAGTCTCATAATGGTCGAGACATAAATATTGATATATTGGAAGCCTATGGTTGGACATCGAAATGGTTCTGGATGAGTTCGGGCATTTACCGGAGTACCGGGAGGTTACCGAAACCCCCCGGGGAGTATATGGGCCTTATTGGGCCTTAGTGGTAAAGAGGAGAGGAAGGGAAAGGTGGAGGGTGCCCCCCTAGCCCAATCCGAATTGGGTGGGCGGCCGGCCCCCCTTCCTTCTTTCTCTCTTCTCTCCTACTCCTACTAGGGAAAGGGGGGAATCCTACTCCCAGTGGGAGTAGGACTCCCCCTAGGGCGCGCCATAGAGAGGGACGGCCCTCCCCTCCTCCACTCCTTTATATACGGGGGAGGGGGCACCCCATAGACATACAAGTTGATCTCTTAGCCGTGTGCGGTGCCCCCTCCACAGATTTCCACCATGGTCATATCGTTGTAGTGCTTAGGCGAAGCCCTGCGTCGGTAACTTCATCATCACCGTCATCACGCCTTCATGCTGACGAAGCTCATCCCCGACACTCAGCTAGATCTAGAGTTCATGGGACGTCACCGAGCTGAATGGAGAAGCCCGGTGGGTCAAAGCCCATAGATGAGCGTGGTAGAAGCAGGACCACAGGCAGCTCGCAGCGGCGATTCTGGATGCAACACCCGCAAGACAACGGGCCGGTGGTTTAAAGCGGCACTGTGGTGACTTAGAGCAGAGGCGCGGGTGCTTGGTAATGAAGGCGACGACCATGGCCATGGAAGATCGAAAACCGCGGTCTAGAGGCGAGGTGAACCAGCAGGTCGACGGAGGCGGCGCCGAGGAGCACTAAAACGGGGCGACTCATGGAGGAGTGGCAAGGTGGTTACACTGTAGTGGCGGGTCGAAGACGAATGCGGCGGCTCAGTGAGGGACAGCCGATTCGAGGCACACTGGCGGCCTGCCGGCGAGGCGCAGCTGAGCCAGCGTCAGGTTGAAGAGGAACGGGCAGTTGAATGCTTGACGTGGAGTACCCGCAGTGGCAGGAAGAGCCACAATGGAGGAAGTAGATTCAATGGCGAAGGTGAGTCAGCATGGGCGTGCTCAGAGACGGGTCGTGGCCAAGCAGCTCCAGGCGGCACCGTAGCAGAGGCGGGTTAAGGCCAAGGCAATTTGACGAGGCTGCAACCGTGGAAATGGGAGGCCACGGCCGCGGTGGTAGAGGTAACTCGCTACGGCACTGCTCCAAGGCAGGGGCGGTTCGCCCATGGTAGATCATGATGGCTCAAAGCAGCAGAGGCGGTACCCGCGGGTCGACAACGGTGGCAGGCCGCTTAGCATGGGATCGATGGAAATAGAAGGTGATCTGGCGCAGCGGCGGTTCATAAGTGCAGCGGCGGCGGCGGCAGGGCCCAGGCCAGCTGAGGCGAGTCACTGTGGCGGTTCAACATCGCAGGCTGGTGATGCAGTGAGTCATAACAACGGTGGAGGTGACCCGGCTGGGGCGATTCATAAACCGGTCGCGGGCAGCGTGAGTCGGCCAAAGGCAAAGGCCGCAGCAGTGAAGGCATCTGGCGACTAAAGGCGCGGGCAACGAGTAAGGCTGCGGTAGCGGCAGCGGCTCGACACAGCGTCCCAAGATGACCACTTTGAAACAGAGGTAAGGCCAAACTGGGGTTAGCAGCTTCTACACTCGAAGTGGTGTTGTGTGATGACGGTTGTAGTTTCCATCTCCAGTAGATTTGATAGATTCTCTGGGCTCGAACCTGAAGCATGGTCGCAATCTGCACTGTCTTTTGTTTGATCTCAGAGAGCCATATCAATTTAACTCCTGCAGGATTTGTACGGTACAAAGAGCAGGAGCCCCAACATATTTAACCCTCTGTATTGTACGCGCGGGGGAAAACATATAGTCTGATCCAGCCGTTGTAAAACTTTGAAGTGGAATTCCTGAAGAATCGTTGACCCAGTGACTTGCTGTGCCATATGAAGGCGAAAACTTCAACTCGTCTCAATCTAGTCTGGCACATGCTTTCTCAACGAGGTGGCTTGGTATGGCCACAGGAGCAGTGAGTCGATGAAGCGGGGGACCACGATGGCGGTTTGAGGCAAGGCGGCCGTGAGCGACTTGCAGCAGATATAAGCAGCGTGGTCAAAGCGGAGAGCGGTAGCGCCGGCTCGGCCACGGCTGCTTATGGTAGTAGAGGACGGTAGAGACGAGCCGGTGTTGGAGTATAGTAGCCAGCGCGCCTCGGCGGGTCAACGGCGCAGGCGAACTAGGCGGGTCCACGGCAAAGGCGAGCTGCTGGCTTGGAGTTACCCCAGAAGCGAGGTAAGGCCGCAGTAGTGGCATGCCGTCAACTCGGAGGTAGCTTAGAGCGGTTCGTAGACGGCTTGGCAACTTAGCAAAACGACGCTTGGAGCGGTGGGTTAAAGCCATGGCGGGTTGACCGGGGCGGCGTCTTGACAAGGCGGAGGTGGGTCGCGGCGAACCTCGGCAGAAGAGTAGACCGGCCCCGAGACAAGGTAGGCCCGGCTCGGAACGGCTTCGGGTGTAACTTGACGCACCACAACAGGGGCGACTTAGCAAAAAACGACACCGACCACTAGTTAAAAACCATCTTGACTCCACGCGTGACTCAACAAGTAGTAGTAGTTAGCTCTTTTTGGCAGCGATTTAGAGGCCGAGTCGTGGTTGGTTTGACTCCGCTGTCGCTTATGTCAGCGACCGTAGCAAATAATGATGCCTTCGGTTTCGAAGGATCACCGGATCCTCAGTGACTTAACCCTAATTTCCCTTGAACTCAAAACCTTGCCCAGGCATTAGATCCGACTGCTATTTTAGACTGATAAACAAAACTGATGCAAATCTTTCCAAGCCGATTTCTCTTCATCCGGAAAATTATGAACTTCTCGATCCCTGAGAAAAGATCCCTCCAAGAACTCATCACCACCGTGCGCAGGCCCCATGGTGGGCGCCAACTGTCCTGGAATTCTCACGGCAGATGTCCTAGTGTGAGGACTTAGTCGTGAGGCCAACACATCTGTGTGGTAGCTTGAGAGGGGTTGATCGGAATCGAGAGACGCAACAGAAGACAAGGATTTAGACAGCCGGGCCCCGGGAAACATCATCCGGTAACGACCCTACATGTTGTTTGTGGTTAGGTCTTATTGTCATCATGAGAGAGTCGCCGTAAACTGGCTCTCCTAGTTATGTCTAGCCTTAAGATTCTCCTCTCTTCTCTTGGGGTGCTCTGCCCCTCCTTCTATAAGTTGAAGGGGCGGGTCACATGTAGAGTCCATCTCGGACTAAGACTTAAACTATTCAGACTTCTCTTCATGGGCTTCTTAACATATTGGGCTTCTTAACGTCTCGGGCTTATTAACCCCAAGCGACTCTGTCTGCTGGGTTATGACTGTCTGCCGGGTTACCATCTGACTTACCATCTGACTTATCATCTGTCGGGTTATGATCTGACTTAACATCTGCGGGGTTATGATCTGACATAACATCTGCCGGTTTACGATCTGACTTAACATCTACCGGGTTATGATCTGACTTAACATCTGCCTTAACATCTACTGGGTTATGATCTAACTTAACTGTCCCAGCCGGGTCATAACTTCCTCCAGGTCATATTGCGGGGTATATCCCCGACAGTGGTAGTTGTTTTGATCTTGCTGAAAAAACAGAAACTTTTGCACCCAGGAAAATAATTTTCATTTGTTACAGAAGCGTGATTTTAATCTGATTCGTTTTGCACAAGATTGGTACACAAATTTCCCAGGTTGTCCTAATTTTTCAGAATTTTTGGAGTTACAGAAGTATTCTAGAGTTACCGATTACTTCAGGCTGTTCTGTTTTTGACAGATTCTGTTTCTATATGTTGTTTGCTTATTTTGATGAATCTGTGGGTAGTATCGGGGGGTATCAACCATGGAAAAGTCGGAATATAGTAGATATTACACCAATATAAATGAAGAATGATTTCACAACATAACCAAAAGTGGTGATTTATTTTCTTATACTAACGGAACTTCTGAGATTTTCTGTTGAGTTTGTGTTGTGAAGTTTTCAAGTTTTGGTAAGGATTTAATGGACTATGGAATAAGGAGTGGCAAGAGCCTAAGCTTGGGGATGCCCAAGGCACCCAAAGGTAATATTCAAGGACAAACAAGAGCCTAAGCTTGGGGATGCCCCGGAAGGCATCCCCTCTTTCGTCTTCGTCTATCAGTAACTTTACTTGAGGCTATATTTTTATTCACCACATGATATGTGTTTTGCTTGGAGCGTCTTATATTATATGAGTCTTTGCTTTTTAGTTTTCCACAATAATCCTTGTTGTACACACCTTTTGAGAGGGACACGCATGAATCGTGATTTATTAGAATACTCTATGTGCTTCACTTATGTCTTTTCAGCTAGGCAATTTTGCTCTAGTGCTTCACTTATATCTTTTTAGAGCACTGATACGTCTCCAACGTATCTATAATTTATGAAGTATTCATGCTGTTATTTTATCATTCTTGCATGTTTTACAATCATTTTATAGCAAATTTATATCATTTTTGGGACTAACCTATTGACCCAGTGCCCAGTGCTAGCTGTTGTTTTTTGCTTATTTTTTACATCGTAGGAAAGCAACATCGAACGGAGTTCAAACACCACGAAACTTTTTGTGGGTTTTTTTGGACCAGAAGACCAACAGTGGGCCAAAGAAGCACATGGGTGGTGCCCCGAGGAGGGCACAACCCACCATGGCACGCCTGGGGGCCCAGGCGCGCCCAAGTGGGTTGTGCCCACCTCGGTGGCCTCCCGCACCCCTTCTTTGCACTATAAATTCTCAAATATTCCGAAACCCTTCGGGGTTAACCTAGATCAGAAGTTCCGCCACCCCAGGGCTCCGTAGCCAACTAAAACCAATCTAGACCCGTTCCGGCACCCTGTCGGAGGGGAATCATCTCCGATGGCCATCTTCATCATCCCGGCGGCCACCACGATGAGGAAGGAGTATTCCACCCTCGGGGCTGAGGGTTTGTACCAGTATCCATGTGATTAATCTCTCTCTCTCTCTCTCGTGATCTATATCATGGGCTTTGTTAATATAGTCAAATCATATGATGTTTCTCCCCTGTACACTCTTGTTGTGATGAATTGAATCTTTACCCTTTGAAGTTTTGTCATGTCGGATTGAATGTTCAGATTTGAGAACACATGATTTATGTCTTGCGGTATGTATACTTGAGGTGACAATGGGGTATCATGTTGATTCACTTGATATACGTTATGGCACCCAACTTGCGGATTCCCATGGTGATATTGGGGTAATCTATGCACAGGGGTTGATGCACGTTTTTATTATCTTTTCTCCGATAGAAACTTTGGGGTCTCCTTGTAGTTCTTTGTGTGGATTGAGTATTATGAATATGAATATGCTTTGGTGTTATTCTAGTACAAACTCTAGGATAGATCGAACAGAAAAAATAGCTTTACGTTATTTTAGTACGATCTCTTGAATAGATCGAGCGGAAAGAATAGCTTTGAGGTGGTCTCGTACCCTACAAACAATTTCTATCTTTTGTTCTCCGCTAATAGGAACTCGGGAGTGATTCTTTGTTGCACTTTGAGGGATAATCATATGATCCAACTATGTTAGAATTGTTGGGAGATTGCACTAGTGAAAGTACGGACCCTAGGCCTTGTTTTTAAGCATTGCAATACCGTTTTTGTGCCCGTTTACTATTTGCTACCTTGCTGTTTTTATTCATTCAGATTATAAAAATATATTTCTACCATCAATATTACACTTTTATCACCATCTCTTCATCGAACTAGTGCACCTATACAATTTTCCATTGTATTGGGTGTGTTGGGGACACAAGAGATTTCATGTATTTGATTGTAGGGTCATTTGAGAGACACCATATTCATCCTACACCTCTCACGGATTGATAAACCTTAGGTTATCCACTTGAGGGAAAATTGCTACTGTCCTACAAAACTCTGCGCTTGGAGGCCCAACACGTGTCTACAACAATAAAGTTGTGTAGTATGCTAGAAGTATTATTGTTTTTATGTCAATATTAAACTTTTGTTTTGAATCTTATGGATCTGAACATTCATGCCACAATAAAGAAAAATTACATGGATAAATGTGTTCGATAGCATTCCACATCAAAAATTCTGTTTTTATCATTTACCTACTCGAGGACGAGCGGGAATTAAGCTTGGGGATGCTTGATACGTCTCCAAGGTATCTATAATTTTTGATTGTTCCATGCTATTATATTATCTGTTTTGGATCTTTTACATGCATTAATATGATATTTTACATTATTTTTGGGACTAACCTATTAACCTAGAGCCCAGCACCAGTTTCTGTTTTTCCCTTGTTTTTGAGCTTCGCAGAAAAGGAATACCAAACAGAGTCCAAATTAAATAAAACTTTCACGATGATTTTTCTTGGACCAGAAGACACCCCGGAGATTTGGAGTTCAAGTCAGAAGAGCCACGAGGCGGCGACAAGGGGGGAGGGCGTGGCCCCTGCCTTATGGCCTCCTCGTGACTCCCGTGACCTAGTTCTGCCTCCTATATATTCACATATATTCCCAATCCACCAGAAGCATCCACGAAAACACTTTTCCACTGCCGCAACCTTCTGTTCCCGCGAGATCCCATCTTGGGGCCTTTTCCGACATCCTGTTGGAGGGGGATTCAATCACGGAGGGCATCTACATCAACTCTATTGCCCTTCCAATGAAGCGTGAGTAGTTTACCTCAGACCAACGGGTCCATAGCTAGTAGCTAGATGGCTTATTCTCTTTCTCTTTGATTCTCAATACCATGTTCTCCTCGATGTTCTTGGTTTCTACCCGATGTAATCTTTGTTTGCGGTGTGATTGTCGAGATCCGATGAATTGTGGATTTATGATCAGCTTATCTATGAATATTATTTGAATCTTCTCTGAATTCTTTTATGTATGATTTGATATCTTTGTAATTCTCTTCGAACTATCGGTTTGGTTTGGCCAATTAGATTGGTTTTTCTTGCAATGAGAGAAGTGCTTAGCTTTGGGTTCAATATTTTGGTGTCCTTTCCTAGTGACAGTAGGGGCAGCAAGGCACATATTGTATTGTTGCCATCGAGGATAAAAAGATGGGGTTTACATCATATTGGTTGAGTTTATTCCTCTACATCATGTCATCTTACTGAAAGCGTTACTCTGTTCTTCATGAACTTAATACTTTAGATGCAGGCAGGAGTCGGTCGATGTGTGGAGTAATAGTAGTAGATGCAGGCAGGAGTCGTTCTACTTGACACATACGTGATGCTATATTTTGTAATCATTGCCTTAGATATCGTCATAACTTTGCGCTTTTCTATCAATTGCTCGACAGTAATTTGTTCACCCACCGTATTATTTGCTATCTTGAGAGAAGCCTCTAGCGAAACCTATGGCCCCCGGGTCTATTTTCCATCATATAAGTTTTCGATCTACTATTTTTCAATCTTTTACTTTCCGATCTATAAACCAAGAAACCCCAAAATATTTTATCTTTTATTTAGTTTTATTTATCTATCCCTATCAGATCTCACTTTTGCAAGTGACCGTGAAGGGATTATCAACCCCTTTATCGCGTTGGGTGCAAGTTGTTTGATTGTTTGTGCAGGTATTGGTGATTTGTGTGTTGTTTCCTACTGCATTGATACCTTGGTTCTCTAACTGAGGGAAATACTTATCTCTACTTTGCTGCATGATACATCTCGAGCGTATCTATAATTTTTGATTGCTCCATGCTACTTTATCTATTGTTTTGGACTATATTGGGCTTTATTTTCCACTTTTATATTATTTTTGGGACTAACCTATTAACCGGAGGCCCAGCCCAGAATTGCTATTTTTTTGCCTATTTCAGTATTTCGAGGAAACAGAATATCAAACGGAGTCCAAACGAAATGAAACCTTCGGGAACGTGATCTTCTCACCGAACGTGATCCAGGAGACTTGGGCCCTACTCCAAGAAGTTTCCGGGGAGGTCACGAGGGTGGAGGGCGTGCCCCCCCTGGGCGCGCCCCCCTGCCTCGTGGGCCCCTTGGAGCTCCACCGACGTGCTCCTTCCTCCTATATATACCTACGTACCCCCATTAGACCAGAGACGGAGCCAAAAACCTAATTCCACCGCCGCAACTTCATGTATCCACGAGATCCCATCTTGGGGCCTGTTCCCGAGCTCCGCCGGAGAGGGCATCCATCACGGAGGGCTTCTACATCAACACCATAGCCCTTCCGATGAAGTGTGAGTAGTTTACTTCAGACCTTCGGGTCCATAGCTAGTAGCTAGATGGCTTCTTCTCTCTTTTTGGATCTCAATACAATGTTCTCCCCCTCTCTCGTGGAGATCTATTCGATGTAATCTTCTTTTTGCTGTGTGTTTGTTGAGACCGATGAATTGTGGGTTTATGATCCAACTTATCTATGAATAATATTTGAATCTTCTCTGAATTCTTTTATGTATGATTGAGTTATCTTTGCAAGTCTCTTCGAATTATCTGTTTGGTTTGGCCAACTAGATTGGTAGTTCTTGCAATGGGAGAAGTGTTTAGCTTTGGGTTCGATCTTGCGGTGTCCTTACTTAGTGACAGAAAGAGTTGCAAGGCACGTATTGTATTGTTGCCATCGAGGATAACAAGATGGGGCATTTATCATATTGCATGAATTTATTCCTCTACATCATGTCATCTTGCTTAAGGCGTTACTCTGTTTTTAACTTAATACTCTAGATGCATGCTGGATAGCGGTCGATGAGTGGAGTAATAGTAGTAGATGCAGGCAGGAGTCGGTCTACTTGTCACGGACGTGATGCCTATATACATGATCATACCTAGATAACCTCATAACTATGCTAAATTCTATCAATTGCTCAACAGTAATTTGTTCACCCACCGTAGAATATCTATGCTCTTGAGAGAAGCCACTAGTGAAACCTATGGCCCCCGGGTCTATTCTCATCATATCAATCTCCATTACTTTATTTTACTTGTTTTGCTTTTACTTTTTACTTTGCATCTTTATACCAAAAATACCAAAAATATTATCTCTATCAGATCTCACTCTCGTAAGTGACTGTGAAGGGATTGACAACCCCTAAGCGTTGGTTGCGAGTTGCTACCATTTTGTGCAGGTACGAGGGACTTGCGCGTGACCTCCTACAGGATTGATACCTTGGTTCTCAAAAACTGAGGGAAATACTTACGCTACAGTGTTGCATCACCCCCTCCTCTTCGGGGAAAACCAAAGCTAGCTCGAGACATAGCAAGAAGGATTTCTGGTGCTGTTGCCGGGGAGGCCTACGCCAAGTCAAGTCAAGATTTACTCTCCCGTCAACGAGCCATTTCTGGCGCCGTTGCCGGGGAAGCCTCTGCAAAAGTCAACATACCAAGTACCCATCACAATCTCTATCTCTCGCATTACATTATTTGCCATTTGCCTCTCGTTTTCCTCTCCCCCACTTCACCCTTGCCGTTTTATTCGCCCTCTCTTTCCCAATCTCCTCCTCTTTTTCCCTTTGCCTTTTCTTTGCTCGTGTGTTAGTTTGCTTGCTTGTTCGTCACGATGGCCTTACCTAATTTTAGTGATCTTCACCTTAAAAGGCTAGAAGATATCGAAAACAATGTCAGGAAGTTTATGGTCTTGCAATTTGAGCATAATAATTTCTTTAGAAACGAGCTTAAGGAACAAAAGAGTTTTATGAGTTATATGAATAAAGAGCTCGATGATATGTCCAAAGAATTTGATGGTGTAAGAGCCCAAATTGCTCATCTTGAAAAAATGACCGCTGAAATTTCAGATATGCAAGCCACCTTAGTCAATAAGATGGCCGCTAAACCAAATAACTATGAGAATCAAGATGAAGATCTAAAAGTTATTGATGTGTCCCCTATTAAATCGTTGTTTTGCAATGTGAATCTTGATGAATCTGATTATGATCTTCCCTTACCTAGAAGGCGTTCTAAGAATTCTGAGTTTTTAGATCCTGATGATGAAATTGATAAAAAAGGGATTGAAAGAAATAAAAATCTAGATATTGCTAAACCCACTATTTTGGATCTCAAGGAATTTAACTACGAAAATTTCTCTTTAATTGATTGTATTTCCTTATTGCAATCCGTCTTAAATTCTCCTCATGCTTATAGTCGAAATAAAGCCTTTACCGAACACATTGTTGACGCCTTAATGCAATCTTATGAAGAAAAGCTTGAGTTGGAAGTTTCTATCCCTAGAAAACTCCATGATGAGTGGGAACCTACAATTAAGATTAAAATTAGAAATTACGAGTTTCATGCTTTGTGTGATTTGGGTGCTAGTGTGTCTACTATCCCCAAAGCTTTGTGTGATTTGCTAGATTTCCGTGACTTTGATGATTGCTCTCTAAACTTGCATCTTGCGGATTCCACTATTAAAAAGCCTATGGGAAGAATTAATGATGTTCTTATTGTTGCAAAAAGGAATTATGTGCCCGTAGATTTTATCGTTCTTGATATAGATTGCAATCCTTCATGTCCTATTATTCTTGGTAGACCTTTCCTTAGAACGATTGGTGCAATTATTGATATGAAGGAAGGGAATATTAAATTCCAATTTCCCTTAAAGAAGGGCATGGAACACTTTCCTAAAAATAAAATAAAATTACCATATGAATCTATCATGAGAGCCACTTATGGATTGCCTACCAAAGATGGCAATACCTAGATCTATCCTTGCTTTTATGCCTAGCTAGGGGCGTTAAACGATAGCGCTTGTTGGGAGGCAACCTAATTTTATTTTGTGTTTTTTGTTTTTGGTTCTGTTTAGGAATAAATAATCCATCTAGATTCTGTTTAGATGTGGTTGTATCTTTTAATTAGTGTTTGTGCCAAGTTAAACCTATTAGATCTTCTTGGAAGATAATTATTTGATCTTGCTGTAATTTCCAGAATCTTTGCGCTCAGTGCCCGAATTGTCAAAAATCACAAGAACGTGATAAAATAGTGATTCCAATTGCTTCTGATCAATAATAAAATTGCCCAGGTCTTCTAATTTTGGTAGAATTTTTTGGGTTCCAGAAGTTTGCGTTAGTAACAGATTACTTCAGACTGTTCTGTTTTTGACAGATTCTGTTTTGCGTGTGTTGTTTGCTTATTTTCATGAATCTATGGCTAGTAAAATAGTTTATAAACCATAAAGAAGTTGGAATACAGTAGGTTTAACACCAATACAAATAAAGAACAAGTTCACTACAGTACCTTAAAGTAGTCTTTTGTTTTCTTTCTCTGACGGAGCTCACGAGATTTCTATTGAGTTTTGTGTTGTGACGTTTTCAAGTTTTAGGTGAATTCTTTTGATGGATTATGGAACAAGGAGTGGCAAGAGCCTAAGCTTGGGGATGACCATGGCACCCCCAAGAAAATCCAAGGACACCAAAAAGTCAAAGCTTGGGGATGCCCCGGAAGGCATCCCCTCTTTCGTCCACTTCCATCGGTAATTTACTTGGAGCTATATTTTTATTCACCACATGATATGTGTTTTGCTTGGAGCGTCTTGTATTATTTGTGTCTTTGCTTGTTAGTCTACCACAATCATCCTTTCTGTACACACCTTTTGATAGAGCCATGTATGAATTGAAATTTGTTAGAATACTCTATGTGCTTCACTTATATCTTTTGAGCTTGATAGTTTACTCTATGTGCTTCACTTATATCTTTTTGAGTGTGATAATTTTTGCTCTAGTGCTTCACTTAGATCTTTAAGAGCACGGTGGTGGTTTGTTTTAAAGAAACTTGATCTCTCATGCTTCACTTAGATTATTTTGAGAGTCGTTAATAGCATGGTAATTTTCTTAATGTTAATATACTTGGTATTCAAGATATGTGAAACTTTATTTTTAGTGGGTTGAATACTAAGATAAGTTTGATGCTTGATAATTGTTTTGAGATATGGAGGTGATAATATCATAGTCGTTCTAGTTGAGTAGTTGTGAATTTGAGAAATACTTGTGTTAAAGTTAGCAAGTCCCGTAGCATGCACATATGGTTAAAGTTGTGTCACAAATTTGAAGCATGAAGTGTATCTGGCTTGTGCATCCTTATGAGTGGCGGTCGGGGACGAGCGATGGTCTTTTCCTACCAATCTATCCCCCTAGGAGCATGCGCGTAGTACTTGATTTTTGATGACTTCTAAATTTTTTGCACTAAGTATATGAGTTCTTTTGACTAATGTTGAGTCCATGGATTATACGCACTTTTACCTTTCCGCCATTTGCTAGCCTCTTCGGTACCGTGCATTGCCCTTTCTCACATTGAGAGTTGGTGCAAACTTCGCCGGTGCATCCAAACCCCGTGATATGATACACTCTTTCACACATAAACCTCCCTATATCTTCCTCAAAATAGCCACCATACCTACCTATCATGGCATTTCCATAGCCATTCCGAGATATATTGCCATGCAACTTCCATCATCATCATCATCATGACATGCTTTACTTTTGTCATATTGCCATTGCATGATCTTGTAGTTGACATCGTATTTGTGGCAAAGCCACCATGCATTATTTTTCATACATGTCACTCTTGATTCATTGCACCATCCCGGTACACTGCCGGAGGCATTCATATAGAGTCATATCTTGTTCTAGTATTGAGTTGTAATCATTATGTTGTAATCAATAGAAGTGTGATGATCATCATTATTAGAGCATTGCCCAATCAAAAAAAAGAGAGAAAGGCCAAAAATAAAAAAAGAAAGGCCCAAAAAATGAAGGAGAAAATAAAAAGGGCAATGCTACTATCTCTTTTTCCACACTTGTGCTTCAAAGTAGCACCTTGTTCTTCATGTAGTGAGTCTCATATATTGTGCTTCAAAGTAGCACCATGATTTTCATATAGTGAGTCTCATAATTTGTCTTGTTCATACTAGTGGGAATTTTTCATTATAGAACTTGGCTTGTATATTCCAATGATGGGCTTCCTCAAAATGCCCTAGGTCTTCATGAGCAAGCAAGTTGGATGCACACCCACTAGTTTTCTTTTGTTGAGCATTCTTAGCTCTAGTGCATCCGTTGCATGGCAATCCCTACTCCTTGCATTAACATCAATTGATGGGCATCTCCATAGCTCATTGATTAGCCTCATTGATGTGAGACTTTCTCCTTTTTTGTCTTCTCCACACAATCCCCATCATCATATTCTATACCACCCATAGTGCTATGTCCATGGCTCGCGCTCATGTATTGCGTGAAGGTTGAAAAAGTTTGAGATTATTTGAGTATGAAACAATTGCTTGGCTTGTCATCGGGGGTATAGAAGTTGGGAACATCTTTGTGTGACGAAAATGAAGCATAGCCTAACTATATGATTTTGTAGGGATGAACTTCCTTTGGCCATGTTATTTTGAGAAGACATAATTGTTTGATTAGTATGCTTGAAGTATTATAATTTTTATGTCAATATGAACTTTTGTCTTGAACCTTTCGGATCTGAATATTCATACCATGATTAAGAAGATTTACATTTAAATTATGCCAAAGTATCACACTGCATCAAAAATTCTCTTTTTATCATTTACCTACTCGAGGACGAGCAGGAATTAAGCTTGGGGATGCCTGATACGTCTCCAACGTATCTATAATTTTTGATTGCTCCATGCTACTTTATCTACTGTTTTGGACTATATTGGGCTTTATTTTCCACTTTTATATTATTTTTGGGACTAACCTATTAACCGGAGGCCCAGCCCAGAATTGCTGTTTTTTGCCTATTTCAGTATTTCGAGGAAACAGAATATCAAACGGAGTCCAAATGGAATGAAACCTTCGGGAACGTGATCTTCTCACCGAACGTGATCCAGGAGACTTGGACCCTACTCGAAGAAGTTTCCGGGGAGGTCACGAGGGTGGAGGGCGTGCCCCCTGGGCGTGCCCCTCTGCCTCGTGGGCCCCTCGGAGCTCCACCGGCGTGCTCCTTCCTCCTATATATACCTACGTACCCCCATTAGACCAGAGACGGAGCCAAAAACCTAATTCCACCGCCGCAACTTCCTGTATCCACGAGATCCCATCTTGGGGCCTGTTCCGAAGCTCCGCCGGAGAGGGCATCCATCATAGAGGGCTTCTACATCAACACCATAGCCCTTCCGATGAAGTGTGAGTAGTTTACTTCAGACCTTCGGGTCCATAGCTAGTAGCTAGATGGCTTCTTCTCTCTTTTTGGATCTCAATACAATGTTCTCCCCCTCTCTCGTGGAGATCTATTCGATGTAATCTTCTTTTTGCGGTGTGTTTGTTGAGACCGATGAATTTTGGGTTTATGATCCAACTTATCTATGCATAATATTTGAATCTTCTCTGAATTCTTTTATGTATGATTGAGTTATCTTTGCAAGTCTCTTCGAATTATCCGTTTGGTTTGGCCAACTAGATTGGTAGTTCTTGCAATGGGAGAAGTGTTTAGCTGTGGGTTCAATCTTGCGGTGTCCTTACTCAGTGACAGAAAGAGTTGCAAGGCACGTATTGTATTATTGCCATCGAGGATAACAAGATGGAGTATTTATCATATTGCATGAATTTATTCCTCTACATCATGTCATCTTGCTTAAGGCGTTACTCTGTTTTTAACTTAATACTCTAGATGCATGCTGGATAGCGGTCGATGAGTGGAGTAATAGTAGTAGATGCAGGCAGGAGTCGGTCTACTTGTCACGGACGTGATGCCAATATACATGATCATACCTAGATAACCTCATAACTATGCTAAATTCTATCAATTGCTCAACAGTAATTTGTTCACCCACCATAGAATATCTATGCTCTTGAGAGAAGCCACTAGTGAAACCTATGGCCCCCGGGTCTATTCTCATCATATCAATCTCCATTACTTTATTTTACTTGTTTTGATTTTACCTTTTACTTTGCATCTTTATACCAAAAATACCAAAAATATTATCTCTATCAGATCTCACTCTCGTAAGTGACCGTGAAGGGATTGACAACCCCTAAGCGTTGGTTGCGAGTTTCTACCATTTTGTGCAGATACGAGGGACTTGCGCGTGACCTCCTACTGGATTGATACCTTGGTTCTCAAAAACTGAGGGAAATACTTACGCTACTGTGCTGCATCACCCCCTCCTCTTCGGGGAAAACCAACGCTAGCTCGAGACATAGCACTGCATCACCCTTTCCTCTTCAAGGGAAAAACTAACGCACCGTTGCCGGGGAGATCTACGCCAAGTCAAGACATACCAAGTACCCATCCTAAAACTCTCATCTTTTGCATTACATTATTCGCCATTTGCCTCTCGTTTTCCTCTCCCCCACTTCTAAAATGATTTTCAAAAATATTTGCCTTTTTCCTCGCCCCTCTTCCGTTTGTCTTTTTCATTTGCTTTTTGTTTGCCCGTTTGTTAGATTGGTTTGTTGCTACCATGTATGAATCTGGGTAGGTTATCGCTGAAAAGGATAGTAGTAACGATGGGGGAAACTTTGATGCTTTTGCTAATAGTAATCCTCATGAAGAATCTACTATCTTGCACACTAAAAAACTTTGCATAGGTAGCAGCAGTATTATTGAAAAAAGGGGCTATTCAAGATTTCTTTACTTGTGCCAGTGTGCTACCGATGTTAGGTGTATCTATTCTCCATAAAACTAGTAGTCTCGCTGATGCTATATCTTTGCTTGTGGTTTAACTTGAAAGACAATTTGTTCATATGCATCCATGCATAAAACGGATTTTTCTAGAGTTTTCTAATATTGAGCATTCTTCTGTTAAGCGCGCCACCACTATATTTCTAGCCCGTGAATTTAGATTTATTATGAAAGAAGCTAGTGAAATTTTCACGCATTATAAAGTAGATGGTGGTCGACCTCCCATAGAGGGGGTTCTCTTTAATCAAGAGGAAATAATGCGTTTACAATCTCTAGATCATGTTGCTTATAATGAAAATTTAAGAAAGAGGGTCCCTACCGATGTTTTAGTTGATAAGATTTCTGAACTTAATGATAATTTTGCTATACAAAACAACGGATTAGGTTTCTCTCTTGGACACAAGCTCATGACTTTTTCCCAAAAGAACACTTACAATGATGAATTGGTCATACAATATGAGGGGCCGAAGGTGGAACCAATTCCTCCCAAGCTTGATCTTAGGGATCCTTATCCCATTAAATTTAGCCCTTTTGATTACTTTTGCTTACCACAAAGAAAAATTGTTGCTGAACGAAGGAAGTATGACATGAGCTTTCGAGATTTTCCTTATCATTACTATGATTATACCTAGATCTATTTGTGTTTTATGCCTAGTTAAGGGCGTTAAACAATAGCGCTTGTTGGGAGGCAACCCAATTTTATTTTTGTTCTCTGCTTTTTGGTTCTGTTTTTCAATAAATAATTCATCTAGCCTCTGGTTAGATGTGTTTTGGTGTTTTAATTAGTGTTTGTGCCAAGTAAGACCTTTGGGATGGCTTACGGTGGTTGTCGTGGAATTGTCACAACAGATGTCCTAGTGTGAGGACTTAGTCATGAGGCCAACACATCTATGTGGTAGCTTGAGAGGGGTTGATCGGAATCGAGAGACGCAACACAAGACAAGGATTTAAACAGCTTTGGGCCCCGGGAAACATCACCCAGTAACGACCCTACATGCTGTTTGTGGCTAGGTCTTATTATCATCATGAGGGAGTCGCCGTAAATCGGCTCTCCTAGTTATGTCTAGCCTTAAGATTCTCCTCTCCTCTCTTGGGGTGTCCTGGCCCTTCTTATATAAGTTGAAGGGGTGGGTTACACGTAGAGTCCATCTCGGACTAAGAATTAAACTATTCTGACTACTCTTCATGGGCTTCTTAACATCTTGGGCTTCTTAACGTCTCGAGCTTATTAACCCCAGGCGACTTTGTTTGTTGGGTTATGGCTGTCTGCCGGGTTACCATCTGACTTACCATCTGGCTTATCATCTGCCGGGATATGATCTGACTTAACATTTGCCGAGTTATGATCTAACTTAACATCTGCCGGGTTATGATCTGACTTAACATCTGCCGGGTTATGATCTGACTTAACATCTGCCGGGTTATGATCTGACTTAACATCTGCCTTATCATCTGCCTTAACATCTGCCGAGTTATTATCTGACTTAACTGTCCTAGCTGGGTCATAACTCTGGCTGGGTCATACTGCGGGGTATATCCCCGACATTAGCCCCAATTTAATTTGGATTTATCCATGTTAAACTAATCCTGTAAAACAAACACAAGAACAATTTTGACAGATTATGTTCCGGTTTAAGAACTTTTGTGAGCCGACACCTGATCATCCTTAAGTCCTTGTCATTTCCTTCTTCTAGAAAATCTGGGTCAATAGACCAACTTCATACTCAGTCTTATCTTCAGTCGGCTTGAATATGTAGAACTTGCCCATTTATCATTGCCAAAATTGCCGGGTTATAAAAACTGATGGCACCAGGTCATAATTTTTTGTTAACATCAGCTTTGAAAGCATACCTCCCTTATATGAATATCACTTGTAGCCCCCAAGTCTTAAGAAGGGAACGTAGTAACAACTTAAGACTTGCTTCAATATGAATGTCACAAGCTTGAAGAAATCCAGGTTATTCATCTCAATCATTAATCATAAACTGAGTATTCCACATATGTAGCCCCCAAGTGCCGGGTTATCATGCTTGCAGCAACCTGGAACTTGTAGTTATCTTATTCTCATAAAAGCTTCAACCAGTGTAGCCCCCAAGGGTCGGGTCGTTATGCAATAAGGAGCAGGGACTTTATAGATATGATCATGTAGACTTGAACAACAATGTGTATCCCCCATCATGGGGCTTGAACCCATGCCCACAAGGTTAAGAGCCTTGTGTTTTACCAACTGAGCAGTGGATCCTTCAATATAACGGAATAAGGCTCGTGTACCTTCAATTTTTAACAGGAGCAATTGGTAACCCCAAGGGCCGGCTCATTATGATGTGATGAGTCGGGTCTTCAATAAGGTGAGCAAAAAATGACTTTGCATTAGCCCCCAGGTGCCATGGTGCATGCTGGCAGTGACATGGGGCTTGCATATTTAATGTAATCTCAATTTGAATAATGTAGCCCCCAAGTGCCGGGTCGTAAGCCAACAGCGACTCAGACTATTCCTTCCATTGTAGAATAAATTATATCCATTGATAAAATAATAGCCATTGCGCTGAAGCGACTTTGAAAACCTCGATCATAATATTGGTTATTGATAACCATAATAAAAATCCAGCCATGTTGGCTATTGAAGATTTGAATAATATAATCCGTCGAGGGTATTGACCCGTAGGCATACAATAGCATGATTTTGATTGCTCAAGGTAAATATATCCTAGCAACTTAACGCCCTTTATCAGGACAGGTTATCAAAACCCCAAATATGCTCAAATATGAGTCATAAAGATTAAGGCTACATGGCCTGAATTGTTTTAAACAAGGATGAACTCAAAAATGTTCAAATAGAAATAATAAATCAGAAAAACAAGGCTTTCATAGGTGTCCAGGCCTAAAACTCAAGTGCTTTCACGGGCTGCACATCCACTGAGTTAAACCTTTATACAAAACTTATAAGCCAGACTTCACACAACCAATCGTTGTTTTAACTTTGACAAGTTCAGGGTCTGTATAAGATTGACTTGTCAAAAGTACGGCGGGTCGTTCCAGGATTACCTAGGCGGAGTGGCAGACTTAAAAAGGCAGGATAACCCAGGGTTTTAGGTGAATACACCTGGCTTCCAAGCCTGGCTTTTAAGCCTATTACAAGGGTCACAAAAACTCTTGTCCTTAAGAACAAAGAGCCCCCAAGCAATATCTTTGAGCTATGCTCAATGGGCACCTATGTTTGAGTTGTGCTTTTGCAACAGACTCTCTTTGGTCCCTTTAACCTGGGTAGCAATCCCCCAAGTGTTTTTATAAACATGGCATATAAGTCGGATCAAAAGGGTAATCATAACTCTGCTAAATAAGCCGGAAGCCCCCATGTGACCATAATAAGATAAGCCCATAAGGCAGGATACCCATGTTTGAACCGCGCATCATGGCAGCAAGTTCTCTTTGGCAACCTTTAATTTTTCTGAGAACTCAAACTTGCGAGAGAGGAATTTCTTTTTTCAACCGGAGTTTTAAATCGGATACTAAGAGCTTCGAAGCTTTATGGGAGAGAGATATCTCTTGAGCCGGATTTTAAACCGGAATCTTCATTTTGAGCCGGAAATTTTCTAACGGCCTTTAAATTTTCACCAATAGGGCAGTAACCTCCGGGACCGGGTTATTTTTCCCTTCAATGACCTGGAGTTCTTGAGTCTGCTTTAAACTGGCAATCATTTACTGAATCATGTCATCATAGCCCTCGAGTCTCAAAGCGACTCGAGGAGTTGGCTTGAGATTCTCCATAATTGACCGTGATATAAACCAGCATATAGTTGAACAGCGGAACGCTGCAATATGGTGAAGCTTAGCGGCAAAGGTGGCAAGTTGATGATCTTCGCAATACTCATTGCATATCCCAATATGAGTCATTCAATAAATTTGGTGATATGGTGGTCACTTCTGCAGCAGAAAATTTGTCCTGCACATGAAAATATATAGACCAAAGTAATTGTTCTTTGACAAAAACAATATGTGCAAATAAAATAGACGTAGATAGACATCACCTGACTTTGTCCAGATGACGGATGATCCGTATATATATCATTCATGAATAATCCACAGTAATTTCAATGGCGCTTTAATCACTCTCTCGAAGAGACTTCAAACTGGCGACTCTTGTTTGAAGAAACGGAAAAGCCCGGTGGGTCAAAGCCCATAGATGAGCGTGGCAGAAGCAGGACCACAGGTAGCTCGCAGCGGCGATTCTGGATGCAACACCCACAAGACAACGGGCCGGTGGTTTAAAGCGGCACTGTGGTGACTTAGAGCAGAGGCGCGGGTGCTTGGAATGAAGGCGACGACCATGGCGATGGCGGATCGAAAACCGCGGTCTAGAGGCGAGGTGAACCAGCAGGTCGATGGAGGCGGCGCCGAGGAGCACTAAAACGGGGCGACTCATGGAGGAGTGGCAAGGTGGTTACACTGTAGTGGCGGGTCGAAGACGAATGCGGCGGCTCAATGAGGGACAGCCGGTTCGAGGCACGCTGAGGCGGCTTGCCGACGAGGCGCGGCTGAGCCAGCGTCAGGTTGAAGAGGAACAGACGGCTGAATGCTTGACGTGGAGTAACCGTAGTGGCAGGAAGAGCCACAACGGAGGAAGTAGATTCAATGGCGAAGGTGAGCCGGCGTGGGCGTGCTCAGAGACGGGTCATGGCCAAGCAGCTCCAGGCGGCACCGTAGCATAGGCGGGTTAAGGCCGAGGCAATTTGACGAGGCTGCAACCGTGGAAATGGGAGGCCACGGCCGCGGTGGCAGAGGTAACTCGCCGCGGCACTGCTCCAAGGCGGGGGCGGTTCGCCCACGGCAGATCATGATGGCTCAAAGCAGCAAAGGCGGTACCCGCGGGTCGACAACAGTGGCAGGCTGCTTAGCGTGGGATCGATGGAAATAGAAGGTGACCTGGCGCAGCGGTGGTTCATAAGTGCAGCGGCGGCGGCGGCAGGGCCCAGGCCGGCCGTAACGGTTTAGAGGCGAGTCACTGTGGTGGTTTAGCATCGCAGGCTAGCGATGCAGTGAGTCATAACAATGGTGGAGGTGACCCGGCTGGGGTGATTCATAAACCGGCCGCGGGCAGCGTGAGTCGGCCAGAGGCAAAGGCCGCAGCAGTGAAGGCATCTGGCGGCTCAAGGTACGGGCAACGAGTAAGGCTGCGGTAGCGGCAGCAGCTCGACATAGCGGCCCAAGATGACCACTTTGAAATGGAGGTAAGGCCAAACTAGGGTTAGCAGCTTCTGCACTTGAAGTGGCATTGTGTGATGACGGTTGTAGTTTCCATCTCTTGTAGATTTGATTGATTCTCTGGGCTCGAACCTGAAGCATGGTCACAATCTGCACTGTCTTTTGTTTGATCTGAGAGATCCATATCAATTTAACTCCTGTAGGATTTGTACGGTACAAAGAGCAGGAGCCCCAACGTATTTAACCCTTTGTATTGTACGCGCGCGGGAAAACATATAGTCTGATCCAGCCGTTGTAAAACTTTGTAGTGGAATTCCTGAAGAATCTTTGACCCGGTGACTTGCTGTGCCGTATGAAGGCGAAAACTTCAACTCGTCTCAATCTAGTCTAGCACATGCTTTCTCAACGAGGTGGCTTGGTATGGCCACAGGAGCAGTGAGTCGACGAAGTGGGGGACAACGATGGCGGTTTGAGGCAAGGCGGCTGTGAGCGACTTGCAACAGATATAAGCAGCGTGGTCAAAGCGGAGAGCGGCAGCGCCGGCTCGGCCATGGCGGCTTATGGCAGTAGAGGATGGTAGAGACGAGCCGGTGTTGGAGTACAATAGCCAGCGCGCCTCGGCGGGTCAACGGCGCAGGCGAACCGGGCGGGTCCACGGCAAAGGCGAGTTGCTGGCTTGGAGGTAGCCCAGAAGCGAGGTAAGGCCGCAGTAGTGGCAGACCGTCAACTCGGAGGTAGCTCAGAGCGGTTCGGAGCGGAGGTGGGTCGCGGCGAACCTCTGCAGAAGAGCAGACCGGCCCCGAGACAAGGTAGGCCCGGCTCGGAACGGCTTCGGGTGTAACTTGACGCACCACAACAGGGGCGACTTAGCAAAAAACGATGCCGACCACCAGTTAAAAACCATCTTGACACCACGCGTGACTCAACAAGTAGTAGTAATTAGCTCTTTTTGGCAGCGATTTAGAGGCCGAGTCATGGTTGGTTTGACTCCGCTGTCACTTATGTCAGCGACCGTAGCAAATATTGATGCCTTCGGTTTCGAAGGATCACCAGATCCTCAGTGACTTAACCCTAATTTCCCTTGAACTCAAAACCTCGCCCAGGCATTAGATCCGACTGCTGTTTTAGACTGATAAACTCAAAACTGATGCAAATCTTTCCAAGCCGATTTCTCTTCATCCGGAAAATTATGAACTTCTCGATCCCTGAGAAAAGATCCCTCCAAGAACTCATCACCACCGTGCGCAGGCCCCATGGTGGGCGCCAACTGTCGTGGAATTTTCACGGCAGATGTCCTAGTGTGAGGACTTAGTCATGAGGCCAACACATCTATGTGGTAGCTTGAGAGGGGTTGATCGGAATCGAGAGACGCAACACAAGACAAGGATTTAGACAGCTTCGGGCCCCGGGAAACATCATCCGGTAACGACCCTACATGTTGTTTGTGGTTAGGTCTTATTGTCATCATGAGGGAGTCGCCGTAAACCGGCTCTCCTAGTTATGTCTAGCCTTAAGATTCTCCTCTCTTCTCTTGGGGTGCCCTGCCCCTCCTTATATAAGTTGAAGGGGCGGGTCACATGTAGAGTCCATCTCGGACTAAGACTTAAACTATTCAGACTTCTCTTCATGGGCTTCTTAACATCTTGGGCTTCTTAACGCCGCGGGCTTATTAACCCCAAGCGACTCTGTCTGCTGGGTTATGACTGTCTGTCGGGTTACCATCTGACGTACCATCTGGCTTATCATCTGTCGGGTTATGATCTGACTTAACATCTGCCGGGTTATGATCTGACTTAACATCTATCGGGTTATGATCTGACTTAACATCTGCCGGGTTATGATCTGACTTAACATCTGCCTTAACATCTATCGGGTTACGATCTGACTTAACATCTATCGGGTTATGATCTGACTTAACATACTTAATATCTACTGGGTTATGATCTGACTTAACTATCCCAGCCGGGTCATAACTCCCTCCGGGTCATATTGCGGGGTATATCCCCGACAGTGGTAGTTGTTTTGATCTTGCTGAAAAAACAGAAACTTTTGCGCCCAGGAAAATAATTTTCGTTTGTTACAGAAGCATGATTTAAATCTGATTCTTTTTGCACAAGATTGGTACACAAATTTCCAAGGTTTTCCTAATTTTTCAGAATTTTTGGAGTTACAGAAGTATTCTAGAGCTACAGATTACTACATGTTGTTCTGTTTTTGACAGATTCTGTTTCTATATGTTGTTTGCTTATTTTGATGAATCTGTGGGTAGTATCGGGGGGTATGTACCATGGAAAAGTCGGAATATAGTAGATATTACACCAATATAAATGAAGAATGATTTCACAACATTACCAAAAGTGGTGATTTATTTTCTTATACTAACGTAATTTATGAGATTTTCTGTTGAGTTTGTGTTGTGAAGTTTTCAAGTTTTGAGTAAGGATTTGATGGACTATGGAATAAGGAGTGGCAAGAGCCTAAGCTTGGGGATGCCCAAGGCACCCAAAGGTAATATTCAAGGACAACCAAGAGCCTAAGCTTAGGGATGCCCCGGAAGGCATCCCCTCTTTCGTCTTCGTCTATCGGTAACTTTACTTGAGGCTATATTTTTATTCACCACATGATATGTGTTTTGCTTGGAGCGTCTTATATTATATGAGTCTTTGCTTTTTAGTTTGCCACAATAATCCTTGTTGTACACACCTTTTGAGAGGGACACGCATGAATCGTGATTTATTAGAATACTCTATATGCTTGACTTATATCTTTTCAGCTAGGCAATTTTGCTCTAGTGCTTCACTTATATCTTTTTAGAGCACTGATACGTCTCCAACGTATCTATAATTTATGAAGTATTCATGCTGTTATTTTATCATTCTTGGATGTTTTACAATCATTTTTAGCAACTTTATATCATTTTTTGGGACTAACCTATTGACCCAGTGCCCAGTGCCAGTTGCTGTTTTTTGCTTGTTTTTTACATTGCAGGAAATCAATATCAAATGGAGTCCAAACACCGCGAAACTTTTTGTGGATTTTTTTGGACCAGAAGACCAACAGTGGGCCAAAGAAGCACCTGGGTGGTGCCCCAAGGGGGGCACAACCCACCAGGGCGCGCCTGGGGGCCCAGGCGCGCCCAGGTGGGTTGTGCCCACCTCGGTGGACTCCCGCACCCCTTCTTTGCACTATAAATTCCCAAATATTCCGAAACCATTCGGGGTTAACCTAGATCAGAAGTTCCACCACCGCAGGGCTCCATAGCTACCGAAAACCAAGCTAAACCCCTTCCGGCACCCTGCCAGAGGGGGGAATCATCTCCGGTGGCCATCTTCATCATCCCGGCGGCCACCAGGATGAGGAGGGAGTAGTCCACCCTCGGGGCTGAGGGTTTGTACCAGTAGCTATGTGATTAATCTCTCTCTCGTGATCCATATCATGGGCTTTGTTAATATAGTCGGATCATGTGATGTTTCACCCCTGTACACTATTGTTGTGATGAATTGAGTCTTTACCATTTAAAGTTTTGTGATGTCGGATTGAATGTTCATATTTGAGAACACATGATGTATGTCTTACGGTATGAATACTTGAGGTGACAATGGGGTATCATATTGATTCACTTGATATACATTATGGCACTCAACTTGCGGATTCTCGCGTTGATATTGGGGTAATCTATGCATAGGGGTTGATGCACGTTTTTATTATCTTTTCTCCGATAGAAACTTTGGGGTTTCTTTGTAGTTCTTTGTGTGGATTGAGTATTATGAATATGAATATGCTTTGGTGTTATTCTAGTATGAACTCTAGGATAGATTGAGCGGAAAAAATAGCTTTGCGTTATTTTAGTACGAACTCTTGAATAGATCGAGCGGAAAGAATAGCTTTGAGGTGGTCTCGTACCCTACCAGCAATTTCTATCTTTTTTTCTCCGCTAATAGGAACTCGGGAGTGATTCTATGTTGCACTTTGAGGGATAATCATATGATCCAACTAGCACTGTTGGGAGATTGCACTAGTGAAAGTACAGACCCTAGGCCTTGTTTTTAAGCATTGCAATACCGTTTTTGTGCCTGTTTACTATTTCCTATCTTGATGTTTTTATTTATTCATATTATAAAAATATATTCGACCATCAATATTACACTTTTATCACCATCTCTTCGCCGAACTAGTGCACCTATACAATTTGCCATTGTATTGGGTGTGTTTGGGACACAAGAGGTTTCTTTTATTTGATTGCAGGGTTGTTTGAGAGAGACCATCTTCATCCTACACCTCTCACGGATTGATAAACCTTAGGTCATCCACTTGAGGGAAAATTGCTACTGTCCTACAAAACTCTGCGCTTGGAGGCCCAACACGTGTCTACAACAATAAAGTTGCGTAGTAGACATCAAGCTCTTTTCTAGCACCGTTGCCGGGGAGGTGAGTGCTTGAAGGTATATATTTAGATCTTGCAATTGAATATTTTAGTTTCTTTTTTTATCACTAGTTTGGTTTATAAAAAGAAAACTAAAAAATGGAATTGAGGTTGCATCATATTATTAATCATCTTTATAACATCTTTCTTGAAAATGATGGTTCAGAAAATTGTGCTCAATTGTTAGAAGAAGAAGTTAATAAAATGTTTGGCACAAAATATTTGAATGATGAGCATGATTGCAATGTTGTTAGTATAAATTCTTTGAATATCCAAAATGCTAATGATTCTTGCACAAGTCATGACAAAAATGTTTCTTATAAGCATGTCAATTTTTGCGTAGTGAATTGGGAATGCATTTGCACACCAAAAAGGGAAGATAGATTTTGTAAGAAGCATAAATATTTAGAAATGAAAATTTGCAAGAGAGGCTAGATGGTTGTGCTGAAAAATGTAATTTTTTCACCATCCTTGTGAACTTTGCAATGAATGTGGTCATTTAAATCTCCAATGCAGTTTGTTTCAATCAAATCGTGTCCAAAAATTGTGATAACTTGATTTCCCTTGAGCATCATAAAGAGCTTAGTCTTCTTTTGGGGTATGAAGAAATGAAACATATAACTAAGGGTTTCCCAAATCCCAAGAGATTTCTTGATTTTGATCTAGAGGAAATTTATATGTCTTGTATGGTAAATTGCATTGAGAATCCTTATATTGCCAACTATGTAAAGACAAGAAAACAAATAGCATATGAAGAGAGTACTAATGAAAGGGAAAATATTTCCCAATACCCTCCTAGTGTTTATTATGATGAATCAGGTAATGAGGAGGAGCTTCCTATCCAATCAATCTCTTCAACAAGAAGCTTGAAAGAATTAATTAAACCCACACATGATGTGGTGAAGAAGAAGAAAAGAAGAAAGAATAAAGGTAAAAAGGTATCTCTCCCAAATAATGTTGCTCCTATCACCATTGTGCCTCATGAAAGTGAATCAAATATGTTGCTGGAGGATGATGATATTGAGTATGATTTTGTGATATCTACTACTTGTTGTAATGATTATGATTGGGAAGACAACGATATCCCTTATGATCTTGAAAATCTATTTAGCACTTGCTTGGAAGAATATGATAATAATGTTTGCTATACTATTGGTGCCATTAATGCTATTGATAAGAATGGTTGTGATGACATGCAAAACCACAAGCTTGGGGATGCTATGTTTAATGAGTATGATATGTTTGAAGATTTATTTACTGAAAATAATGCTTGTCCTAAGCTTGGGGATGCTTTGCTTAATGAATATGATCCTTTGATTTCTTCTACTTTCGATAAGAAAATTTATTATGATGATAGCATGCCTCCTATTTATGATGATTACATTGATAAAAGTGGGTTTGGAGTCAACTCTAGGTAGTAGTGATCCCACTATTTTGGAGGGTGTTGAATCTTATTACAATATTGATGAAAGTGGATTTGGAGAGGTCATGACTCTATTTAGTGATACATCCACTATTTTGAAAGAGGTTTCAATTGACTTTTACAATGAAGTTGCTATCTATGATGATTATTATGATGACATCTATGCCATAAAGAGTGATAAATCTTCTATGTTTGAGCATCATGAAAAGAGTGCTGTATGTGATAGTTATATTGTTGAATCCATTCATGATGTTTCTGAAAATTATTATGAGGAAGGAACTTATGCTCTTACATATCTCAATAATATCAAGTTTCTTCTTTATGTGTTGATTGTTTTGAAGTTGCACTTGTTTTGCATTCCCATCCTAGTTGATTCTTGTTCCCATAAGTTGTTTTCTCACAAAATCCCTATGCATAGGAAGTGGGTTAGACATAAATGTGCTACTTATATGCTTCATGATGCTCTCTTCATGTTTTAATTCTTATTTTTTATGCGAGCATCATTGAAATCATCATGCCTACCTTAAAAGGCATTAAAGAAAAGCACTTGTTGGGAGACAACCCAACACTTTTACCTACTGTTTTTGTGTGTTCACATTATTATGCTACCGTTATCATGTTTTATTGCTTTCGTTTCAATAAAGTGCCAAGTAAAGCCTTTAGGATCATGTTGGGTGATAGTTGCTTTGATCTTGCTGAAAAACAGAAATATTTGTGCTCACGAAAGTAATTCTAGTTTTTAACGGAAGAGTGCTTTTGAGTTTATTCTTTTTGCAGAAGATTAATATACAAATGGCTCACGTGGTCCTACTTCTTCAGAATTTTTGGAATAGTGGAAGTATGGTTGGAGTACAGATTACTACAAATTGTTCTATTTTTGACAGATTCTGTTTTCAATGCATAGTTTGCTTGTTTTCTAGTTTCTATGGCTTATATTGCTCAATATAAATTGTGGAAATGCGAGAATGCTCTTTAGAGCTCGGGCTCCATGGAGCCCGAGTTTGACTTGGTCAAAATTCAAACTTTTATGTTTCAATTTTTTTTGAAAAAAAATACAAACATACTTAGAGACATAAAGCATATGTGTGTAAATTATCAGGACGAAACACCCTAAAATGAGTGCTACACAAAAAGAACAAATCTAAGGCTTTTTAGTAGATGCACTATTCATCCTCAAAGTCCATGAATTTGTCTTTTTTGCACAGATCACATTTTAGGATATTTCATTCTTAAATTTTACATACATACACATAATATCCTTTTTTACTCGTATGATTTGTTTCAGATTTTATTGAAATTGAAAAGTGTGAATTTTGAATTTTTCAAAAAATCTGGCCTCCATGGAGGCCGAGCTCCAAAAGGCCCTACTCGTGGAAATGATATGATATAGTAGGCATTGTGTGAGAATAATTATGAATCTTGTCTTTGGCAGTACCAAAAGTGGAATGGTTTGCTCTTTATCATACTAACCTATCTCACAAAGTTCCTTAAAGTTTTGTGTGATTGAAGTTTTCATGTTTTGGGTGAGATGTCGATATGAGTAGAATAAGGAGTGACGAGGCTCAAACCTTGGGGATGCCCAAGGCACCCCAAGGTAATATTCAAGGAAGATCCAAGCAACTAAGCTTGGGGATGCCTCGGAAAGCATCCCCTCTTTCGTTTCCAACATTATCGGTAACCTCACTTGGAGCTATGTTTTCATTCGTCACATGATATGTGTTTTGCTTGGAGCATCATTTTATTTTGCTAGGATTTGCTTGATGTTATTTAGAATAATATTTTGCATCTTTATTTTCAATAAAAATATCAAGTATAGCCTTTGCCATGCTTATTTTGCAAGTCTACTTGTTGCTGTTTCAAAACAGAAAGTTTATCGACGTTGCAAAAATTCCCTAGAAAATTCAGAATGTGATAAAATGTTGATTTTTTTTTTGCAAAATGAGCTCTGATAAATTTTCTACAGTTTGGCAAATGTTCATAACTTTTGGAGTTAGGGAAGTACTGATACTCTTGCATTCTTTACAGACTGTACTATTTTAGCAGATTGTTGTTATGTTTGCATTGTTTGCATATGTTTCCTTTTTAATTGATTCTATTTGAGGATAGGAGTATTAAATATGCAGAGGCATTTAGTATGCAATGTTGAATAATAATTTTAGTGGTTTGCTACAGTAGAGTGTGATAAGGTTTTTGCATTGGTTTATACTAACTTATCTCACGAGTTCTTGTTGAGTTTTGTGTGGATGAAGCTTTTGAGATTTAGGAAAACCGTGATATGGGAGGAACTAAGGAGACACAAAAGCTCAAGCTTGGGGATGCCCAAGGCATCCCAAGATAATATTTCAAGAAGTCTCAAGCATCTAAGCTTGGGGATGCCGAAGGCATCCCAAGATAATATTTCAAGAAGTCTCAAGCATCTAAGCTTGGGTATGCCCCGGTAGGCATCCCACCTTTTTTCTTCAACAATTATCGGTTAGTATCGGTTGAGCCTAAGTTTTTGCTTCTTCACCTGATGTGTGCTATCCTTGGATTGATATTTTATTTTGTTTTTCTTGCTGTTTTATTAAAGTACTTAGATTTGAAAGTTTTTAAATAAAGTAGAGTCCTCAAATAGTTGTCAGGGAGGCTATGTAAGCGGCATTCACATCTCGTCAATGAAGCTCTTTTCTATAAAATTGCTCTTGTGCTTCACTTATATCCTATGAGTAAATTGTTGAATAAATTGAATGTCATGAAGTTGAAATCATATCATGCCTAGTGGTAGCTTAACATTGAGTTTAAAAGTGAAATCTTTTGAGGCTTGACAATCACAATATTGTTCATACAAGCAATTCACGAATAATTAGTATAAGGAAGAGAACTTTCACATATAAATACACTATCATGGAAATCTTTTGTGATTGTGAGCCCCCATCAAAATATTATATGCCAAAATTGTTGACGTTGGACAAGGAATACAACGTAATGATTTATGTTTGTTCATATTCATATAGAAGTTATATTGTCATAGATCATTCAACATGTGGTGCTTGCCCCCCATCTTTGCTAGCCAAAAATTCCGCACCAAGTAGAGATACTACTTGTGCATCCAAAAACCCTTAAACCCAAATCTTATTTTCAAGAGTCCACCATACCTACCTAAGGATTGAGCAAGATCCTTCAAGTAAGTTATCATCGGTGCAATAAGGCAATAGAAATTGCTTCTAAAAGTGTGAGAAAAATTGAGCGTTGTACGAACTTGTGATGGCAAAAGCGACGGACTGCATAATAAAGGTTGCTATCATAAGGGGCAATACAACGTGACATTCTTTTGCACTAAGGGGTTGAGCATACAAAAAAATAAGCGCATGGCAACCTCCGCTTACCTCTGCGAAGGGCCTATCTTTTACTTTTCAGTATTTACTTTTATGCAAAGAGTCAAAGTTTTTCTCTCTATTCCCTTTTATTTTTCTCCTTTGGCAAGCATCATGTGGTGAGGAAAGATCTAGGCACATATGTCCAGTTGAATATGGGTAGCATGAGTTATTATTGTTGACATCTCCCTTGAGGTGAATACGTTGGGAGGTACAACAATAAGCCTCTGTCTTCTATGTGTCCGGTTGAAACGTTTTGCTCATGTGTATGCAGCGAGTGTTAGCAATCATAGAAGACTATATGATGGTTGAGTATGTGGAGCTCTCACTTAAACTCTGTTGAATAAGTTGAATTGCAATTGCTTGGTGACTAAGAACATAGGTTGTTGGGTTTCAAGAGAATTCATTGTTTGAACCTTAATAGGTGAATTGGTTGCCACTATAACATGAGAAGTTTTATAAGAAAGAATTGTTGTTATGATGCTAGGAAAAGTGATTGAAATTATCATTGATTAAACTTGTGCACTTTTCTAGCATTCACACTTCATAAATTTTTTTTTTATCATTTACCTACTCGAGGATGAGTAGGAATTAAGCTTGGGGATGCTGATACGTCTTCAACTTATCTATAATTTATTAAGTATTCATGCTGTTATTTTATCATTCTTGGATGATTTACAATCATTTTATAGCAACTTTATATCATTTTTTGGGACTAACCTATTGACCCAGTGCCTAGTGCCAGCTGTTGTTTTTTGCTTATTTTTTACATCGTAGGAAATCAATATCGAACGGAGTTCAAACACCACGAAACTTTTTGTGGATTTTTTTGGACCAGAAGACCAACAGTGGGCTAAAGAAGCACATGGGTGGTGCCCCGAGGGGGGCATAACCCACCATGGCACGCCTGGGATCCCAGGCGCGCCCAAGTGGGTTGTGCCCACCTCGGTGGCCTCCCGCACCCCTTCTTTGCACTATAAATTCTCAAATATTCCGAAACCCTTCGGGGTTAACCTAGATCAGAAGTTCTGCCACCCCAGGGCTCCGTAGCCACCTAAAACCAATCTAGACCTGTTCCGGCACCCTATCGGAGGGGGAATCATCTCCGATGGCCATCTTCATCATCCCGGCGGCCACCACGATGAGGAAGGAGTATTCCACCCTCGGGGCTGAGGGTTTGTACCAGTATCCATGTGATTAATCTCTCTCTCTCTCTCTCTCGTGATCTATATCATGGGCTTTGTCAATATAGTCAAATCATATGATGTTTCTCCCCTGTACACTCTTGTGGTGATGAATTGAATCTTTACCCTTTGAAGTTTTGTCATGTCGGATTGAATGTTCAGATTTGAGAACACATGATTTATGTCTTGCGGTATGAATACTTGAGGTGACAATGGGGTATCATGTTGATTCACTTGATATACGTTATGGCACTCAACTTGCGGATTCCCGCGGTGATATTGGGGTAATCTATGCATAGGGGTTGATGCACGTTTTTATTATCTTTTCTCCGATAAAAACTTCGGGGTCTCTTTGTAGTTCTTTGTGTGGATTGAGTATTATGAATATGAATATGCTTTGGTGTTATTCTAGTACAAACTCTAGGATAGATCGAACAGAAAAAATAGCTTTACGCTATTTTAGTACGATCTCTTGAATAGATCGAGCGGAAAGAATAGCTTTGAGGTGGTCTCGTACCCTACAAACAATTTCTATCTTTTGTTCTCCGCTAATAGGAACTCGGGAGTGATTCTTTGTTGCACTTTGAGGGATAATCATATGATCCAACTATGTTAGAATTGTTGGGAGATTGCACTAGTGAAAGTACGGACCCTAGGCCTTGTTTTTAAGCATTGCAATACCGTTTTTGTGCCCGTTTACTATTTGCTACCTTGCTGTTTTTATTAATTCAGATTATAAAAATATATTTCTACCATCAATATTACACTTTTATCACCATCTCTTCATCGAACTAGTGCACCTATACAATTTTCCATTGTATTGGGTGTGTTGGGGACACAAGAGATTTCTTGTATTTGATTGCAGGGTCATTTGAGAGACACCATCTTCATCCTACACCTCTCACGGATTGATAAACCTTAGGTCATCCACTTGAGGGAAAATTGCTACTGTCCTACAAAACTTTGCGCTTGGAGGCCCAACACGTGTCTACAACAATAAAGTTGTGTAGTATGCTAGAAATATTATTGTTTTTATGTCAATATTAAACTTTTGTTTTGAATCTTATGGATCTGAACATTCATGCCACAATAAAGAAAAATTGCATGGATAAATGTGTTCGGTAGCATTCCACATCAAAAATTCTGTTTTTACCATTTACCTACTCGAGGACGAGCAGGAATTAAGCTTGGGGATGCTTGATACGTCTCCAAGGTATCTATAATTTTTGATTGTTCCATGCTATTATATTATCTGTTTTGGATCTTTTACATGCATTAATATGATATTTTACATTATTTTTGGGACTAACCTATTAACCTAGAGCCCAGCACCAGTTTCTGTTTTTCCCTTGTTTTTGAGCTTCGCAGAAAAGGAATACCAAACAGAGTCCAAATTAAATAAAACTTACACGATGATTTTTCTTGGACCAGAAGACACCCCGGAGATTTGGAGTTCAAGTTAGAAGAGCCACGAGGCGGTGACAAGGGGGGAGGGCGCGGCCCCTGCCTTATGGCCTCCTCGTGACTCCCGTGATCTAGTTCTGCCTCCTATATATTCACATATATTTCCAATCCACCAGAAGCATCCACGAAAACACTTTTCCACTGCCGCAACCTTCTGTTCCCGTGAGATCCCATCTTGGGGCCTTTTCCGGCATCCTGTTGGAGGGGGATTCGATCACGGAGGGCATCTACATCAACTCTATTGCCCTTCCAATGAAGCGTGAGTAGTTTACCTCAGACCAACGGGTCCATAGCTAGTAGCTAGATGGCTTATTCTCTTTCTCTTTGATTCTCAATACCATGTTCTCCTCGATGTTCTTGGTTTCTACCTGATGTAATCTTTGTTTGCGGTGTGATTGTCGAGATCCGATGAATTGTGGATTTATGATCAGCTTATCTATGAATATTATTTGAATCTTCTCTGAATTCTTTTATGCATGATTTGATATCTTTGTAATTCTCTTCAAACTATCGGTTTGGTTTGGCCAATTAGATTGGTTTTTCTTGCAATGGGAGAAGTGCTTAGCTTTGGGTTCAATATTTCGGTGTCCTTTCCTAGTGACAGTAGGGGCAGCAAGGCACATATTGTATTGTTTCCATCGAGGATAAAAATATGGGGTTTACATCATATTGCTTGAGTTTATTCCTCTACATCATGTCATCTTACTGAAAGCGTTACTCTGTTCTTCATGAACTTAATACTTTAGATGCAGGCAGGAGTCGGTCGATGTGTGGAGTAATAGTAGTAGATGCAGGCAGGAGTTGTTCTACTTGACACAGACGTGATGCCTATATTTCGTAATCATTGCCTTAGATATCGTCATAACTTTGCGCTTTTCTATCAATTGCTCGACACTAATTTGTTCACCCACCATATTATTTGCTATCTTGAGAGAAGCCTCTAGCGAAACCTATGGCCCCGGGGTCTATTTTCCATCATATAAGTTTTCGATCTACTATTTTGCAATCTTTTACTTTCCGATCTATAAACCAAAAAACCCCAAAATATTTTATCTTTTATTTAGTTTTTTTATCTATCTCTATCAGATCTCACTTTTGCAAGTGACCGTGAAGGGATTGACAACCCCTTTATCGCGTTGGGTGCAAGTTGTTTGATTGTTTGTGCAGGTATTGGTGATTTGTGTGTTATTTCCTACTGGATTGATACCTTGGTTCTCTAACTAAGGGAAATACTTATCTCTACTTTGCTGCATCACCCTTTCCTCTTCAAGGGAAAAACCAACGCAAGCTCAAGAAGTAGCAGGCATCTTCTAGTAATACAGATACCTAGATGTGCACGAGGTGAGTACTTCTGATATGTAGTAGACTAGCTTCTCCGGAACTTGTGACCCTCCCCTTCTCGTTCGACAACGAGAACCGCACTGACCACTTGATTTGTGGCCGACATGTATGACATCATTGGTTCACCTATGCAAGGTGCTGCTAGTATAGGATTGCCGACCAACAATGTTTTAATTTCTTCCAATGCGGCCGTTGCTTTGTAGGTCCACTCAAAGTTTTTGGTCCGTTTGAGCAGTCTGTAGAGCGCAGTGCCTTTTCACCAAGGCGGGAGATAAAGCGGCTCAAAGTCGCCATGCAGCCCGCCAATATTTGAACGGGCTTCAGCTCTATAGGGACCGCCAGTTGGGATAGGGCTCGGATTTTAGCCGGATTTTCCTCTATTCCTCTATGGGATACGATAAATCTGAGTAGTTTACCAGCGGGAACTCTGAGTACACATTTGTTAGGATTGAGCCGTATATCGTAAGCCTGCAGATTACTAAAGGTTTGGCGGAGGTCGTCCACCAGCTAGCTAACATTTTTGGTCTTGATGACTATGTCGTCCACGTATGCCTCAACCGTCATGCCGATTTGATTTTCCAGGCATGTCCGAATCATCGGCTGGTATGTGGCGCCTGCATTTTTAACCCGAAGGGCATTGTGTTGAAGCAGAATGGCCCGTAGGGGGTGATGAAGGTGGTTGCAGCTTGGCCGGACTCCTTCGTTTTAATTTGGTGGTATCCGGAGTAGGCATCAAGGAAGCATAGTGAGTTGTGTCTGGCGGTGGCATCGATGATCTGGTCAATACGAGGTAAAGGGAAGGGATCCTTGGGGCAACCTTATTTAGGTCCTTGAAATCGACGCACAACTGCTAGGATTTGTCCTTCTTGGGCACCATGACCAGATTAGCCAACCACTCGGTGTGTTTGATTTCTTGGATGAATCCGGATTCAAGCAATTTCAGTAGTTCCTCACCCATAGCTTGACATTTGGGTTCAGAGAATTGTCGTAGCGCCTATTTGACTGGCTTAAAGCCTTTGATTACGTCAAGGCTATGCTCGGCTAGCCTTCGTAAGATTCCTGGCATAACCGATGAGTTCCAAGCAAATATGTCCCAGTTTTCGCACAGAAATGCGCACAATGCCTCATCGACCATGGGGTCTAGTTGATCTCCTATGGACGCTGTCTTGTTGGGGTCCGTCGGATGTACCTGAAACTTGATGATTTCGTCTGCTGGCTTGAAAGATGTGGGTTTGGGCCTCTTACTGAGGATTACATCATCTCTATCCACCATGGAGTGGAGTGTTGTTAATTCCTCGACTGCGAGAGCTTCAGAAAATGCTTCGAGGGCAAGTGATGTTGTTTTGTTTTCAGCCTGAAATGCTCTATCCAGATCGCTTATAACCGTGATCAGGCCATTGGGCCATGGCATCTTGAGTTTCATATACCCATAATGTGGTATAGCATGAAATCTTATGAATGTGTCATGCCCAATAGGGCATGATAGCCGTTGTGGAAGGGCACAATGTGGAAGAGTAATTCCTCGGACCGGTAGTTATTAGGAGTGCTGAATACTACATCGAGAGTGACTTGTTCGGTGCAACGCTCCTCTTTTCTGGAGATGATCTCTCGAAAGGTGGTATGGCTTTGCTCGACGCGAGATCTGTCGAATTGCATTTTGTCTAGAGTGTCCTCGTAAATGAGGTTTAGGCCGCTGCCGCCGTCCATTGGTACATTTTGCAGTCTGAATTCGTCCACTATGGGACCGAGGACTAGTGTGGCAGGTGTTCGGGCGGGGCGGGCTCTCGGCTGGTTTGCCTCACCGAAGGTAATGGGTGTGCTTGTCCATGAATTCGTCGCTGCCACCTGGTGGATTTGATTGAGTTCTTGAGGACCTCTCTTCCTCTAATTTTTTGAGGGAAATGTCTCGTAGATCGTTAGGATCTCGGCATTGTTATCCAGGGGTGCTGTTGAACGTCTATGTGAGGGTGAGACCCCGAGGATGGTCTCTCCGCTCTTTGCGACTTGCCTAATGACCCAACAAGCTCGAAGGCCGTGAGTCGGGTTCGTATTCAGCAGGACGGAGTGTATGGGACATAGCTTGTCCAATAGTTTGTCAAGGACAATTCTAGATCCTGCAGGGGTTTTATTCTTTTTCTCGGCGGGCTTATGTTAGGCCGACCATCATGGAGGCACGCGCTTCGCCCAAGTTCTTCTGGGTTCCATGGCATGGATTGACTCCGTGCACATCTGTTGAGCCTATCAGGTGCTTTCCATGGCGCATTATTTGCGTACCAGATCCGACATCTCGGTGAAGTTTTGAACATGGCGGTGGGCGAGGGTGTTTAGGGTTCCTTCGTCTTGGCAGTTATGTCGGAAGGTAGCAACAATTTCCTGGCTGCTACAGTATGATATCTTGTTTTTGACAAGGAGGAATCTGGTCCAAAAGTGTTGGACCATTCCCTCGGGCTATTGTTTTATGTACATTAGATCCCATATGTCGGGTGTCCCTTAGTTGCTTGGAGAGTACTCAACATGGGAGTGGGTGGGAAAAACTTTGTATCCCAATAGACCGTGAGTCCAGAGCTTTAACAGCAGCGCCCTGTGCCGTCATGAAATTCGGCGCACCAGACTCGAGGTCCGGATTATCAACCGGGCACTGTTGTATGGACTCAAGGTCATGCGACAGATCGAAGCTCGATCCTGAATTCTTTCTTAGATGAAGGTCGGATTCCGAGCCAGAGGACTGCACCCGATGATTGGGAATCCGAACATAGTCCATTCTTAGCTTTGATTGCCATGAGGGAGAGCCTTCAGCCACGTCCTCGATGGTAGTGACCAAGTGTGTGATAGGGGGGACGTGGATTTCCGTATCATCGGGTTTGTGCCCAATCTGATGATAGACCGAGGACTGGCCGTCAAAAATCCCCATGGCTTGGATCAAGTCTAGTAACTCGTTTAACAACGAGAGATCTGTCGGGTCCATGTTCTCAGAGTACTTGGGGTCGATCCATAGTATAGCCATCCCCAAGGTGTTCGAGGTCATGCTAGGACAGTGCTCAACCGATGCTAGTCTAGGAATATCGGCAAGATCTGGGCTCAAGGCTGGATCTAAGGCAGGGGCAGCCCCAGTGGCGGGGAACACCTCACCCGAAGTCAAGGCCTCGGGGTTTGTTGGCTCTTCAAGAAGAACTGCATACTTTGTCAGAATAAGATCTCCCCGGGAGTCGGCGATGAACTCTGGGTTCCTAAACATGATCTCTTGATCAGGGGTGAAACTTCTGACCTGGTCGAGGCGTCCGGTCGGGTCAGCGTGCAGTACGATGCTACCAAACGCGAAGATCTGTCCAGGGACGAAAGCGTCCCTATTGCAGATGCCGTCGCTAATGACTGGGTGAGCCATTGGTCCTTTGGCGATCCCACAGCGGAACTCTCAATGAAAGCACCGATGTCGGTGTCAAAACCTGCAGATCTCGGGTAGGGGGTCCCGAGTTGTGGATCTTGGATCAATGGGGAACAGGAAACACAGGGACACTATTTACCCAGGTTTAGGCCCGGTCGAAGAGGTAAAATCCTATGTCCTGCTTGATTATATTGATGTGTGTACGATGGTTACAAAGTTGATCTTCCACGAGATCGAATGAGCTAAACCCTAGATGAGTAGGATGATGGTTCTAGCCTCTACGGATTAAACCCTCTGGTTCATATAGACACCAGGGGTTCCTATGGTTACATATGTTGGCTATTATCATGGGATAAACACGTCAATCTCCCCACCTTGTCTTGGAGGGTACGCCACGTCTTCGGAGGTCTCCTTCCATAGCACAAGATTATCTGATGTTCGCTCTTTCTCCAAAGAACCAAAGGTAGACCATCAGTCCGTCCCACAAGAAAGAGGCCGGCAGCCCGAGGAACCCTTAGTCCTAGACGCCGACAGTGAGGACCACCAAGAGTGCACCTTTTGTAGTGACCCGACCCGAATGGATCAAGTCTCTGTGCATAAGTGTCATCCCTGGATCGGTAATGCTGACACACACAATACTTTGAAGGATTTATAACAGAGTTGCAATCACACACTTATTACATCGAATATCTCATAAGAGAGTTCTTATTACAATAATACGGCTGAAGGCCATCTAACAATATAACAGCGGAAGGCTTGGAAGATAAAACGAGCCCATCAACTCCAACGGCATAACTGAGTGCAAAACAACGACCTAGTGCACCTTACTCTTCGTCTGAAAAGTCTGCAACATAATACGCTTTAGCCCCAAAACGGGTCAACACATGGAATATGCTGGCAAAGTAACACTGTAGAGGAATGAACATATAACAACTACAACTATATGCATATTTGGCTGGTGAAGGCTCTATGGTTATTATGTTTTTGTGAAAAGCCAATTTTCCCCTACAACAAAGGAATATATTTTATTTAACTACAAACTTTGTTGAAAACATTGAGAATGGAAACCCCATCTCAAACCTAATTAAAGTAATCATCAACCCAACAAATTAATTAGTGTGAAGTGATGAGATCAACATAATAATTCAAGCACTAGATACTCAAGATGTCCATAACCGGGGACACGGCTAACCATGATTAGTTTGTACACTCTGCAGAGGTTTGCACACTTTTCCCCACAAGACTCGATCTCCTCTGTTTGATTTCTCGCATTACATGGTGTTTGAGAAATGGATGACCGAGACACAGTCTTTCAGAAGCATTAACTCTCTCGACGGGTAAACCGTACCACCTACATCCCCTACATCTGCTAGTTTACCACTGAAAGAGGTCACACAACCTACTCAATTATGCCAGAGCCCATAATGGCTTGTGGCTGCACACAGAAGTTTCCAGCATGAATAACAATATGATCCTTTGAGCCTGGGTGGCGAGCCATAGGATGATCACACGGATTCCCCGGGATCTCCTTGGACAACACTGGATTCCCCAGGTGCCCACAAACAATCCACCCAGATGTGTGTTAAAGTAGCCACCTTAAAAAACCCTTAGTTCATAATGATCTCACATCTATCATGAATCACTCAACCAATCCACGTCTACGAGCATAGCATAGCAGTATAAGCATAACATAGAAGTAACTCCCAGGGTTTGAATGAAAGGGCAATAGGTACTACCTCAACATCTACTCCCCAAATCCCACATGTTAAGCAGATCCTACTCATGCAATGTTTGAGGGTTGAAACTAATGCATAAAACTGGGTAACAAAGGGATACGATGAAAGTGTTACTTGCCTTGCGGACGATCCGCAAACCCTAGAGACTCGTAGTAGCACGCTTCGCACTCCGGGAACTCTATCGCAAACAAACAATAGCATACATAATCACTCAATCACAGACGCAAGGGTAAAACTCAGATGAGAAAGTCCAAACTGAAATATCAACGGAAGAGCTTCGATTTGCAAAAAGAATCGATCAAATCGGAGCTACAAAACTCAAACTACGATCAAAAGAAGTTCGAATTCAAATCTGCTTGACACAAAATTTTAAATTGTCAAAATCATGTTCAAGTTGATTAACTGGAAAGAGGGGTTCGAGACGAAGATTTGGCGTTGGTTTCACTGGATTTGGACGAACAGTTAAAAAGTTGCGAGGGTTTGAAGATTAGGGGCTAATCTATGATAAAAATAATCGCGGATAGGTCCCTAGCAAAAATAAAACAGAAAAAGAAAAATCTATCGGACGAACGTCCGCTAACAGAGACAAACGAACGAATTCGTTCATTATAAGAAATAAACGAACGAATGTTCGCAGGATAGATCTAACCGAGGAAAATCGAGAAAAACCCTAACCCTAAGAAAAACCGACCTAGATCTCAAACCGAAAAAACCGGCGAACCGGGCGGTATCTATACCGGTCAACAGCGGCGGCGGCTCCGGCGAGGCTGCGGGGCGAGGTGCAGGGCGGCGGCAGCTGCAACCGGTGGAGGCGGCGGAGCGGCGGCGAGCGTGGGCGGTGGCGGCGCTACTGCTGCTGCCTGGGGGCGCGGCAGCTACGGCTGTCGTGACGAGGAGGAGGCAGCGGTCTCGGGCGGCTTATAAAGGCCCCCCCCGGGTTCACCGACTTGGAGAGGGGGTTGGCGCGGGGCGGCGGCGACCCAGACTCTCGTCGGAGTCCGGTGCGGACACGGGCGCGGTGGCGGTGCGGCGCCGGGCTTGACCCGGCTCGATTGGGCGTTGGCCCAGTCGGGCGAAACTCTTTTTTTTAAATAAGTTCTGCCAAAAAAATCCTAAATAAATATATAAAGAAAATTCAAAAAATGCCAAAAACAATTTTCACTGTCTAAATAAATTATTTAGAACAAGGTGAACATTTTCTGGCCTAAAAATGCAATTTTAAAAAAATGCATATTTTTCTAATTCAAATAAAACGCTCAAATAAAAATCCAAAGAAAATATTTATTTGATTTTAACATTTTCCTCCTATATTTAATTTATTTTGTAGAAGTCATTTTATCTCCTCTCATTTATTTTGGATATTTAAAATATTCGGAGAGAAAAGTATTAAAACCAAAATGATCCTCTTTTCAAATTTGAGAAAAAATCAAATATGAAAGTAAATGAAATCCCCAACTCTCTTTGTGGGTCCTTGAGTTTCTTAGGATTTCTAGGATCTCAACCAAAATGCAAAAAAATATGATATGCATATGATGACCTAGGTATAACATCCAAATTGAAAATTGGGATGTTACACCTTTCTTGGATGGCGCACAGGCCGTGGGATGGATGATCTAAACCGTAGTCAGGGAGTAGTGCTCGTCAGAAACCCGACCAGCCAGAAGGACACATGTCATTGTGGTCGAGGTGGCGCCGCTCACCATGGTGTTCGACTGTAGACCTGAACAAATCTGTGGCACAAACAATCAGGTATTATGGCAGCACTGCATGGGTCTCCGACGGTGATGACCCGTGAAGGCTTGCTAGTGCTAGCACAGTGTGGAGAGATAGAGGTACATACTACAGATACAGAGGGAAGATGAGAAGAATCCTTAGGGATTTCCTTAGAGAAAACGGTGGAGAGATTTATTCGTTTAGGGAGATGAAAGACCCTAGTCGTCTGCGTAAATTTCTATCCTAATCAAAGCAATTTCCTCTCGTGTTAATATTGATGGCTATCCCTGTAACCACTGCATGCATGTAATAATGTTGGGTGTCCCTACCTATGAATGCATGCAGGTGTTTAGTGATAAGAGATAGACATTAATTTTCCCCTAATAATATGTTTCATGCATGAGGCCTAGGTGGAGGGAGAACTGGTGACGTGGCATAAAGCTGACATGGACAATGTGGTGGTGAGAGAATAGGTAGAAGTGGGGAGCAACTTCTAAGAATGTTAGATACCTATAGAAAAATATTCCTCCAAATGTTCTTATATTATGAGAAGGAGGGAGTAGATGTCATTTCATGCATATGATAGGATTTTTTTCAATGTGTCTATGCTAATATGTTCTTTTTCTTTTTTGAGAACACAGTACAAATGCAGGTGCTCATATATACGCGCATACACTCATCCCTATGTACACACGTAGACCCTATCTCTATGAGCACCTCCGAGAGACTGAGCCGGCATATCATCTTGAAATTGACGAAGTCACAACAAATCCAGGAATAATGCGGGTACCACTGTCCTCCTAGCCATCCAACCACAAGTTGGTTTGCAATGTTTTTCTTTGCTTTATAATGTGAAGGATTGGTTCCTATCCTGTAGTGCCCAGGATGTGGTCTTAGTCCCAACAAAAACTTTACAATCTTTGCGGCGGTTAGAAGCACATATTGGTCGCCCCAACATATGACTTAAAACATACATGGAGGGTCATATGTTGTTGAACAGAAGGAACATCACAACAAATACAACTAAAAACATCAAGAGATAAATACTAGTGACAATAGGGCAAATATATGCCAATACATAAATATATTATGGATTAGAGGTACACGACCCAACAATACATCATTCATTGTAGAAAAAGAAGACGAATCCAAGTATAAATATAAGCAAATATGCCTAAGAGACAAGAGAAATAAGCAAAGTGTCCACCCTGCAGTCTCAGACTACCAACCGTAATCCCAAGCTAGTGATCGACGTGATAGTAACCGAGAGTCACATGGTATCTGCCACTATATCCATCATAATGACCCTGGTAGTTTAGAACATCATCTGAACCTACACATGTCTCATCGTCACCTACATCTGGAGTTGTTAGTATCTGTGAGGTTTTTGGACTCAACAAGTACTTTACCAAGGGTACTAAGACTAACAACACTTTTGTGTATGATATGGTTAAGTGGTGAGATTGTAGCAAGCAACTAAGCAATGTAAACCAACTATTCCTACGTATACTAGATGAGATTAACCTACGCAAAAGGAGTCGCAACTAGTTGATGAAGAAGTGATCCTGAGCACCTGCCTACGAGTCATTCATAACCATACTGTGTCCTCTTCTTGCTTGCATACTGATACGCCTCCAACGGTGATGGTGTCCTGGATTAGGGGATACTCACTACGTCAGCCTATCATTCATGGGCCCACCAAGCCGAGGACCATCGACAACTGAAGAATGGGCCCCATAAGCTATGGACCTCGGTGTACTCAAGATCGAATCCTCCGAAGACTTGGCATACACTTCAAGGCATATTCAAATATTCTGCATGTTTATCTCTAGATGCAACCAACCATGTGTAACCCTAGGTACCCCTCGGTCCCTATATAAGCTGAGGGTTTTAGTTTGTAGAGGCAAGGTTAGATTCATTCATAGGATCTCGAGGTAGATCATCATGTACTTTGTACCCCATCCAGATCAATACAATACAAGCATGACATAGATTTTTACCTCTTTTAGAAGGCTGATACTTATCCAACATATCTATAATTTCTGATAGTTTCATGCGATTATACCAATCTTATATACTTTATATGCAATTTTATATCATTTTTGGGGACTAACCTATTAACTCAGTGCCCAGTGCTAGTTGCTGTTTTTTTGCATGTTTTTGGCTTTTCAGAAAATCAGTACCAAACGAAGTCCAAACATGATGGAACTTTTCAGTGATTTTCTGGATCGAGAGGGACCCTAGAATGTTCGTGAGGAGGCAAGAAGATCAATGGGAGAGCGATGAGCTCACACGACGCATCCCCAGGGGGTGCGCCACCTGAGCTTGTGGGTCCCATGCAGCTCCGTTTGACCTAATTCCAACTCCATAAATTCCCAAACAGAGAGCCACCCTAAACACTTTTTTTTGCTGAAGTGAGCTTCTGTTCTTCCGTGATCCCATATGGAGGCCTTTTTTGGTACTCTACCAAAGGGGGAATCGATCATGGAGGGCTTCTACATCATTCTTGCTGCACCTCCAATGTTGTGTGAGTAGTTTAATTATCACGGACCTACGGGTCCATCGATAGTAGCTAGATGGCTTCTTCTTTCTCTATGATCTTCAATACAAAGTTCTCCATGATCTCCATGGAGTTATAGCCGATGTAATCTTCTTTTGCAGTGTGTTTGTTAGGATCCGGTGAATTGTGAGTTTATGATCAGCTTATTCACTGAAAGTAATTGAGTCTTTTCTGAGCTTTATTATTCATGATTATTATAGCTTTGTAATTCTCCCCGATCTACCCGTTTGGTTTGGCCAACTAGATTGATTTATCTTTAGTGGGAGAGGTGCTTTGTAATGGGTTCAATCTTATGGTGTCCTCACCTCGTGATAGCAAGGCACAAATTTGTATTGTTGCCGTTAAGGGTAAAATGATGGGGTTCAATCATATTGCTCGGTTTTATTCTGTCTACATTATGTCATCAGACTTCATGCATTACTCTGTTTGTTATGAACTTAATACGTAGAGAGGCAAACACATAAGCTCTTGATACGTCTCCAACGTATCTATAATTTTTTCTTGTTCCATGCTGTTATATTATCATTCTTGGATGTTTTACAATAATTTTATAGCAACTTTACATCATTTTCTAGGACTAACCTATTGATATAGTGCCCAGTGCCAGTTGTTGTTTTTTGCTTGTTTTTTACTTCTCAGAAAATCAATACCAAACGGAGTCCAAACGCAGTGGAACTTTTTGGAGAATTTTTCTGGACTAGACGACACAACATGGGCCAAAGAAGTACTAGAGGGGTGCCCCGAGGGGGGGCACATCCCACCTGGGCGCGTCTGGGGGCCCAGGGGCACCCTGGTGGGTTGTGCCCACCTCGGTGGCCTCCAGCACCGCCTCTTCGTTCTATAAATCCCCAAAAATTCCAAAAACCCTAGGGGAATCGATGAAACATAATTCCAGCCACCGCAAGTTCTAGAACCACGAGATCCAATCTAGACACCATCACAGAGGGGTTCATCATCCTCATCTGTGCCTCTCCGATGATGCATGAGTAGTCCATCATAGACCTACGGGTATGTAGGCAGTAGCTAGATGGCTTCATCTCTCCCTTTTGATTCTCAATACAATGGTCTATTGGAGATTTATTTGATGTAACTCTTTTTGCAGTGTGTTTGTTGGGATCCGATGAACTTTGAGTTTATGATCAGATCTATATATCCATGAAAGTTACTTGAGTTTTTGATCTCTTATATGCATGATTATTTATAGCCTCGTATTTCTTCTTCAAATCATTGGTTTAGTTAGGATAACTAGATCAATTTTTGTTGCCATGGGAAGAGGTGCTTTGTGATGGGTTCGATCGTGCGATGTTCTTTCCCAGTGGCAGAAGGGGCAGCAAGACACGTATGTATCGTTGCTATTAAGGATAACAAGATGGGGGCTATTCCTACATGAATAGATCTTGTCTACATCATGTCATCGTTCTTATTGCATTACTCCATTTCTCTATGAACTTAATACATTAGATGCATGCTGCATAGCGGTCAATGTGTGGAGTAATAGTAGTAGATGCAGGCAGGAGTCGGTCTACTAATCTTGGACATGATGCGTATATATTTATCATTGCATGGATATCATCATAATTATTTGAGGTTTTATCAATTGCCCAAAATTAATTTGTTTACCCACCGTGTGCTATTTTCTTGAGAGAAGCCACTAGTGAAATCTACGGCCCCGGGGTCTATATTTATCATATTTGCTTTCCAATCTATTATTTTTCCACTTTTATTTTTAGATATATTGTTCCAAAAAAACAAAAATACCTTGCTGCACTTTTTATTTGTATATTTTATTTCGCATTTTATCGAGATCTGTTTATCCAATCTATCACAATTTTATCGCGTCAACTTGATAATTTCTGGCGCCGTTACCCGAAGAAGGGATTGACAACCCCTTATATCCGTTGGGTTGCAAGTATTTGTTCTTTGTGTGTAGGTACCGTTTACATAGTGTTGCTTGGTTCTCCTACTGGATTGATACCTTGGTTTCATAACTGAGGGAAATACCTACCGTAGTTGTGCTACACCAACCCTTCCTCTTTGGGGAAATACCGACGTAGCTCAAGCGACATCAAAAGGAATTTCTGGCGCCGTTGCCGGGGAGACATCATCGACATCTATCAGGTTCCGAATCACAAATCTCATCTCCTTGCAATTTACATTATTTGCCATTTTCCTCTCATTTTCATCTCCCCCACTTCACAAAAAATTGTCGTTTTATTCATCCTCTTTTTTGTTCGCCGTTTTCTCGTCAGATCTATCTCTTTGTGTGTGATTTTGCTTGCTTTGTCGTTATAGCTAGCATGACTACCCCTCCTTTGCCACCTGATTTTGAAGTTTTATACTTCAAGTAGAAACACGGAGAAAATTTGAAAGATTCTTGGTATAGGCTAATGGAATCCTATCGCATTAGTAATCTAAAAGGGGATGAAAAGATTTTTCTTTGAAACTTTTATATAGTTCCAGCTTTGCATCATAGACAAATTTTGTATTTTGCCGCTAAAGGGAACTTTATTGAGCTTGATGCTAATACCGCTTATGAGATCCTAGAGGGGATTTTGGGAATTCCACCAACCAAAGAGGGGATTTCTTTTACCCAAGAAGGGGCTCAAATCTTAGACAAGTCGAGTGGTTTGCATAAACATTTGGTTGAGCTACAAAAATATAACGAACCTCTTAAACATATCAGTGGAAATCTCAATCGTATGAATACTTTGACTACTCTCCGCAATAATTATTTGGATAATTTAGATCTCAAGATGGTCTCTTTTCCGGAAAAATCTTGGGAAGCGTAAAGAGCCACCCGGGTTTGAAAAAGCCCTTACAAAATTTGCGAAAACTAAAGATGAAAATACTTAGATCTATGCATTATGCCTACCTAGGGGCATAAAACGACAACGCTGGTTGGGAGGTCACCCAATGAATAAATTCTATTTTTGCCTTTTTCTTTCTTTCTGGAGTGTTTGCACAATTATGGTACTGTTATGATTGTGTTTTCCATGTTTTAATTAGTGTTTGTGCCAAGTAAGGCCTTTGGGGTTATGTTTGGTGATAGTTGATTTGATCTTGTTGAAAAACAAAAACTTTTGCATCCAATAACATAATTGTTTAGATTTGTCAAAGCGACGAAAAATTCTGAATTGTTTGTACAAGATTGATATACAAATCGTCTACATTTCCTAATTTTTCAGAATTTTTGGAGTTACAGAAGTATTCGAAGTTTTTAGATTGCTGCAGACTGTTCTGTTTCTGACAGATTTTGTTTTCTTTGTGTTGTGTGCTTATTTTGATGAGTCTATGGTTTGTATCGGGGAGGGGGGGTATAAACCATGGCAAAGTTATAATACAGTAGATATAATGCAAAAATAAAATATGAATTGGTTTGCAACGGTACTTAGAGTGGTGATTTTCTTTCTTATCCTAACGAATCTCACGAAGGTTTTGTTGTGTTTTGTGTGATTGAAGTTTTCAATTTTTGGGTGAGATCACTGTAACACTCTGGATGTAACTTACCATATTTGTAACTCTGACTCTGCCATTTTCGGCCTTAAGTTATGAGATTCCCTTCGTGGTTGGGTTTTATCTTCGTTTTGCATTTTGTTCATGTCATGCATTTCATATCATGTTGTCATGTGCATCGCATTTGCATTCGTGTTCGTCTCATGCATCTGAGCATTTCCCCCGTTGTCCGTTTTGCAATCCGACACTCCCACATGCACCCGGCGCACCCCTCTTGTCTCTTTCCGTTAGCGGGTGTTGAACGTTCTCGGAATGGACCGAGATTTGCCAAGTGGCCTTGGTACACCACCGGTAGACCGCCTGTCAAATTTCATTCCATTTGGAGTTCGTTTGATACTCCAACGGTTAACCGGCGAACCGCAAAGGCCTCGTGTGTGTTGCAGCGCACCATCCCTCCAAAACGGCCCAATAACCCATCCAAACCTCTTCCATGTACTCCGTCATCGGATCACGATCGTGTGAGCGAAAACCACACCTCATTTGGACACTCCTACCTCCTCCTAGCTATAAATATGTGGACCCCACCCAATTTCCGGGTCCCAAAACCCTAAATTTCGTCCCCTCCGCCGCCGGACGTGTACGCACCCGCTGGACATGCCCGCGCCACCGCGCCCAGCCAATCTCCGCCCGCCACATGGCACTCCCCACCTCTAGTTGCCGCCGGCCCCCTCGGGCACAAGGCAGGCCTGCCCGGCCCGCGCATCACCGCCGCCCGTCCCGCGCGTGCTCCGCCGCCCGCGCTCGCCTGCTCCGGCCGCCGCCTCGCCGCCCGCCGCATGCGCTGGCCTACTCCGGCCGCCGCCTCGCCTGCTCCGGTCGCCGCCTCGCTGCCCTCCGCCTCGCCGCGCCCTCCGCCGCCTCGCCTCGCCCGACGAGCTCCGGCGCTGCTCTGACGCTCCGGCCACCTTCTCCTCCGCCGGCCTCCTTCCCCCAACTCCGGCAAGAGCTCGGATCCGCCTCGGTTCGTGCGCCCAGGGTCAAAGCCTAGATCCATTCAGAGGTTGTTTATTTCGCCTAAGTCTTTTTCTTTGCTATTTTTATGCCTCTGTTCATTGCCCCATAACTCCATGACCGTAGCTCCGTTTCATGCATATGAGATATTGAAATGTTCATTGGGAGATGCTCTTCATTGCATTCCATTGTAGCATGCTTGTTTGAGTTCATCTTGATGCCCAAATAATTGATGCAAGAGTGCTATAAATTGTTAATTGCTGCTACTTATCAGATTATGATGTGTTATCATGTTTGTCACATTTGATGTGTACATCATATGGGCATGAGCTCTACATGTGTTTTGAGCCATGCCATGCTATCTTTACAGGGGTGCTTGCTTTCTATTTTTGTGATCAATGTGATGACTAGCACAAGCATGCAAAGTAGCCTTTGTGATATTGCTGTTTTCAGAGACTTAGGATTTTGCAAAGTCTTGTGCCTGCTGTTATTTTTATGCCATGTAAACATGATGCTACAGTGATATCCATGCTTGTTTTAAGTATCATCAGTAAGGATGTTTTAAACATATCGTTATGCTCTATCCATCCATGCCCCTGTTTGCAATTATGGAGTGACCTAGCACATCTTAATCTTGCTCTACTTTTGCTATAAAATGTTCCTGTCAGATTGTTTACATGTTAATCAATCTTGCCATGGTTGTTGTTTGTGATCCATGCATGATATGAACTTGCTCTTGCCATGGTTCGCTTCATGTACATGTTATCTTGCTGATGCTATGCTTGTTTTGTCTGCAATGCTTTGTGGTGAGTGATGTGAGCTCGCAAAGTTGCCTTCATAATTCTGTTTATGCCACGCTCTATTTTCTGCTAAGTCTGAAACTGTTAATAAAACTTGCTATGTTTACATGAGTGCCATCATATCTTCTGTGCCTTTTTGGCTCATGATTAGTAAGGGACTTTTGTTCTATTCATTTTGTAGAAGCATGCCATGCCTTTGTGTGCTATGATATGTTCGTGTAGTATGTAGTTTTCTTGCTCTAAACATGGCTTCCTGATGTTATTTCTGGCATGTTAGTATTTTCACTAAGTCTGTGAAGCTGATATATTTGCACTTTTTCCATGCTTGTTTGAACCTGCTATTGTCTGATTTAGCCGTAGTTCAGTGTTCATGTTTTGTCAAGCATCTTGAGTACATCACTTCCATATGCTTTGTTGCTATGTTGGAGTGTAGTAGCTTAGTTGCTTGTTGCATTCTAGATGGCATCGTGATGTTAATCGCAAAATTGTGCCATTATTGTTTTGCTTGCCATTTGCAAACCGTGCCTCCATTTCCGGTGATCTCTATATCGATTTTAACCAAAATCATCTCATCTTTCCAGCGGCACACTTGGTTTGCCAAGTTGATGCTTTGTTCATCCTTTTCCTTCCGGAGCATGCATATGCATTGCTTTTCACATCTCGCATATCATGCCATATATTGCATCATGTTGCTTGTGCATGGCACCGTAGTTGATTGGTGTTCCTTTGCTTATGTTATTGCTTTGGGTAGAGCTGGGAGATGAGTACGTGATCGAGGAACCTGTTGAGTACGCTAACGAGGATCAAGCTTTCGTCAACTCTGAGAACTTTGTAGGCAAGATTACCATACCCTCGAAATCACTTCTATCTTTGCTTGCTAGTTGTTCGCTCTATTGCTTTGATGCGATACCTACCACTTGCTATATCATGCCTCCCATATTTCCATGTCAAGCCCCTAACCCACCTTCCCTAGCAAACCGTTGTTTGGCTATGTTACCGCTTTTGCTCAGCCTCTCTTATAGCGTTGCTAGTTGCAGATGAAGATGAAGTTTGTTCCTTGTTGGAATATGGATATTGTTGGGATATCATTATTATATCTTGTTTACCTTAATGCATCTATATACTTGGTAAAGGGTGTAAGGCTCGGCCTTATGCCTGGTGTTTTGTTCCACTCTTGCCGCCCTAGTTTCCGTCATACCGATGTTATGTTCCTTGACTTTGTGTTCCTTACACGATTGGGTGATAATGGGAACCCGTTGACAGTTCGCCTTGAATAAAACTCCTCTAGCAAGGTCCAAGCTTGGTTTTACCATTTACCACCTAAGCCTTTTCCCTTGGGTTCCGCAGACTCAAGGGTCATCTTTATTTCAAACCCCCGGGCCAGTGCTCCTCTGAGTGTTGGTCCAAACTAGAGCACCGTGCGGGACCGTCCCTTGGCAACTTGGGTTATGATGGTACCTGTAGGCGTAGCTTATCTGGTGTGCCCTGAGAACGAGATATGTGCAACTCCTATCAGGATTTGTCAGCACAGTCCGGTGGTCTTGCTGGCCTTGTTTTACCAAGGATTCCGAGTCTGACCGGGTCTTCCTAGGAGAAGGAATATCCTTCGTTGACCGTGAGAGCTTGTGATGGGCTAAGTTGGGACACCCCTACAGGGTTTTGAACTTTCGAAAGCCGTGCCCGCGGTTATGGGCAGATGGGAATTTGTTAATATCCGGTTGTAGAGAACTTGACACTTAACTTGATTAAAATGAATTAACTGTGTGTAGACGTGATGGTCTCTTTTCGGCGGAGTCCGGGAAGAGAACACGGTCTCGTGTTATGCTTGAACGTAAGTATCTTCAGGATCACTTCTTGATCATTTATAGTTTCTCGACCGTGCTTTGCTTCTCTTCTCGCTCTCTTTTGCGCATGTTAGCCACCATGTATGCTTAGTGCTTTGCTGCAGCTCCTCCTCACTACCCTTTCCTACCCTTAAGATTAAATAGTCTTGATCACGAGGGTGTGAGATTGTTGAGTCCCCGTGACTCACAGATACTTCCAAACAGATGCAGGTGCCGATGATGACAGTGAAGGGGACGCTACCGAACTCAAGTGGGAGTTCGACGAGGATTCAAGCTGTTACTATGTTTCTTTTCCGGATGATCAGTAGAGGAGCTCAGTTGGGATGATCGGGGATCTTGCATTTGGGGTGGTGTTTCTTTATTTTGGTTCTGTAGTCGGACCTTGATTGTATTCTGGATGATGTATGATATATTTATGTATTGTGTGAAGTGGCGATTGTAAGCCGACTCTTTATCCCTTTCTTATTCAGTACATGGGATGTCTAAAGATTACCCCTCTTGTGACATGCCTACCATGCGGCTATGCCTCTAAGTCGTGCCCTGACACGTGGGAGATATAGCCGCATTGTGGGTGTTACAAGTTGGTAATCAGAGCATTCCCCGAGTTAGGAGCACCCTGCTTGATCGAATCGCTGACGTTGTTGAGTCTAGAACAAAATGTTTTGAGTCTTTGGATTATATATATCGGAGAGTAGGATTCTTTTTACTCCTCAGTCCCTTTGTCGCTCTGGTGAGGCCTCCTGACATAGAGTTTTGACTCTTCTCTCCTCAAATTTCACGATTTTTTTAGGATCACGCGGGTATCTTGGAATTGTTTTGATGGTTTTGTGACGAGAACATTGTTCTTGGTGCCTCCTGACATTTAGGGGTTGTGGCAGTGTCCCGAGGAGTTGAGCTTCGAGGTGTTGTCGTCACAATTTTATCGTTGCAGTTTTGGAATACCAGAGTTCACCAACATCGAAAATCTCTTTTATGCAGTTGTTGGTGAGATAACCTCGATGCCACCAAGTACCGGGGCGGGAGTTCGGGAGTATTGCCATAACTCATATAACGGACGCTTTTCAAAGGTTGAGGTAGATGATTTCCGAAGGTTTCTTGGTTATGTGTTGAAGGATGGATACAACTGGATATAGGATTTGTTAGTTTTGGGTGAGATATTATGCTTCCCCTGTATCCCCAACACCCGATTGCATAACCAGAAAGTTTCAGGAGTTTCATAGGTGGGAATTCAAGTAGCTCTAGTATTTCTTCCCGCAGATATTTGGTTTGTGATTGGGTAATCCTTACCACTTATTTGTTCATATCTGTACCTTGTTTCTTTATTCATCTACCTTTATCTAAGTGGCTTCTCAACTTTATGGACGTGTGATGATTTACTTTGGAATTCATTCGTTCATCCTTGTTCGAATGTTAAGACTTTATGTTGCAATTTAGATCCATTGATTCAGCTTGACTATCTGTTTTTCAAGATGCTAACGGATGTCAACCTCTTTAGGATGGCTCCTCCAACGCGTCAGAATCCGGACCCTCCGCCACCACCTCCACCTCCGGAGGCATGGCAAGCTGTCATGGCAGCCACCAACGCCAACACACAGATGCTTTTGCAACTCTTGCAAGAGCGCAACCAAGGGCAAGGCAACCAAAGAAATCAAGGCCAAGGCAACAATCAGCCTCAGCTTGCTACCCTCAACCAGTTCCTCGCAAACCAGCCGAAGTCCTTCAGCAACTGTGTCGAGGCCACAGACGCCGACGACTGGCTCGTGGATATCTGCAAACATTTTGAGTGTAGCAATGTCAAGCCTAAGAAATTTGTCAAGTTTGCTTCGTTTCAACTCAAGGATAAAGCTGCTGAGTGGTATCAACAATACAGAGATTCCAGAGGAGGTCGTGTGATTACCTGGGATGATTTCCGCCGAGACTTCAAAGCTCATCACATTCCACAAAGTTTTGCTAAGAGCAAGCATGAGGAGTTCCGCAATCTCAAGCAAGGCAACATGTCCGTGTGTCAATACAATATCCAGTTTCAGAAACTCGCTCGCTTCGCTAAACAAGATGTCCCTGATGAAAAGAGCATGATTTATCAATTCAGAGGTGGCCTTAGAGAAGATCTGCAATTAGCTCTCATGCTTCTTGAGCCGACTAAGTTTGATGAATTCTACAACATGGCACTAAAGCAAGAAGCTTCTTAGCTCAAGTGTGAGGCGTCTAAGAAGAGAGTCAGGGATGCAGTTCAATCTTCTTCTTCAACTCAAGTGGCAGCTAGGCAACAGAAGTTCTGGTTGCCTCCTCCTCCTCCGTTTCGTCAGCCTTATCAGTAGAAGAGAAAAGGTGGCAATGGATCTTCCCACCCACCAACCCAGGCTATCAGAACAAAGCTCAGTATCATACTCCAAGGTCAAGTGCTCCTTATCACCGGTCGCTCTCAGAGATTACTTGCAACAAGTGTCAGCAGAAAGGGCACTATGCAAACAAATGCTTCAACCAAAGGCGCCTTCCGTCTCCTCCTCCTGTGAGACCCGCCAGCAATGCAGTGGTCAAGCATAATCCCAAGCATGCTAAGGTCAACATGATGAATGCAGCTCATGCAGAGGACTCTTCAGAAGTGATCATGGGTAACTTTCTAGTTAACTCTATTCCTGCAAAAGTTCTTTTTGACACGGGTGCATCGCATTGTTTCATGTCAAGATCTTTTGTTTCAAAGCATGACTTCGTTTCGGAAATGTTGGGAAAACCCATGGGAGTGGTTTCTCCGAGAAAGTCTATGAGGGCTACCACGGTGATCCCGGATGTTTCCATCAAGATGGGAAACTATAAATTTCTGTCTTCTCCAATGGTTCTTGGTGACTTGGATATTGATCTAATTCTCGGTATGGACTGGCTTTCTAAGCACAAGGCTCAACTTGATTGTGCTTCCAGACAAATTCAATTGACACACTCTTTTGAGGATGTGATCATCTATGCCGCTCGTGATGATACCATTCGACTGTTTTCTCTCAATGAGAAGGGTGAGTTGAATGCCATCTCTCAGATTCCAGTCATTTGTGAATATCAAGACGTCTTTCCAGAAGAGCTTCCAGGAATGCCTCCTCACTGGCCAGTTGAATTCGCTATCGATCTTGAGCCTGGCACGGAACCTGTTTGCAAACGTCCTTACAAGCTTGGACCAGAGGAGTTGAAGGAGTTGAAGAAACAACTCGATGAACAAGAGCATATGGGTTTGATCAGACCGAGTTCATCTCCATGGGGTTATGGTGTCTTTTTTGTCAAGAAGAAGGATGGAACGAAACGACTACGCGTCGACTACCGCCCATTGAACAAGAAGACAAAAAACAACAAGTATCCACTTCCCAACATCAATGAGCTATTCGAGCAACTTAGAGGTGCCCAAGTTTTCTCCAAGCTTGACCTCCGTATGGGTTATCATCAGATTCGCATTCGTGAACAAGATATCCCCAAGACAGCATTCAGAACAGGCTATGGTTCTTATGAATATACTGTCATGTCTTTCGGCCTTGTCAATGCTCCTCCAACGTTCTCTCGCATCATTAACTTCATCTTCACCCTTACACAAATGATTTCATCTTGGTGTATCTCGATGATATTGTGGTCTTTTCCAATAATAAGGAGGATCATGCCAAGCATTTGAGATTGGTACTCGACAAACTTAGAGAACATCAATTCTATGTGAAGTTTTCCAAGTGTGAGTTCTGGCTTGACGAAGTTCTTTACCTTGGTAATATCATCTCCGCCAAAGGCATCGCTGTTAATCCTGACAAGGTGTCTGCAATTGTGAATTGGGAACCGCCTCAGAATGTCAAGCAGCTCCACAGTTTTCTTGGACTTGCAAGCTATTGTCGAAGATTCGTTGAGAATTTCTCTAAGATTGCAAATCCTCTTTCCAACCTCCTCCAGAAGCATGTCAAGTATGTCTGTACGCCTGAGTGTGATGTTGCTTTCAACACCCTCAAAGAGAAGCTAGTCACAACTCCTGTCTTGACTCCTCCTGATGAATCCAAACCATTCGAAGTTTCCTGTGATGCCTCCCTACAAGGTCTCGGTGCTATGTTAATGCAAGAAAAGAAAGTTGTGTCCTATACCTCTCATCAGTTGAAGCCCAATGAAAGGAACTACCCCACTCATGATCTTGAGTTGGCGGCAGTTGTCCATGCATTATTAACATGGAGACATCTCTTGTTGGGAAGGAAAGTGGACATCTTCACAGATCATAAGAGCCTCAAGTACATCTTCACTCAACCCAACCTCAACCTTAGGCAAACTCGTTGGGTCGAAATGGTTCAAGAATACAATCCGAGTATTAAATATACTCCAGGCAAGGCCAATGTCATTGCAGATGCTTTGAGCAGGAAGGCTTACTGCAACAGCTTAATTCTCAAGCCCTTCCAACCGGACCTTTGTGAAGCTTTCCGCAAACTGAATCTCCAAGTTGTTCCTCAAGGTTTTCTTGCCAACCTCCAAGTCTCTCCTACTTTGGAAGATCAAATTCGTGAGGCACAACTTCTTGATTCCATGGTGAAGGTGAAAATGGGATTACCAAGAGCCAACCCAAGTACAAGTGCTATCGCATTGATGACAAAGACACTCTATTCTTAGAGGATCGAATTGCGGTTCCTAAAGGCGATCTAAGGAAAGTCATTATGAATAAGGCACACAATTCCCTTCTATCCATTCATCCTGGTAGTACAAAGATGTACCATGACCTCAAGCAGTCGTATTGGTGGACTCGATGAAGCGAGAAATTGCTCAATTCATGAACGAATGTGATGTTTGCAGAAGGGTGAAAGAAGAACACCAATGGCCAGCTAGTCTCCACCAACCTCTTTCTATTCCAGAATGGAAGTTTCATCATATCAAGATGGACTTCGTGACTGGATTTCCCAAGTCCAAACATGGAAATGATGCTATCTTTGTTGTCACCGACAAGCTTACTAAAGTGGCTCATATCCTTCCAATCAAAGAATCTATCACAACAGCTCAGCTGGCAGAACTATACACCTCCAAGATTGTCTCTTTGCATGGCATTCCCCAATTGATATCTTCAGATCATGGAAGCATCTTCACTTCTAAGTTCTGGGACTCTTGCCGAAAGGCCATGGGCACCAACATTCGCTTCAGCATAGCCTTCCATCCTCAAACTAGTGGCCAAGTCAAGCGAGTCAATAAAATCCTTGAATATATGCTTATGGCTTGCGTCATTTCCTTCGGTATGAAGTGGGAAGATTGTCTTCCATATGCCGAGTTCTCCTACAACAACAGTTTCCAAGCGAGTTCGGGTAAGGCCCCATTCGAGATTCTCTATGGCAGAAAGTGCCGTACTCCTCTCAATTGGTCAGAGACTGGTGAATGCCAACTTCTTGGCAACGAATTGATCACAGAGGCTGAAGAAATGTGCAAAGTCATCCATGAAAATCTCAAAGCCGCGCAATCGCGCCAGAAGAGATACTATGATAGCAAGCACCGTGACTTGGCTTTCGAGATAGGAGACCATGTCTACCTCCGCGTCTCTCCAATGAAAGGCACTCGTCGCTTCAGTATCAAAGGGAGGCTTGCCCCTAGATACATGGGTCCTTTCAAGATCATTGGCAAAAGAGGCGATCTCTCCTATCAACTTGAGCTTCCGTCCAACTTCGCAAACATGCATGATGTGTTTCATGTGTCACAGCTTCGCAAGTGCTTCAAGACTCCTGAGCGCACCATCAACTTCGAAGAGATTGATCACCAAGAAGATTTGTCTTACCATGAGCACCCCGTTGCTATTCTTGAAGAAACCGAGTGCAAGACTCGCAACAAGTCTATCAAATTCCTGAAAGTGAAGTGGTCACACCATTCTGACCGAGAAGCCACCTGGGAATGCGAGGATCACCTCCGTTCTGAATATCCGGAGTTCTTTCAGTCCTAGATCTCGGGACGAGATCCTTTCATTGTGGTGGAGTGTTGTAACACCCCAAATGTAACTTACCATATTTGTAACTCCGACTCTGCCATTTTCGTCCTTAAGTTATGAGATTCCCTTCGTGGTTGGTTTTTATCTTCATTTTGTATTTTGTTCATGTCATGCATTTCATATCATGTCATCATGTGCATCACATTTGCATTCGCGTTCGTCTCATGCATCCGAGCATTTTCCCCATTGTCCGTTTTGCAATCCGACACTCCCACATGCACCCGGCGCGCCCCTCTTGTCTGTTTTCGTGAGCGGGTGTTGAACGTTCTCGGAATGGACCGAGATTTGCCAAGTGGCCTTGGTACACCACCGGTAGACCGCATGTCAAATTTCATTCCATTTGGAGTCCGTTTGAAACTCCAATAGTTAACCGGGGAACCACAAAGGCCTCGTGTGTGTTGCAGCCCAACACCCCTCCAAAACGGCCCAATAACCCATCCAAACCTCTTCCATCTCCTCCGTCGTCAGATCACGATCCTGTGGGCGAAAACTACACCTCATTTGGACACTCCTACCTCTTCCTAGCTATAAATATGTGCACCCCGTCCAATTTCCGGGTCCCGAAACCCTAAATTTCGTCCCCTCCGCCGTCGGACGTGTCCGCACCCGCCGGACACGCCCGCGCCACCGCGCCCGGCCAATCTCCACCAACCACGTGGCACTCCCCACTGCCAGTCACCGTCGGCCTGCTCGGGCCCGAGACAGGCCCGCACATCAACGCTGCCCGTCCAGCGCGTGCTCTGCCGCCCACGCTCGCCTGCTCCGGCCGCCGCCTCGCCGCCCGCCGCACGCGCTCGCCTGCTCCGGCCACCGCCTCGCCTCCCTCCGCCGCCTCGCCGCGCCCTCCGCCGCCTTGCCTCGCCCGACGAGCTTCGGCGCCGCCCCGATGCTCCGGCCACCTTCTCCTCCGCCGGCCTCCTTCCCCCAACTCCGGCGAGAGCTCGGATCCGCCTCGGTTCGTGCATCCGGGGTCAAACCCTAGATCCATTCGGAGGTTGTTTATTTTGCCTATGTCTTTTTCTCTGTTAATTTTTATGCCTCTGTTCATTGCCCCATAACTCCATGACCGTAGTTCCGTTTCATGCATATGAGATATCGAAATGTTCATTGGGAGATGCTCTTCATTTCATTCCATTCCATTGTGGCATGTTTTTTTAGTTCATCTTGATTCCAAAATCATTGATGCAAGAGTTATATAAATTGTTAACTGCTGCTACTTATCAGATTATGATGTTTTATCATTTTTGTCACATTTGATGTGTGCATCATATGGGCATGAGCTCTACATGTGTTTTGAGCTATGCCATGCTATCTTTACAGGGGTGCTTGATTTGTATTTTTGTGATCAATGTGGTGACTAGAACAAGCATGCAAAGTAGCCTTCGTGATATTCCTGTTTTTAGAGACTTAGGATTTTGCTAAGTCTTGTGTCTGATGTTATTTTTATGCCATGTAAACATGATGCTACAGTGAGATCCATGCTTGTTTTAAGTATCTTCAGTAAGTATGTTTTGAACATATGGTTATGCCCTATCCATCCATGCCCGTGTTTGCAATTATGGAGTGACCTAGCATGTCTTAATATTGCTCTACTTTTGCTATAAAATGTTCCTGGCAGATTGTTTACATGTTAACCAATCTTGCCATGGTTGTTATTAGTGATCCATGCATTCTATGAACTTTCTCTTGCCATGGTTAGCTTGATGTACATGTCATCTTGCTGATGATATGATTGTTTTGTCATGAAATGCTTTGTGGTGAGTGATTTGATCTCGCAAAGTTTCCTTCATAATTCTGTTTATGCCATGCTCTGTTTCTGCTAAGTCTGAAACTGTTAATAAAACTTGCTATGTTTACATGAGTGCCATCATATCTTCTGTGCATTTTTGTCTCATGATCAGTAAGGGACTTTTGTTCTATGAATTTATTAGAATTATGCCATGCCTTTTTTTGCTATGATATGTTCCTGTAGCATGTTGTTTGCTTGCTCTAAACATGGCTTCCTGATGTTATTTCTGGCATGTTAGTATTTTCCTGTGAAGCTGATATCTTTTGCACTTTTGCCATGCTTGTTTGAACCTGCTCTTGTGTGATTTAGCCGTAGTTCAGTGTTCATATTTTGTCAAACATCTTGAGTACATCACTTCCATATGCTTTGTTGCTATGTTGGAGTGCAGTAGCTTAGTTTCTTGTTGCATTCTAGATGGCATCGTGTTGTTAATCACATAATTGTGCCATTATTGTTTTGCTTGCCATTTGCAAACCGTGCCTCCATTTCCGATGATCTATATATCGATTTCGACCGAAATCATCTCAGCTTTACAGCGGCACACTTGGTTTGCCAAGTTGATGCCTTGTTCATCCTTTTCCTTCCGGAGCATGCATACGCATTGCTTTTCACATCTCGCATATCATGCCATATATTACATCATGTTGCTTGTGCATTGCACCGTGGTTGATTGGTGTTCCTTTGCTTTTGTTCTTGCTTTGGGTAGATCCAAGAGACGAGTACGTGATCGAGGAACCTGTTGAGTACGCTAACGAGGATCAAGCTTTCGTCAACTCTGAGAACTTTGCAGGCAAGATGACCATACCCTTGAAATCACTTCTATCTTTGCTTGCTAGTTGTTTGCTCTATTGCTTTGCCGGGATACCTACCACTTGCTATATCATGCCTCCCATATTTCCATGTCAAGCCCCTAACCCACCTTCCCCAGCAAACTGTTGTTTGGCTATGTTACCGCTTTTGCTCAGCCCCTCTTATAGCGTTGCTAGTTGTAGGTGAAGATGAAGTTTGTTCCTTGTTGGAACATGGATATTGTTGGGATATCATTATTATATCTTATTTACTTTAGTGCATCTATATACTTGGTAAAGGGTGGAAGGCTCGGCCTTATGCCTGGTGTTTTGTTCCACTCTTGCCGCCCTAGTTTCCGTCATACCGGTGTTATGTTCCTTAATTTTGCGTTCCTTACGCGGTTGGGTGATAATGGGAACCCCTTGACAGTTGCCTTGAATAAAACTCCTCCAGCAAGGCCCAACCTTAGTTTTACCATTTTCCACCTAAGCCTTTTCCCTTGGGTTCCGTGGACTCAAGGGTCATCTTTATTTTCAACCCCCGGGCCAGTGCTCCTCTGAGTGTTGGTCCAAACTAGAGCACCGTGCGGGACCGTCCCTTGGCAACTTGGGTTATGTTGGTACTTGTACGCTTAGCTTATCCGGTGTGCCCTAAGAACGAGATATGTGCAGCTCCAATCGGGATTTTTCGGCACAGTCGGGTGGTCTTGCTGGCCTTGTTTTACGATTGTTGAAATGTCTTGTAACCGAGATTCCGAGTCTAATCGGGTCTTCCTGGAGAAGGAATATCCTTCGTTGACCGTGAGAGCTTGTGATGGTCTAAGTTGGGACACCCCTGCAGGGTTTTGAACTTTCGAAAGCCGTGCCCGCGGTAATGGGCAGATGGGAATTTGTTAATATTCGGTTGTAGAGAACTTGACACTTAACTTGATTAAAATGAATCAACTGTGTGTGTAGACGTGATGGTCTCTTTTCGGCAGAGTCCGGGAAGAGAACACGGTCTCATGTTATAGTTGAACGTAAGTAGCTTCAGGATCACTTCTTGATCATTTATAGCTTCTCGACCATGCTTTGCTTCTCTTCTCGCTCTCTTTTGCGTATGTTAGCCACCATATATGCTTAGTGCTTTGCTGAAGCTCCACCTCACTACCCTTTCCTACCCTTAAGCTTAAATAGTCTTGATCGTGAGGGTGTGAGATTGCTGAGTCCCCGTGAGTCACAAATACATCCAAACAGATGCATGTGCCGATGATGACAGTGCAGGGGACACTACCGAACTCAAGGGGGAGTTCAACGAGGATTCAGGCCATTACTATGTTTCTTTTCCGGATGATCAGTAGAGGAGCCCAGTTGGGACAATCGGGGATGTAGCATTTGGGGTTGTCTTTCTTTATTTTGGTTCCATAGTCGGACCTTGATTGTATTCTGGATGATATATGATATATTTATGTATTGTGTGAAGTGGAGATTGTAAGCCGACTCTTTATCCCTTTCTTATTCAGTACATGGGATATGTAAAGATTACCCCTCTTGTGACATGCCTACCATGCGGCTATGCCTCTAAGTCGTGCCCCAACACATGGGAGATATAGCCGCATTGTGGGTGTTACAATCATGATGGATGAAGGAATAAGGAGTAAGAAGAGCCTAAGCTTGGGGATGCCCCATGGCAGCCCAAGTTATTATCCAAAGAGAAACAAGCAACTAAGCTTGGGGATGCCCTAGAAGGCACCCCCTCTTTCTTCTAACGACCATTGGTATTTTACTTGGAGCTATATTTTTATTCGTCACATATCATGAGTTTTGCTTGGAGCGTCTTGTATTATATGAGTCTTTGCTTGTTTTTCTTTTTGTTTTGTGTCAACTACTTGCTGAACACACCTATTTGAGAGAGCCAAAATTATGCTATGATTTGTTAGAATTGCTCTCTATGCTTCACTTAATTTTTTTGAGCTATGGAATTGCTCTAGCGCTTCACTTATATCTTTTTGAGCACTGTGTGCTTTAATATTTTTGAAGAAATGCTCTCATGCTTCACTTAGATTTATTTGAGAGTTAGTGAATTTTTGAAGAAATTCTCTCATGCTTCACTTATATTATTTTGAGAGACGAAATTTTTTATGCTCATGTTCTTCACTTAAATTAGTTTGAGCTATCAAAAGCAACATATGAAATTAGTCCCAATGTGATAGATATTCAAGAGGGATATAATAAAAACTTTCATGAATATCATTGGACAAAATAAACTTGATTCTTTGTAATAGTTTTGCGAAATGATGATAATGATATGTGAATCATGTTGGTGAGTAATTATGCTTTAGTAAGAATGTTGGTCTTAAGGTTAGTGAGTCCCTATGCAAGCACAAAAGTCAATAGTTATGTAATGAAATTACATCCTACTTGCGGTGCATTATTCGGTGTTAGTTATGCTTAATGCTTGCTTATGTGATTTTTCGTTTCTTGGTTGGATGTTTCTCAATCTATTTGATATCCTTCATTTGTACTAAGTAGAAATACTACTTGTGCATCCAAAATCCTTAAACCTAGTTTTGTCATATGAGTCCACCATACCTACCTATATGCGGTATTCTCGTGCCGTTCTAAGTAAATTTGTATGTGCCATCTATAATTTTCAAAATAAATTTCCTTTTTGTGTGCTTGTACCGCTCATGAAGCGGCAGGGGGTGGCCAATATTTTACATGCTAGATGTGTTATTCTCAAGATGAGTGTTTATTCACTTGTCATTCCACGAGACTACAGCGGTAATAGGGATGCCCAGTCTCGAAATGAAAAAGAAATTTACTTTATGTTGTAAAATAATAAATTCCTTAGAAAGTGTTGCTATGGAAGGCACCCGTGGATACAGCTAGCCATGGATTGTGAAAGAATGGTGGAAAAAGGAATACACTTTATTTTCTGTTGGGAACCGCCAATGATATATCTAGCATGGAAAGTGTTGGGAATTACTCAGTCGTTTTCGTTGACGTAAAAGTATGCCTCTCAAAAAATTGTGTCTCTCAATTTAAGCTTTGAGCTCTTGTACCTCTACAAATCCCTACTTCCCTCTGCGAAGGGCCTTTACTCCATCTTCTCTTATAAAGCACCAGCTGAGGGGCACTATGATCGTACTTGAGCATTGGGTGTAGCTAATATGTGAGGGTGCTTCATGAATGGATCAATGATTGAGCATGATGGGCTAGGGATGACTTGCTTTAGTGTTGATATTTTGAAAAACATGGTTGCTTTTTGATATGCTTGATTATTGAAATCTTCATGTGAAAACTAGACTATTGCTTTGAACCATATAAAAGTCCAAATGTCCATGCTACAAAGGAAATAACTATGTGATGAACATGTTAGAAAACATTCCACATCAAAAATTCTGTTTTTATCATTTACCTACTCGAGGATGAGTAGGAATTAAGCTTGGTGATGCTGATACGTCTCCAACGTATCTATAATTTTTGCTTGTTCTATGTTTTTATATTATCATTCTTGGTTGTATTACAATCATTTTATAGCAACTTTATATCATTTTTTGGACTAACTTTTTGACATGGTGCCTAGTGCGAGTTGCTGTTTTTGTCTTGTTTTTTTACTTCGCAAAAAATCAATACCAAACAGAGCCCAAACGCAGCGAAACTTTTTGGTGATTTTTTTGGACCAGAAGACACAAGATGGGCCAAAGAAGTACCAAAGGGGTGCCTCGAGGGGGGCACTACCCACCTGGGCATGCCTGGGTGCCCAGACGCACCCTGGTGGGTTGTGCCCACCTCAGTGGCCTCCCGCATCGCCTCTTCGCCCTATAGATCCCCAAATATTCTAAAAACCCTAGGTGAGTCGACGAAACACAATTCTAGCTGCCGCAAGTTCCAGAACCACGAGATCCAATCTAGACACCATCACGGAGGGGTTCGTCATCCTCATTGATGCCTCTCCAATGATGCATGAGTAGTTCATCATAGACCTACGGGCTCGTAGGCAGTAGCTAGATGGCTTCCTCTCTCTCTCTCTCTTGATTCTCAATACAATGGTCTCTTAGAGATCTATTTGATGTAACTCTTTTTGCAGTGTGTTTGTTGGGATCCGATGAACTTTGAGTTTATGATCAGATCTATATATCCATGATAGTTATTTGAGTTTTTGATCTCTTATATGCATAATTATTTATAGCCTCGTATTTCTTCTTCGAATCTTTGGTTTAGTTAGGCCAACTACATCGATTTTTCTTGCCATGGGAAGAGGTGCTTTGTGATGGGTTCGATCGTGCGGTGTTCTTTCCCAGTGACAGAAGGGGCAGCAAGACACGTATGTATTGTTGCTATTAAGGATAACAAGATGGGGCTATTCCTAAATGAATTGATCTCATCGACATCATGTCATCATTCTCATTGCATTACTTCATTTCTCCATGAACTCAATACACTAGATGCATGTTGGATAGCGGTCAATGTGTGGAGTAATAGTAGTAGATGCAGGCAGGAGTCGGTCTACTAATCTTGGATGTGATGCATATATATTGATCATTGCTTGGATATTGTCATAATTATTTGAGGTTTTATCAATTGCCCAACAGTAATTTCTTTACCCACCGTGTGCTATTTTCTTGAGAGAAGCCACTAGTGAAATCTACGGCCCCGGGTCTATTCTTTATCATATTTGCCTTCTGATCTATTATTTCCCACTTTTATTTTCAGGTCTATTATTCAAAAAACCCAAAAATACCTTGTTGCACTTTTTATTTGCATATTCTATTTTGGTTTTATTGAGATCTATTTATCCAATCTATCACAATTTTATCACGTCAACTTGACAATTTCTAGCACCGTTACCCGAAGAAGGGATTGACAACCCCTTATACGTGTCGGGTTGCAAGTATTTTTTCTTTGTGTGCAGGTACCATTTACATAGTGTTGCTTGGTTCTCCTACTGGATTGATAACTTGGTTTCATAACTGAGGGAAATACCTACCGTAGCTGTGCTGCATCATCCCTTCCTCTGTTGGGAAATATCGACGTAGTTCAAGCGACATTAGCTCTCTCAAAGTGGAGTAATAGTAGTAGATGCAGGCAGGAGTCAATCTAATTGTCACAGACATAATACCTATATACATGATCATTGCCATGAATAACATTGTAACTATGCACTTTTTCTATCAATTGCCCAATAGTAATCTGTCTACCCAGCTGTCGTGGGAAACCATGACCACCTATGGGGCCATGAGCCCCTTGTGGTTTGGCAAGGGGGATGAGCACATTGCACAAAGAGCGGAGAACATTGCACAACACGACAGAGATCACACAGGCAGTTTTACCCAGGTTTAGGCCGCCGAGAGGGCATAAAACCCTACTCCTGCTTTGGTGGATTGATGGTGGATTGTGGTGGAAACACAACGCTCTAGCCCGACAGGGTTGCCTCGGGGCAAGGGCAGCTACGCGTGTATGAGTGTACAAGGGTACGAATCCTTTCTACGGTTGCCACGAGCCTCCTTTTATAGATCAAGGGGTCATCACAATGGCAAATCAGTCATTGTGTACTGATTAGATAGCAAATAGTGCTATCATACCTAACTCTGTAGACAGGGAAGAGCCCATTAAATGCGCCGCTTAGTGTCACATCATGGCATGCCCGGCAAGCCTCGCTGGGCTGTTCGGCCACCTTCTCTCCTTCCTGCATGACACGTCTTAGGACAGGTGTCATTTGGAGGTGATTTCCATAGGAAGTGGCTGCCATGTGGCAAGAAACAACCACTTATTCACTTGGGGGCTTGACACCTCACCGATTGATGACTTGCGTCACTATGAGGTGGAGCGGTGAAGCCTTGGCGGGGTAGTTTGCCTTCGTAGGGCCCGACAGGCCTTCCAGGACGGTCTTGAGGCTTGTCTTTGGGGTAACCTTGACCTTGCCAGGCTCGCTTGCCCGACAAGGGAGGTTTTCCCTTGGTGGTATCTTGCTCCATTGGCTTGACTTGCTCTTCTTGATCCGCACTCTGATTCTTCAAAGAGCTGATCTCCTCTGCTTGGTTTGGTCTTGGATGTTGCAACCTTGCTCTTAGGCCTGTGCACGGTCTCGGAAATAGACCCAGTGTTTTTTGCACCGATAGGAGCCCACGGGCTTGGCCCAAATGCGCTGTCGGGCATCGTCGAGGTAGGTGCTACCTCTTGAGCACTTGCGTTGGTTTTCCCTTGAAGAGCAAAGGGTGATGCAGCAAAGTAGCGTAAGTATTTCCCTCAGTTTTTGAGAACCAAGGTATCAATATAGTAGGAGGCCACGCACGAGTCCCTCGCACCTACACAAACAAATAAATCCTCGCAACCAACGCGATAAGGGGTTGTCAATCCCTACACGGTCACTTACGAGAGTGAGATCTGATAGATATGATAAGATAATATTTTTGGTATTTGTATGGTAAAGATGCAAAGTAAAATAAAAGGCAATAAAAATAACTAAGTATTGGAAGATTAATATGATGGAAAATAGACCCGGGGGCCATAGGTTTCACTAGTGGCTTCTCTCAAGAGCATAAGTATTCATGGTGGGTAAACAAATTACTGTTGAGCAATTGACAAAATTGAGCATAGTTATGATAATATCTAGGTATGATCATGTATATAGGCATCACGTCCGAGACAAGTAGACCGACTCCTGCCTGCATCTACTACTATTACTCCACACATCGACCGCTATCCAGCATGCATCTAGAGTATTAAGTTCATAAGAATAGAGTAACGCTTTAAGCAAGATGACATGATGTAGAGGGATAAACTCATGCAATATGAAATAAACCCCATCTTGTTATCCTCGATGGCAACAATACAATATGTGCCTTGCTGCCCCTACTGTCACTGGGAAAGGACACCGCAAGATTGAACCCAAAGCTAAGCACTTCTTCCATTACAAGAACGATCAATCTAGTAGGCCAAACCAAACTGATAATTCGAAGAGACTTGCAAAGATAACCAATCATACATAAAAGAATTCAAAGAAGATTCAAATATTGTTCATAGATAAACTTGATCATAAACCCACAATTCATCGGTCTCAACAAACACACCGCAAAAATAAGATTACATTGAATAGATCTCCACAAGAGAGGGGGAGAACTTTGTATTGAGATCCAAAAAGAGAGAAGAAGCCATCTAGCTAATAACTATGGACCCGTAGGTCTGAAGTAAACTACTCACACTTCATCGGAGATGCTATGGTGTTGATGTAGAAGCCCTCCGTGATCGATGACCCCTCCGGCGGAGCTCCGGAACAGGCCCCAAGATGGGATCTCGTGGATACAGAAAGTTACGGCGGTGGAATTAGTGTTTTGGCTCCGTATCTAGTAGTTTGGGGGTACATAGGTATATATAGGAGGAAGGAGTACATCGGTGTAGCAACAGGGGGCCCACGAGGGTGGAG
>NC_041382.1:343075664-343081059 GCF_002162155.2 Triticum dicoccoides
GGCGTGCCCCCTACCTTGTGCCATCCTTGTTGCTTGCTTAACATAGGGTTCAAGTCCCCTGGATCATGTTCGTTCCGAAAATCACGTTCCCGAAGGTTTCATTCCGTTTGGATTCCGTTTGATATTCTTTTTCTGCGAAACCCTAAAATAGGCAAAAAAATAGCAATTCTGGGTTGGGCCTCCGGTTAATAGGTTAGTCCCAAAAATAATATAAAAGTATATAATAAAGCCCAAAAATGTCCAAAACAGAATATAATATAGCATGGAACAATCAAAAATTATAGATACGTTGGAGACGTATCAAGCATCCCCAAGCTTAATTCCCGCTCGTCCTCGAGTAGGTAAATGATAAAAATAGAATTTTTGATGTGGAATGCTACTTGGCATAATTTCAATGTAATTCTTCTTAATTGTGGTATGAATATTCAGATCCGTAAGATTCAAGACAAAAGTTCAATATTGACATAGAAATAATAATACTTCAAGCATACTAACTAAGCAATTATGTCTCTTCAAAATAACATGGCCAAAGAAAGTTATCCCTACAAAATCATATAGTCTGGCTATGCTCTATCTTCACCACACAAAGTATTTAAATCATGCACAACCCCGATGACAAGCCAAGCAATTGTTTCATACTTTTGGTGTTCTTAAACTTTTTCAATATTCACGCAATACATGAGCGTGAGCCATGGACATAGCAACTTAGGTTTAATAGAATGGTGGTTGTGGAGGAGACAAAAAGGGGGAAGATAGTCTCACATCAACTAGGCGTATCAACGGGCTATGGAGATGCCCATGAATACATATCAATGTGAGTGAGTAGGGATCGCCATGCAACGGATGCACTAGAGCTATAAGTATATGAAAGCTCAATGAAAAGAACTAAGTGGGTGTGCATCCAACTCGCTTTCTATGAACACCTAGGGTATTTTGAGGAAGCCCATCATTGGAATATACAAGCCAAGTTCTATAATGAAAAATTCCCACTAGTATATGAAAGTGATAACATAGGAGACTCTCTACCATGAAGATCATGGTGCTACTTTGAAGCACAAGTGTGGTAAAAGGATAGTAGCATTGTCCCTTCTCCCTTTTTCTCTCATATTTTTTTATTTGGGCCTTTTCCTTTTTTTATGGCCTCTTTTTTTTATATTTTTCGTCCAGAGTCTCATCCCGACTTGTGGGGGAATCATAGTCTCCATCATCCTCTCCTCACTTGGGACAATGCTCTAAAAACGATGATCATCACACTTTTATTTACTTACAACTCAACAATTACAACTCAATACTTAGAACAAAATATGACTCTATGTGAATGCCTTCGGCGGTGTACCGGGATATGCAATGAATCAAGAGTGACATGTATGAAATAATTATGAACGGTGGCTTTGCCACAAATACAATGTCAACTACATGATCATGCAAAGCAATATGACAACGATGGAGCGTGTCATAGTAAACAGAACGGTGGAAAGTTGCATGGTAATATATCTCGGAATGGCTATGGAAATGCCATGATAGTTAGGTATGGTGGCTGTTTTGAGTAAGGTATATATGTTGGGTGTATGATACCGGCAAAAGGTGCGCGGTATTAGAGAGGCTAGCAATGGTGGAAGGAAGAAAAGTGCGTATGATCAATGGACTCAACCTTAGTCGTAAAGAACTCATATACTTATTGCAAAAATCTACAAGTTATCAAAGCAAAGTATTACGCGCATTCTCCTAGGGGGATAGATTGGTAGGAAAAGACCATCGCTCGTCCCCGACTGCCACTCATAAGGAAGACATTCAATAAATAAATCATGCTCCGACTTCATCACATAACGGTTCACCATACGTGCATGCTACGGGAATCACAAACTTTTACACAAGTATTTCTCAAATTCACAACTACTCGACTAGCATGACTCTAATATCACCATCTCCATATCACAAAACAATTATCAAGTATCAAACTTCTCATAGTATTCAACACACTCATAAGAAAATTTTATTAATCTTGAATGCATACCATAATTAAAGCAAATTACCATGCTGTTTTGTAGGACTCTCAAAATAATCTAAGTGAAGCATGAGAGAACAATAGTTTCTATAAAACAAATCCACCAACGTGCTCTAAAAGATATAAGTGAAGCACTAGAGCAAAAACTATATAACTCAAAAGATATAAGTGAAGCACATAGAGTATTCTAACAATTTCCGAATCATGTGTGTCTCTCTCAAAATGTGTATACAGCAAGGATGATTGTGGAAAACTAACAAATAAGGACTCAAATCATATAAGACGCTCCAAGCAAAACACATATCATGTGGTGAATAAAAATATAGCTCCAAGTAAAGTTACCGATGGAAGTAGACGAAAGAGGGGATGCCTTCCGGGGCATCCCCAAGCTTTGGCTTTTAGGTGTCCTTAGATTGTCTTGGGGGTGCCATGGGCATCCCCAAGCTTAGGCTCTTGCCACTCCTTGTTACGTAATCCATCAAATCTTTACCCAAAACTTGAAAACTTCACAACACAAAACTTAAAGTAGAAAATCTGGTGAGCTCTGTTAGTGAAACAAAACAAAACACCACTTTAAGGTACTGTAATGAACTCATTCTTTATTTATATTGGTGTTAAACCTACTGTATTCCAATTTATCTATGGTTTATAAACTATTTTACTAGCCATAGATTCATCAAAATAAGCAAACAACACACAAAAGCAGAATCTGTCAAAAACAGAACAGTCTGTAGTAATCTGTAGCTAACGCAAGATCTGGAACTCCAAAAATTCTAAAATAAATTGCTGGACGTGAGAAATTTATATATTAATCATCTGCAAAAATAATTAACTAAATAACACTTTCCAAAAAAATGGCAGCAATTCTCGTGAGCGCTAAAGTTTCTGTTTTTTACAGCAAGATTAAAAAGACTTTCCCCAAGTCTTCCCAACGGTTCTACTTGGCACGAACACTAATTAAACACAAAAAACACAAACAAAACAGAGGCTAGATAAATTATTTATTACTAAACAGGAGCAAAAATAAAGGAATAAAAATAAAATTGGGTTGCCTCCCAACAAGCGCTATCGTTTAACGCCCCTAGCTAGGCATAAAAGCAAGGATAGATCTAGGTATCTTTAGTTGGTAGTTCTTTAATGAGACGTCTATCACCTTTAGGAGTTTCTTCCCTTTTATCAATAATCAAACTTCTAGGCACAAGATCGAAAAAAATCATTATTAGGAAATGGTTCCTTAATGATAGCAAAAAGATTAGGATGAATACTTATAGATTTGAGATCCGCCGTTTCTTTGCTAGAGGATTCACCCTTATTTTTAGGAACATACATAAGCTTGGCAATTTTAGTTGGAGGACTTGGAGTATACTTTACGGAAGAAAAAGTGGTTCCCAAGTTGGTAATGATACCCTCAAGTTTATCGATTCTAGTGGAATCATGATTTATTCTTTCATTAACTATGGGTTCCTTCTCCTTAATATTTTTCAAAGTGACTCCTACTTTAGATCCATATTGAGTAATTTGGTTGTGGGTCTTTTTATCGAAAATTTCAATTAACTCTATGGTAGCAACTTTACTTTCAATAATTTTAAGTTTTTGCATTACATGCTCCAAAGTTAACATAGTTCCATTAACCAAAAGAGGGAGTGTGCCAAATAAATCTATCATAGCATTGTAGGAATCAAAAGTGTGGCTACCCAAGAAGTTCCCTCCGGTAATGGTATCAAGGACATATTTGTGCCAAGGAATAGCACCTACATAAAAATTGCGAAGAAGAATAGAAGTAGATTGCTTCCTGGTAGATCCATTTTGAGCATTGCAAATTCTATACCAAGCGTCTTTTAGGTTTTCTCCTTCCCTTTGCTTAAAATTAAGAATTTCATTTTTGGGAGACAACGGAGAAGATAGGGGACTGGGCATAATGACAAGCAAGCAACACAACACACGAGCAAACAAGAGACGGGCAAAAAGAGGCAAACGGAGAAAGAGTGGAAGGATGGAGAGAGAGAGGGCGAATAAAACGGCAAGGGTGAAGTGGGGGAGAGGAAAATGAGAGGCAAATGGCAAATAATGTAATGTGGGAGATAAGGGTTTGTGATGGGTACTTGGTGTGTTGACTTTTGCATAGACCTCCCCGGCAACGGCGTCAGAAATCCTTCTTGCTACCTCTTGAGCACTTGCGTTGGTTTTCCCTTGAAAAGAAAGGGTGATGCAACAAAGTAGCGTAAGTATTTCCCTCAGTTTTTGAGAACCAAGATATTAATCCAGTAGGAGGCCACGCACGAGTCTCTCACACCTACACAAACAAATAAATCCTCGCAACCAACGCGATAAGGGGTTGTCAATCCCTACACGGTCACTTACGAGAGTGAGATCTGATAGATATGATAAGATAATATTTTTGGTAATTTTATGATAAAGATGCAAAGTAAAATAAAAGGCAATAAAAATAACTAAGTATTGGAAGATTAATATGATGGAAAATAGACCCGGGGGCCATAGGTTTCACTAGTGGCTTCTCTCAAGAGCATAAGTATTCACGGTGGGTAAACAAATTACTGTTGAGCAATTGACAGAATTGAGCATAGTTATGATAATATCTAGGTATGATCATGTATGTAGGCATCACGTCCGAGACAAGTAGACCGACTCCTGCCTGCATCTACTACTATCACTCCACACATCGACCGCTATCCAGCATGCATCTAGAGTATTAAGTTCATAAGAATAGAGTAACGCTTTAAGCAAGATGACATGATGTAGAGGGATAAACTCGTGCAATATGAAATAAACCCCATCTTGTTATCCTCGATGGCAACAATACAATACGTGCCTTGCTGCCCCTAGTGTCACTGGGAAAGGACACCGCAAGATTGAACCCAAAGCTAAGAACTTCTCCCATTGCAAGAAAAATCAATCTAGTATGCCAAACCAAACTGATAATTCAATGAGACTTGCAAAGATAACCAGTCATACATAAAAGAATTCAGAGAAGATTCAAATATTATTCATAGATAAACTTGATCATAAACCCACAATTCATCAGTCTCAGCAAACACACCGCAAAAAGAAGATTACATCGAATAGATCTCCACAAGAGAGGGAGAGAACTTTGTATTGAGATCCAAAAAGAGAGAAGAAGCCATCTAGCTAATAACTATGGACCCGTAGGTCTGAAGTAAACTACTCACACTTCATCGGAGAGGCTAGGGTGTTGATGTAGAAGCCCTCCGTGATCGATGCCCCCTCCGACGGAGCTCTGGAACATGCCCCAATATGGGATCTCGTGGATACAGAAAGTTATGGCGGTGGAATTAGGGTTTTGGCTCCATATCTGGTAGTTTGGGGGTACGTAGGTATATATAGGAGGAAGGAGTACGTCGGTGGAGCAAC
>NC_041382.1:343081242-343140654 GCF_002162155.2 Triticum dicoccoides
GTAGGCGCGCCCCTACCTCGTGCCTTCCTCGTTGATTGCTTGACGTAGGGTCCAAGTACCCTGGATCATGTTCGTTCCGAAAATCACGTTCCTGAAGGTTTCATTCCATTTGGACTCCGTTTGATATTCTTTTTCTGGGAAACCCTAAAATAGGCAAAAAGAACAATTCTGGGTTGGGCCTCCGGTTAATAGGTTAGTCTCAAAAATAATATAAAAGTGTATAATAAAGCCCAATAATGTCCAAAACAGAATATAATATAGCATGGAACAATCAAAAATTATAGATACGTTGGAGACGTATAAGTAGGCCCTATCTAGTGCACAGGCAAGAGGGTAGTAGTTGCTTGCCCTTTGAGATCTTCTTTGCTTTTCATTAACCTGAGCCCAGGTCAGTTTCTGGTTCTCCCGCGTGTCGTGTAACTGCCATTGCAGTGGGGGAGATAATGGGCCACGATCTGCGGCGTACCCATGTCCCACGTTCACGGGGCGGTAACCACCACCCCATTATTTTTTCCCGCTCCAAGTCCTCCTGCCACATGTATTGCATGCATTGCGCAAGGTTGGTGGCGGATGCGGAGGGCGCGGGAATGAGCGCCATGGCAGAAAGCTAGGCGTCGTGGATCGGTGTAGGGAGTCGGCCTTGATTCTTCGATCCCTTAATGGCGAGGGGGAGCCGGACTGGTCGAACGGGCGGCTCCCTTCATGGAAATATCTAGCCCCCAGCCCCACTCGCCTATAAAAAGGGGACACGGGGCAAGGCGTTTCTCCACACTTCTTTATCTCTGCAGCAGTCCTTGCCTATCATGGTGAGAGGTCGAGCGTCCGGTGCTGCTCTAGTGGCAACGAGAACTTCAGCTCGATAGTGTCTCCCTCCTTCCCCCGAAGATGCAGCGGCAGAGCCAGCAGTGAGGGGAGGTGGGAGGGGGCGAGGTCGTGGTCCTCGTGGTGCCCGGGGCCGAGGAGGATGGGATGGCGCTCTGATTGCACTCCTACCGGCCGTCCCTCCCCCGATGGAAGGCCACGTCGGAGACCAAACTCTGGAGTTCATCATCAGATTATATAAGCCTCCGCGCGTCCGCCTCCGTCTCCCCAATCCATTTGCAAGGGCGATGGAGCTCGAACAGTCGTGCGTGTTGAAGCTGCACATGAGGGGTTGCGGGAACGGCGGCACGCGGGTGGATGTGGATTTTCCTGCCCCCAGGTCATGTTCTTCCATCGTAGCCGGAAGACCTTTGCTCGCGCCCATAGCTTGTCGGAGGGGCACGTCCTCCATTTTAAATTAATGGAGGCTGATTTGTTCTCCGTCAAGGTCTTTGGATGCTCGGGTGCTCGCTTAGGGTGATGTGCGGAGAGCTCGACCGATGAGGAAAGCTCCTCCTCGAGCGATAGCGACGAGGAGGACAGTGACGGCGATGACGATGACGTCGATCGAGAGGGAGGCGACTCTGACTCCGGTAGAACACCAGCCGCACCGTCACCATCAGGCGGTGGCACCACCATCTGCACCTGCATCTCCTCTCTAGCAAGGTGATTTGCCGGAGAGTTGGGTGGAGGGGTGGAGATGGTGCCTTCGGCTCCTCCAGCAGCCTTCCAGCTGGGCCCCGACAGGCTTCCCCATGGGCTGCAACTTCTTTCACCCTGCCGCGTCCTGCTGTCCCTAGTGGTGGTGGCTGGCGGGTCGTCTCCGCCGATCTCTTCACCATCACCTTTGCCCACGCCCTCCCGCTCTTGCGAGGCTCCTTGTCGAGGGACCTGACGGGGTCAGGCTGGGCTTCTACACAGGCACTCCTTTTGCCCTCTTCGCCTCCTACCGCAGTGCCTAGGAGGAGAGGGACAAGAAAGGGCATCACAGGGCACTTATCTTTTTTCAATCTAAAATGTGTAGGCTTTTGCCAAACTTTAGTTTAAATTATGTAATCTTCTCTACCCATGTTTGTGTTCTGTAAGATCTGTACTTGTTAATCAGCATATTAATGAAAAAGACAAACCTTGCCGGGCACTTGTGCATGTAACATGTCCATGCAGAGGTAAAATTAATGCCTCTATACACTCAAGTAAACAAGTTTTCCCCGACAGGCTATCCTGCCGGTACCCTCAGTTTGCTGCCGCGACGCTATGCCTGCCGGGTGCAAATCGCAAAGAGGGACTAGCCCCCGCCAAACCTTTTCGCCAAAGGCCACTTCAACCATCCTGACCGAAGCAATGTTTGAATCAAGGGATGGGAGCACCTATGTTTCAAAGGTGGCGAGGTTTTCATATGCACAAGACTCTACTTATAGAACACATATGGATAAGAGAGAAAACTTATCTGTTGGGCTTGCCGGGGATCGCAATGTAGGCTTGTCTTCTTTCCTCCTCTTCGGAACTGTGTCCACGGTAGGAGCCCGCAGTTTAGTGCAGATGAAAATGATGCCACATGCGATCCTATCTACATGAACATGCTATGCTCATGATATGCTTATGCATGCATGCAATTTGTCGGGGGCCCCCAGCACTTCATTTATTTCTCTGTTGCTAAGGTTTTGCGCCTGGCTTTGTACAAGGGGTTACATGCAACATCGGCAAGGCATGTACAAAAGGGTGGCTGCCGGGCTACAGGTAGAACTTACAGAGATACTCAATGTTCAATGAGTTTTGCAATTGAATGCCATCTCCGATCTCCAAATAGACTGCGCCAGGTCTGGTGATTCATACTACCCGGTAAGGGCCTTCCCACTTTGGCGTCAACTTGTTTGTACCCTTGGCGGACTGAACGCGCCTAAGGACAAGGTCGCCTTTGATACGTCTTCAATGTATCTATAATTTTTGATTGTTCCATGCTGTTATATTATCAATCTTGGATGTTTTATAATCATTTTATATCATTTTTTGGTAGTAACCTATTGACATAGTGCCAAGTGCCAGTTGCTATTTTTTGCATGTTTTTTACATCGCAGAAAATCAATACCAAACGGAGTCCAAATGCCACAAAACTTTACAGAGATTTTTTATGGACCATAAGACACCTAATGGGCCAAGGCTGCGCCTGGGGGGTGCTTCAAGGAGAGCACAACCCACCAGGGCTCTGGACTCTGCGGAGGCTGGAATTGATTTTTGTTGACTCCCCTAGGGTTTCTGGAATATTGGGGTATTTATAGAGCAAAGAGGCGGTCGGGGGTACCCGAGGTGGGCACAACCCACTAGGGCGCGCCGGGAGGCCCAGGCGCGCCCTGGTGAGTTGTGCCCACCTCGGGTACCCCCGACCGCCTTTTTGCTCTATAAATACCCCAATATTCCAGAAACCCTAGGGGAGTCGACGAAAATCAATTCCAGCCGCCGCAGATTCCAGAACTACCAGATCCAATCTAGACACCATCACAGATGGGGTTCACCACCTCCATTGGTGCCTCTCCGATGATGCGTGAGTAGTTCTTTGTAGACCTTTGGGTCTGTAGTTAGTAGCTAGATGGTTTCCTCTCTCTCGTTTGATTCTCAATATACTGGTCTCTTGGAGATCCATATGATGTAACTCTTTGCGGTGTGTTTGTTGGGATCAGATGAACTTTGAGTTTATGATCAGATCTATCTCTTTATATCCATGAAAGTATTTGAGTTTCTTTGATCTCTTTTATGCATGATTGCTTATAGCCTCGTATTTCTTCTCCGATATTTGGGTTTCTTTTGGCCAACTTGATCTATTTATCTTGCAATGTCAAGAGGTGCTTTGTAGTTATCTTACAGTGCTTGATCCCAGTGACAGAAGAGGAACCGACATGTATGTATCGTTGCTACTAAGGATAAAACGATGGGGTCTATCTCTACATATATAGATCTTGTGTACATCATGTCATCGTTCTTATTGCATTACTCCGTTTCTCCATGAACTTAATACATTAGATGCATGCTGGATAGCGGTCGATGTGTGGAGTAATAGTAGTAGATGCAGGCAGGAGGCGGTCTACTAATCTTGGATGTGATGCCTATATAATGATCATTGCCTGGATATCATCATGATTATTTGAAGCTCTATCCATTGCCCAACAATAATTTGTTTACTCACCGTTTGCTATTTTTCTAGAGACAAGCCACTAGTGAAACCTACGGCCCCGGGTCTCTTTCTCATTTTATTTGCCTTTGCGATCTATTTCCCTTTGCTTTTATTTTCAGATCTATTAAATCAAAAATCACAAAAATACCTTGCTGCATTTTATTCTTATTTATTTTATTTGGCGTTCGATCTATCAATCTACTACAATTTATTCACGTCTGTTTGCCTATCTTGAGGCGCCGCTACCCGAAAGGGATTGACAACCCCTTTTACATGTCGGGTTGCGAGTAGTTTTTATTTGTGTGCAGGTGCTGTTTACGTTGTGTTGCTTGGTTCTCCTACTGGTTCAATAACCTTGGTTTCACATCTGAGGGAAATACCTACCGCCGCTATGCTGCATCATCCCTTCCTCTTTGGGGAAATACCGATGTAGTTTCAAGTGACATTAAAAGGAATTTCTGGCGCTGTTGCCGGGGAGGATCAAGTCAACATAGTCTCTCGACCACGCACCATTTCTGGCACCGTTGCCGGGGAGGATCTTCAACATATACCAGGTTCCTAATCACAAATCTCATCTCCTCGCGATTTACATTATTTTGCCATTTGCCTCTCATTTTTCTCTCCCCCACTTCACAAAAAATTGCCATTTTATTCGCCTCTCTTTTTCGTTCGCCATTTTCTTGCCGGATCTGTTTTTGAGTGCAATCTTGTTGTGTAGTCATCATGACTCAAAAGAACACCAAGCTGTGCAATTTCTCAAATACCAACAACAATGATTTTATTGGCACTCCACTTGCTCCTCCCGCCACTAATGCAGATTCTTGTGATATTAATACTGCTTTGCTGAATCTTGTTATGAAAGATCAATTTTCCGGTACTCCTAATGAGGATGTTGTGCCCCATCTTAATACCTTTGTGGAATTATGTGATATGCAAAAGAAAAAAGATGTGACAATGATGTTGTGAAGATGAAATTATTTCCATTTTCTTTGCGTGATTGTGTAAAATTTGGTTCTCTTCTTTGCCTCACAATAGTATAGATTCTTGGAATAGGTGCAAAGATGGTTTTATCACTAAGTATTTTCTGCCTGCAAAAATTATTTCCCTTAGAACCCAGATCATGAATTTCAAGCAACTTGAACATGAGCATGTTGCACAATCTTGGGAAAGGATGAAAATGATGCTATGGAATTGCCCAACTCCTGGGTTAAATCTTTGGGTGATCATACAATTTTTATGCGGGATTGAATTTTGTTTCTTGTAATCTTTTAGATTCTGCTGCGGGTGGTACTTTTGTGGAAATTACTTTGGGTGAAGCCACCAAATTAGTTGATAATATCATGGCAAATTATTCACAATGGCATACCGAAAGAGCTCCTACTAGTAAAAAAGTTAATTCGGTTGAAGAAATTTCTTCTTTTAGTGAAAAAGTTGATGCTCTTATGAAATTGGTTGCTAGTAAAAGTGCTCCTATTGATTTCAATGATATGCCTTTGTCTGCTTTGATTGAGCAAACTAGTGATGCCGTAGATGTGAATTTTATCTCTCCAAATAATTTCAACAACAATGCTTATAGAGGTAATTTTAATCCTAGGCCTTTTCCTAGTAATTCCTCTAATAATTATGGTAAGTCCTATGGAAATCAATCTTATAATAATAGGAACACCTCTGATCTTGAGAATAACATTAAAGAATTTATCAACACGCAAAAAGTTTTCAACACTACCATAGAAGAAAAGTTGAATAAGATTGATGATTTGTCTAGAAGTGTTGATAGAATTTCTCATGATGTGGAAAATCTCAAGATGAAATTTTTTGTGCCTAAGGTTGATGCATCAATTAAAGCTCTTTATGTTTCTATGGATGAAAGTAAGAAAAGAACCGCTATGCTTAGAGCTAAAGGAGAATTTTTTTAGAACAAGCGTTTTCTAGTGATTACTTTCGCAAAAGTGATGAAGATCTTAAAATGATTGGTGTTACTTCTATTGTTCCTTGTTTAGTAAAGTTAAGATTGATGAAAAAGGTACTGGATAAGAGGCAACTTTAGCTAGAAGGTGCCTCGATAACTCGGAGGGTGAAAATCTTGTTGAGAAAATTGATAAAAGTGGGTTTGAAGAGGTCAAAACTTTAGCTAGTGATGTGCCCACTCTTTTGGATTACAAAGAAATTAATTATGATAGTTGCTCTTCCATTGATTGTATTTATTTATTGCAATCCATGATAAATTTACTCCATGCTTATGAACAAAATAAAGCTTTTACTAAACATATTGTTGATGCTATGATAAAAGCTTTAGAAGAAAAGTTGGAATTATAAGTTTCAATTCCTAGAAAATTGCATGATGAATGAGAACCTACTATCAAAGTCAAGATAAAAAATTATGAGTGTTTTGCTTTGTGTGACTTGGGTGCTAGTGTTTCTACTATCACGAAATCTTTATGTGATGTGCTTGGTCTTACCGATATTGAATCATGTTCTTTAAATTTGTACTTAGCGGATTCTACTATTAAAAAGCCTATGGGAAGAATTAATGATGTTCTTATTCTTGCAAATAGGAATTATGTGCCCATAGATTTAATTGTTCTTGATATTGATTGCAATCCGTCTTGTCCAATTATTCTTGGTAGACCGTTTTTACGCACTATCGGTGCCATGATTGATATGAAAGAAGGCAATATTAAGTTCCAATTTCCTTTGAGGAAGGGTATGGAACACTTCCATAGAACAAGAATTAGACCACCATATGAATCAATCATGAGGGCATCTTATGGATCTCGAACCAAAGATGACAAAACGTAGATCCTTGCTTTATGCCTAGCTAAGGGCATAAAACTATAACGCTTGTTGGGAGGCAACCCAATGAATAAAATTTATTTTTGCCTTTTACTTCCCGTTCTTGAGTGTTAGCACAATTATGCTACTGTTATTATTATGTTTTTGTGTTTTAGTTAGTGTTTGTACCAAGTAAAGCCTTTAGGATCTTCTTGGGTGGTAGTTGTTTGATCTTGCTGAAAAACAGAAACTTTTGCGCTCACGATTTTTTTTCGTTTTTAACCAGGGAGCGATAAAATACCCATTCCTTTCGCAGTAGATTAATATACAAATTTCTCAGGTCTTCCTAATTTTTCAGAATTTTTGGAGTTACAGAAGTATTCGAAACACCCAGATTGCGACAGGCTATTCTGTTTTGACAGATTATGTTTTATTTGCGTTGTGTGCTTGTTTTGATGGCTCTATGGTTTTCTTTGATGCGTTTTTGCCATACAAAAGTTGGAATACAGTAGATATAATGCAAAAACAAAATATGAATTGGTTTAATACAATACTTATAGTAGTGATTTATTTTCTTATACTAACGGAACTCACGAAGGTTTTGTTGAGTTTTGTGTGATTGAAGTTTTGAAGTGTTGGGTTATCTTACGATGGATGAAGGAATAAGGAGTAAGAAGAGCCTAAGCTTGGGGATGCCTTATACGTCTCCAACGTATCTATAATTTTTGATTGTTCCATGCTGTTATATTATCAATCTTGGATGTTTTATAATCATTTTATATCATTTTTTGGTACTAACCTATTGACATAGTGCCAAGTGGCAGTTGCTCTTTTTCCAAGTTTTTACATCACAAAAAATCAATATCAAACGGAGTCCAAATGCCACGAAACTTTACGGAGAATTTTTATGGGCTAAAAGGAACACAACCGGCCCTGGCTACGACTAGGGGGTGCCCCGAGGGAGGCACAACCCACCAGGGCGCGCCAGGAGGCCCAGGCACACCCTGGTGGGTTGTGCCCACCTCGGGTGCCCCCCGGACCGCCTCTTTGCTCTATAAATACCACAATATTTCCAAAACCCTAGGGGAGTCGACGAAATATTGATCCAGCCACCGCAGAGTCCAGAACCACCAGATCCAATCTAGACACCATCTCGGATGGGGTTCACCACCTCCATTGGTGCCTCTCCGATGATGCATGAGTAGTTCTTTGTAGACCTTCTGGTCCGTAGTTAGTATCTAGATGGCTTCATCTCTCTCTCTCTCTCTTGATTCTCAATACAATGGTCTCTTGTAGATCCATATGATGTAACTGTTTTGTGGTGTGTTTGTTGGGATCGATGAACTTTGAGTTTATGATCAGATCTATCTTCTTATATCCATGAAAGTATTTGAGTTTCTTTGATCTGTTTTATGCATGATTGCTTATAGCCTCGTATTTCTTCTCCGATATTCGGGTTTTGTTTGGCCAACTTGATCTATTTATATTGCAATGGGAAGAGGTGCTTTGTAGTGGGTTCGATCTTACGATGCTTGATCCCAGTGACAGAAGGGGAACCGACATGTATGTATCGTTGCTACTAAGGATAAAATGATGGGGTCTATCTCTACATAGATAGATCTTGTCTACATCATGTCATCATTCTTATTGCATTACTCCATTTCTCCATGAACTTAATACACTATATGCATGCTGGATAGCGGTCAATGTGTGGAGTAATAGTAGTAGATGCATGCAGGAGTCGGTCTACTAATCTTGGATGTGATGCCTATATAATGATCATTGCATGGATATCATCATGAGTATTTGAAGTTCTATCAATTGCCCAACAGTAATTTGTTCACCCACCGCTTTGCTATTTTTCTCGAGAGAAGCCACTAGTGAAACCTACGGCCCCCCAGTCTCTTTCTCATATTATTTGCCTTTGCGATCTACTTTTATTTGGTTTTATTTTTAGATCTATTAATCTAAAAAAACCAAAAAATACTTTGCTGCACTTTATTTTATTTGCAATCTATTTATTCAATCTATTACAACCTTTTCCCATCATGCACCAATTTCTGGCACCGTTACCCGAAAGGGATTGACAACCCCTTTTAACACGTCGGGGTGCGAGGATTTGTTATTTGTGTGCAGGCGTTGTTTACGTTGTGTTGCTTGGTTCTCCTACTGGTTCGATAACCTTGGTTTCATATCTGAGGGAAATACCTACCGCTACTGTGCTGCATCATCCCTTCCTCTTTGGGGAAATACCGACGTAGCTTCAAGTGACATCAAAAGGAATTTCTGGCGCCGTTGCCGGGGAGGATCTTCAACATCTACCAGGTTCCTAATCACAAATGTCATCTCCTCACAATTTACATTGTTTGCCATTTGCCTCTCGTTTTCCTCTCCCCCACTTCACAAAAATTTGCCGTTTTATTCGCCTCTCTTTTTCGTTCGCTATTTTTCTTCCGTTCTCTTAATCTCTCCTCTCTGTCGCCATGACCGACCATGGAGAAGCTAATGGTTTTCTCCTAAGTTTCAATGCTTTGGATAACCCCTCTATCCTCTCTAAGCTCATAAATAATGATGCTATGGAAAGACTTACCGGGGCTGCTAAGGATAACTCTAACAATTTTGATGATGATGATCTTGGAATTTTTCGTTATTTGCTTGATGAATATTTGAAAGATGCTTGGGATAGGCTATTGAGAATTCGAGCTACCTATGTGCCCCAATATCAGATAGAGATATACTTGAAAGTTTTTATGTTGGTCTACCTTCTTCCTTCAAATAAGTTTTGGATTCTATATTTGAACACTATTTTCTTGAAGTGGATGCCGTTGATACCTTTGAAAAGATGATAGCCATATTTGGGCACCCCAAGGGAGAAAATGTTGAATCAACTAACCTTATGTGCTTTTATCAAAATGAAACAATTAAAGGGATGTAGGCTAGTTTAGATATGAATTGTCGCAACATGCTTAATCTTTCTTTTGCTATCAATGGCCATGTGCTTTCATGAAATAGAAAATTAAATGCCATTGATAAGAAATTTTCACTTTGCCTTCAGAAGGACAAAGATGACAAAACTTAGATCCTTGCTTTATGCCTAGCTAAGGGCGTAAAACTATAGCGCTTGTTGGGAGGTAACCCAATGAATAAAATTTATTTTTGCCTTTTGCTTCCTATTTTTGAGTGTTAGCACAATTATGCTACTGTTATGATTGTGTTTTTTAATGTTTTAATTAGTGTTTGTGTCAACTAAAGCCTTTAGGATCTTTTTGGGTGATAGTTGTTTGATCTTGCTAAAAAACAGAAACTTTTGTGCTCACAAAAATAATTTTCATTTTTACCAGAGAACGATAAAATACCCATTCCACTTGAAGTAGATCAATATACAAATTTCTCAAGTTGTCCTAATGTTTCAGAATTTTTGGAGTTACAGAAGTATTCGAAATAGTCAGATTGCTACACACTGTTCTGTTTTGACAGATTATGTTTCCTTTGTGTTGTGTGGTTATTTTGATGGCTCTATGGTTTTCTTTGATGAGTTTTTGCCATAGAAAAGTTGGAATACAATATATAAACTGCAATAACAAAATATGAATTGGTTTTATACAACACTTATAGTAGTGATTTATTATTCATATACTAACGTATCTCACAAAGGTTTTGTTGAATTTTGTGTGATTGAAGTTTTCAAGTTTTGGGTTATCTTACGATGGATGAAGGAATAAGGAGTAGAAGAGCCTAAGCTTGGGGATGCCCCGGCATCCCAAGCTATTATCGAAAAATGAGCAATCAACTAAGCTTGGGGATGCCCCCGAGTGGCATCCCCTCTTTCTTCTAACGACCATCAGTATTTTACTCGAAGCTATATTTTTATTCGTCACATACTATGTGTTTTGCTTGGAGCTTCTTGTATGACATGAGTCTTTGTTTGTTTTATTTTGTGTTATAAGTCTTGATCCCTTGCTGGACACACCTATTTGAGAGAGCCAAAATTATGTCATGACTTGTTAGAATTGCTCTCTATGCTTCAGTTAAATTTTTATGAGCCATGGACCTGCTCTAGTGGTTCACTTATATCTTTTTTAGTACGGCATGCTTAGTATTTTTGAACAAATGCTCTCTTGCTTCACTTAGATTTATTTGAGAGTTAGTAAAATTTTCAAGAAATTCTCTCTTGCTTCAATTAAATTAATTTGAGAGAAATAAATATTGTGCTCATGATCTTCACTTATATTTCTTTGAGCTTGTCAAAAGCAACATATGAAAATTAGTCCCAAAGTGATAGATATCCAAGAAGGATATAATAAAAACTTTCATGAAGATCATTGGACAAAATAAACTTGATTCTTAGTAATAGTTTTGAGATATGATGATGTGATATATGAGTCATCTTGATGAGTAATTATGCTTTAGTAAGAATATTGGTGTTAAGGTTTGTGATTCCCTATGCAAACACGAAAGTCAATAGTTATGCAATGAAATTAGACCCTACTTATGGTGCACTATTCGGTGTTAGTTATGCTTAATGCTCGCTTATGAGATTATTCGTTTCTTGGTTGGTCGCTTCCCAATCTTTTGCTAGCCCTCATTTTGCACTAAGTATGATCACTACCTGTGCATCCAAAAACCTTCAACCCAGTTTTGCCACATGAGTCCACTATATCTACCTATATGCGGTATTCTTTTGTCGTTCTAAGCAAATTTGCATGTGCCATCTCTAAATTTTAAAAAATAAACTTCTCTTTTGTGTGTTTGTTTCGCTCGCGGAGCGGTGAGGGGTGGCTAATATTTTCCATGCTAGATGTGTTATTCTCAAGATGAGTGTTTATTCACTTGTCATTGCATCAGAGTAAGGCAAAGGTATTAGGGAAGCCCAGTCCCGAAATGCAAAAATGAATTAACTTTATGTTGTCAAATGATAAATTCCTTGGAAAGTGTTGGTATGGAGGGCACCCGTGGATACGGTTAGCCATGGAAAGTGAAAGTATGGTGGAAAAAGGAATAAACTTTATTTTCTATTTGGGAACCGCCTATGATATATCTAAGCATGGAAAGTATTGGAAACTCTAAGTCGTTTTCGTTGGTGGGATGGATACACGTCCCAAAATGTTTTTATCTCTAAGTTTTTCGCTTTGAGCTCTGACACCTCTACAAATCCCTACTTCCCTCTACGAAGGGCCCTTCTTTTTTACTTTATGCAATTTTATTTTGGATTTGAGTCTCCATATTCTCTTATAAAAGCACCAACTAGGAGGAAATATGATCGTAATTGAGTATTGGACATAGCTAATATGCGAGTGTGTTTCATGAATGGATCAATGTTTGAGCATGATGGGCTAGGGATAGCTTATTTTAGCATTGATATTTTTAAAGACATGGTTGCTTGTTGATACGATTGAGTATCTAAATTATCATGTAAAAACTAGACTATTGCTTTGAACAATATAAAAGTCCAAATGTCCATGCTATAAAGAAAGAAATATGATATGACATGTTAGGCAACATTCCACATCCAAAATTCTGTTTTTATCACTTCCCTACTCGAGGACGAGTAGGAGTTAATGATAGAGGCGAAGGTGTCCCGATGTTTCGATGAGATGGTGGCTATCATTTTTTGTGGGAGTCGACCTTGACGATCCGACTACGAACGTGCGAGACATCACGCCTTAGCAATCTCTAAACCAACTTCCGAGGGGTTATTGACCACGCCGGAGCACGATCAACCGGACCACGAGGGTCTGTTTCCTGTGAGCAAACGAAGAACAAGCAAGCAACTGAGATTGCAATCTGGATATTGCGAATATAATATGAAAGCTTTATTGATCAAGGTGGGGTTGTGTGACGCGTTGGTCTGGTCGTGGAACACAAATGAAGTACGCGAAGTTGCAGCTATGCCGAACTTTTAATCTAAACAAAACCCAAAGTCTAAACGACACCCTAAGGGATGTATATATGGAGGAAGAGGTGGGAATTTCGTGGCTCTTGTAGGAGGGGTCTGAAACCAACCCTAACTCTTGTTTCCCCACACATACAGACTCTAAAAACAGCCTATACTTAAGTATTTCGAAAATACATGGGTCTGGCCCAATAATAAGGTGACGCAACACCTAGAATAGCCTCTGGACGAAATTTATGAAGTGGCATCTTGTATATTTCATCCAAAGCTTCATGCACTCCTTATGGTGGCTTCAAAGTCCTGAAATCATCACATGTAACTCCGTTCTTGATCCCCTTGTGCATGCCATCATCTCCATGCTTGAACTTGCTCCAAGGTTCATCTTTCTTGTCCAAGCTAGGCCCTTCATTTGTAAGCAAAACAAATGTATCCAATTTAGGCAGCATCATATTCTCATGAACATTAGAATCATTACCAAGAAATGAAAGTACCTGATAATTCAATTGGCGTGTGCGAGCTCTAGTAATTGGTCCATTATGTATAGCAGCAGGGGCTGTGGGTGTAACAATGGTATTGATTTCCTCATCATCCTCCCCTTCTTGAAATGAAGTCCTCCTCGACGGAAGTTCATCTTCCTCACCCAAATAAGGCTTCAAATCTGCAATGTTAAAAGTGGGACTAACCCCAAAATCTGCAGGCAGCTCAAGTTTATATGCATTATCATTTATTTTCTGTAACACCTTAAAAGGACCATCAGCACGTGGCATTAGCTTTGATTTGCGCAAATGAGGAAATCTATCCTTACGCAAATGTAAGCAAACAAGATCTCCAGGTGCAAACACAACATGTTTTCTACCCTTATATCTAGCAAGTTTATATTTAGCATTCATATGCTCAATGTTTTCCTTAGTTAACTCATGCATTTTTAAAATCAATTCAGCACATTCTTTAGCATCAAAATTAACCTTCTCCGAAGATGGAAGAGGCAACAAATCAATAGGTGCACGAGGTAGGAAACCATACACAATTTCAAAAGGGCACATCTTAGTAGTAGAATGCAATGAACGATTATAAGCGAATTCAATATGAGGCAAGCATTCTTCCCACATTTTCTTATTATTCTTAAAAACAGCCCTAAGCATAGTAGACAATGTTCTATTGACTACTTCAGTTTGTCCATCAGTTTGGGGGTGACAAGTAGTACTAAAAAGCAGTTTAGTACCCAATTTATCCCATAAACATCTCCAAAAATGGCTAAGAAATTTAGTATCATGATCTGAAACAATAGTATTTGGCACACCATGCAAGCGAATAATTTCACGAAAGAACAAATCAGCAACATTAATAACATCATCACTTTTATGACATGGTATAAAGTGTGCCATTTTCGAGAATCTATCCACGACAACAAATATGCTATCCCTCCCCTTCTTTGTTTGAGGTAAACCTAAAACAAAGTCCATAGATATATCCTCCCAAGGAACACTAGGTACAGGCAAAGGCATATATAAACCATGAGAATTGAGTCGTGACTTAGCTTTTGGACATGTAGTGCAGCGAGCAACAAAACGCTCAACATCCCGTCTCATCTTTGGCCAAAAGAAATGTGTAGCAAGTACGTCATCCGTCTTCTTCACGCCAAAGTGTCCCATTAATCCTCCTCCATGCTCCTCCTGCAACAACAAAAGATCAACGGAGCTAGCTGGAATGCATAGCTTGTTAGCACGGAACAAAAATCCATCATTAATGACGAACTTGTTCCACGTTCTTCCTTCTTTACAATTCTGCATTACATCTTTAAAATCAGCATCATGCACATATTGATCTTTGATGGTCTCCAAACCAAATATTTTGAAGTCAAGTTGTGAAAGCATAGTATAGCGACGAGACAATGCATCAGCAATAACATTTTCTTTACCCTTCTTGTGTTTAATAACATAAGGGAAAGTCTCAATGAATTCCACCCATTTATCATGTCTATGATTCAGTTTAGCTTGACTTTTAATATGTTTCAAAGATTCATGATCAGAATGTATAACAAATTCTTTGGGCCATAAATAATGTTGCCATGTCTCTAAAGTCCGAACAAGAGCATATAATTCTTTATCATAAGTAGAATAATTTAGACTAGGCCCACTCGATTTTTCAAAAAAGTATGCAACGGGTTTTCCATCTTGTAATAACACACCTCCTAATCCAATTCCACTAGCATCACATTCAAGCTCAAAAGTCTTATTAAAATCAGGAAGTTGGAGTAAAGAAGCATGTGTCAACTTATCTTTCAATACCGTGAAGGCTTCTTCCTGTGCGGTACCCCAAACAAAAGGCACATCCTTCTTTGTAAGCTCATTGAGAGGTGCAGCAACGGTGCTGAAATCTCTCACAAAACGCCTATAGAATCCAGTGAGACCAAGAAAACTCCTCACTTGTGTGACCGTTTTGGGCTGCGGCCAACTCTCAATAGCTTCAATCTTGGCTTTATCAACTTCAATTCCCTGTGGAGTAACAACATAGCCAAGAAAAGATACTCGGTCGGTGCAAAAGGTGCACTTCCCAAGGTTACCAAACAAACGTGCATCCCGTAGAGCAATAAAAATAGCACGCAAATGTTTCAAATGTTCTTCCAAAGATTTGCTATAAATCAGTATATCATCAAAATAGACTACCACAAATCGTCCAATGAAAGCACGTAAAACTTCGTTCATTAGTCTCATGAAAGTACTTGGTGCATTAGTTAACCCAAAAGGCATGACTAACCACTCATATAATCCAAACTTAGTTTTAAATGTTGTTTTCCATTCATCTCCCAATTTCATACGAATTTGATGGTATCCACTACGCAAATCAACTTTGGATAATATTGTAGAGCCACTCAATTCATCAAGCATATCATCTAGCCTAGGAATAGGATGACGATAACGAATAGTAATATTATTAATGCCTCTATAATCAACACACATACGTGATGTACCATCCTTTTTTGGCACTAAAATGATAGGAACAACACAAGGACTAAGGGATTCGTGTATATAACCTTTGTCGAGCAGCTCTTGTACTTGACGCATAATCTCCTTCGTCTCCTCTAGATTGGTACGGTATGGCGCACGGTTGGGTAATGATGCATCGGGGATTAAGTAAATTTGATGTTCAATCCCTCGAATAGGTGGTAATCCCGGTGGCACGTCTTGTGGAAAGACATCAGCGAACTCCTGCAAAATTTTAGTGACAGCAGGAGGAAAAGAGGAAGGCATGTCCTCGAATGAAAATAAGGCCTCTTTGTACACAAAAGCATAGCAAACAGATTTTCTAAAATCTCGATCATCAATATCAGATTTGGTGGCAAGTAAACATGCACTTTTCAATTTAATTTCAGAAGCAACACTAGATGGTTTATTATTAGGCTTCATTTGTTGCTCAAATTCTTTTGCCACAATCTGATTTTCACTCTTATTTTCTCCTATTTTGCTTTATTAGCTCTATTAATATCATCTTTCAAAATGGAATCAGGAGTCATATGAAGCAAAGTAATATTTTTATCCTTATGAAAAAGAGTATACTGATTGTTTCTACCATGGTGTACAGAATTTTTATCAAATTGCCATGGTCTACCAAGTAATTAGGAACATGCTTGCATAGGTACCACATCACAATCAACATAATCATCATATGTAGAGATACTAAAATGCACATGAATAGTACGTGTAACGTTAACCTTGCCGCTGTTGTTGAACCATTGGATGTAGTAAGGATGTGGATGTGGTCTTGTGGTGAGAGATAGCTTCTCCACCATCTCCATGCTAGCCAAGTTATTGCAGCTCCCTCCATCTATGATGACGCGAACGGAACGTTCCTTCACAACTCCCTTTATATGGAACAAATTATGCCTCTGATTTTGCTCAACTTGTGTAACCTGCACAATCAAAACACGTTGAGAAACTAAACATTCATACCTGTCAGCATCTTCAGCAGCCATGTATTCCGTCTCATGATCAGAATCATCTCCACCGTGTTCTTCATGTGTAATAAGAGCCAAAGTCTCCTCATCATAGTCACTAGCGGACTCATACCCACCATCCTCAGTAGCAATCATCACACACTGAGATTTGCATTCTCTCGCAAAATGTCCTCTTCCCTTACAACGACGACAAATAATATCACTTGTGTGCCCTGTTGATGCCATGGAAGAAGAAGAGCTCTGTGCAGGCCCAACAGGTGTGCTCTTGGCAGATAGTGGTGGTTGTGCTTGCTTTCTTGTATCACGCCTGGAGGTGGCACCTGATGGAGGTGCTGGTGCAGTGGAAGTAGAGGACGCACGTGGTGTCCATGATGAAGATCGACCTGTAGAAAGTTAGTTCGCGCCAATGCCTGTCGATCATGCACTTCAGGTTCAACTTTACAAGTAAGATGAAATAAGCGAGTGATATTAGTATAATCCTTATACTCTAGAATGGTCTGAATCTCTCTATTTAATCCACCCATAAAACGTGCAAGCATAGCTTCATTCTCCTCAACAATACCACATCTAATCATGCCAGTTTGTAATTCCTGATAATATTCTTCTACAGAAGTTTTTCCTTGTCTTAAACGCTGCAATTTTTGAAGTAATTCATGTTGATAATATGGTGGAACCCAACAAGTACGCATAGAAGTTTTCAAAGCAGCCCAAGTAGCTGGAATAGGATATAATCTACAATGTTCATACCACCAAACACATGCAAAGCTACTGAAAGCACAAACAGCAGTAGGAACACGCCTCTCCTCAGGATATTGTAAACATGTAAATCGTTGTTCAGTTTCTAACTCCCAAGTAAGATATATATCAGGAACATATCTACCCTCAAATGATGGAATATTCAATTTCAGTTTAGGGAGATGGTCATGATCTCGTACCTGAGGTGGAGCCCTACCATTGCCATTATTTGCATGTGGACGACCTGGTGGTTGTGGTGCTGGTGGTTGCACGTAGTTCTGCTTTTGATCCACCTCATCCTCGTAATATCCCACATAATCCTCCTCCTCCGCATCAGCAGTAGGAGCAACAGAAGAATCAACAGCAGCACCAACAGTCTGACCAGGCGCAAGAGGGACACGGCTCGCTCGGCGGAGGGCTATTTCACGACGTGGAGGTAATCGCTGTTGTTGTTGTTGTTGTTGTAGAGGTGCGTTAGATGCGGTCGGTGGTGGTGGTGGAAGACGCGCGAGAAATTCATTAAAATTGTTATCGAGCTTTGTTCCGAACATCTTCTCCATGCCATCTATCTTCTCCATGGCCTCTTCAAATCTGTTTAGCACATCTTGCACCTGTCCACTCATCATTTGCTGAAATTTATCATGCAACTCCTTATTCATCATGTTCTCCCAGTCAGTCTCGTCAGCTTGTGATCCTGCCATGGTTAGCAGCAATAGAAACACACAAGAATATTATCCTACAGACTACTAACAAGAGCTGGTAGTGGGTGTCACAAATCCATCAAGCAAATCTCAAATTCTTACTAGTTCTTACCCAGTAGCAGGCGGTGATCGGCAACCGTCGTAGTCAAAACTCTCAAAGCTTGGACAGAGCGATTACCAGGGAGAGTCAAACGCACGACGTAGATGTATGTGGAGCTGGGAAGGCTTATAATATGGTAGCAAAAAGGGTCAGCAATAATCAATTCAGAGATGAAAAGTTGAATAAACGCTCAATGACGGTACTGTGCTGGTCCTAGGCTAGACCGTGCTAGAGACGCGAGCCTAGAACACTAACAAAATCATGGCGCTGCACGTAAACAAGGGAGGAGCACGCTCTGATTTTTTTCCTTTTTGCACTTTTTTTCCTTTTTTTCTCCGCAACAATTTCTTTTCGAAAAAGTCTACAAATGGTCTAAAAACTGCCTAGCAGTATTTTCTAGACTTAGTTTTTTTTCGAGTTTGGAACTATTTTTCTACTGCGGGTAGCACGAAAGTTGGGGAGTTCGACTCTGTTACGACTCGGAGCATGGCGTGATCTGGAAATCCAAAACAAAGCAACAAATACTGGACTCGGACTGGTGGCTGTAAGTGCATCTAGTGCCCCTTAGTGATTTTGGTGTATTGAAGACTTATAGGTCAAGGGACTAATGCATTTGTGAGTGTACACAGATCTATAAGTCTATGAGGAGTTTGATATTTACAGGAAAAGTCGACCCCTAAAAATGAATATCTTTGACTGAAGATTTTGGTATTTCTGAAGACTTTCACGAAGACTTTGAAAGTGAATAAATTGGTGTGTCCGTGAAGACTTGATATTCATGGGAGGAATATGAAGCTTGAAGACTTTCATTTTCATAGTTTTGTTTTTCTCTTTCTTGAGTCATAGGAAATATTGTACTGTTAAAGGGGGTCGAGGAAATACTAAGGAAGAATTTCCATGTGATGCTCAACTCAAAATCCTACACCTACCAATCCCTTCGAGTGAAGCCATTGGAAATCTCATACAGTTCAGTCAATTTCTTCAGTGACAGAGACGAAGTTCTTTTGGTCTCTGAGGAATTTGTCCTGACTGAGGAGTTAGGAATTCGCCAGTGTCGATTGCCTACACAGTGAGGAACATGATAGCCCTGAGGATTTTGCTACTCAAAATTCCGACCGTTGCTGTGCTATGCGCCAGCTGTCCCAAAATATCTATCCACCTAACGGTCATATCACTGAAGGGAATTTATGTCTTATCATGTCGGGCTGCTCCCTAGGCTATAAATAGCTGCCCCCTACAACCACTAGCTGGTTGGCTGCTCCAAGAGAAATTGACACTTGTCATTTGAGAGCAACCCATCCTCTGAGGACTTTGAGCGAAAATCATCAAGTGAGGAAAAACCAAAAACCCAAAACCCAAACACCTACAAACCCCAAGTGATTGAGCATCACTGAAGAGATTGATCCTGAGTGGACCCGACGCTTGTTACCTTTGAAGACTATGCTTCTTCGAGACGGTTAGGCATCATGGTCTAGAGCATCCAAGAGGAATTGTGGATCGCCGAGTGACCAAGTTTGTGAAGGTTTGGAAGTCGCCTGAAGACTTACCACGAGTGATTGGACAAGGTCTGTGTGACCTTAGTTCAAGGAGAATAGAGTGAGGATTGGATGTCTTGGACTAAGTGTCCTTGACTAGGTGTCCGGGACTGTGTGTCCTCGAGTTTAAATACTCAGCCGCTCCAACCAGACGTACAACTGAGACAGCAGTTGGAACTGGTCTACCAAATCATTGTCTTCACCAAGCTTACTGGTTCTATTTCCTCAACTCTTTCATTTCCTCATAACTATGTTGTGTGCTTGTTCATATCTGTGTTTGAAGACTTTGACTGAAGACTTTCTCAATTTCCTCAGTTCAATTTCTTCAGTCTGTTTGTCTTCATCCTGTGTTATCCTGTGATTACGCTTCCTGTACTCTGTGCCTGTCTTCATTTCATCATGATGACTATGCTTGTATTCTGTTATGTTTACTTTTGAGTACTTATTCCGCTGCTAGTAGTTCTTCGCTAAGGAATTTCCTCACCGGCAAATTCCTCAGTGAAGAATTTCATAAAAATCGCCTATTCACCCCCCTCTAGTCGATATAACGCACTTTCAATTGGTATCAGAGCAAGGTACTCCCTTGTTCTGTGTGATTTTGGTTTAACCGCCTGGAGTTTTAGTTATGTTGACCGCAGGTATGATCATGGTCTCTGCTGGGTGTCCTACCTTCGATGGGACGGACTACCCCTCCTGGAAGAATAAGATGCGAATGCATCTTGAAGCAATTGATAACGATCTCTGGTATGTTGTGGAAAATGGTGTTCCCTCAGTCACCCCTTCTCTGAATGCTGCCGATGTGAAGAGATTCAAGCAACTCGACTCTCAAGCGAAGAATATCATATGTGGCCATCTGAGCAAAGGACAGTATGGCAGAGTGAGGGCTTTGGAAACAGCGAAGCTTATGTGGGACAGGTTGTCCAAAGTGAATGAAGGAGTCTCAACTCAGTGTGACTCTCGAGTTGATGTTCTTCGCAATCTCTTCAACCGCTTCAAAAGACTCGACAATGAACATGTTCAACAAACCTTCAATCGCCTCACTGACATCTCAAATGAGCTTCAAGCACTTGGTGCCACTGACATCACCGACCATGAGGTGGTGAAGAAATTGCTGAGATCGCTTGATTCCTCATTTGACACTCTGGCATTGATGATACAAGAACGTGCTGATTACATGTCACTTGATCCCGCTGATATTCTCGAGAGGCTAAATACTCATGAGTTCCAACTTGCTGAAAAGATAGATCTCTATGGTTCAAGCTATGGCAGAACACGTGCACTGAAGGCCAAGACAGTATCTGAGTCCGAAGATGAAGACTCTGGCAGCAGCCTTGGTGATCCTGAAGAACTGAGCCATGATCTGGCTCTGCTCGTGAAGAAGTTCCAAAAGTTCTCAAGACGTGGTCGCCTTGGAAGATCCTCAAGGAGCAATGATTCCTCATCCAGTGACTACAAGAAGAGGCTCTGTCACAAATGCAAGAAACCTAGACATTTCATTCAAGATTGTCCTCAGTGGGAAAAGGAATCAAAGAAGAAGAAATACAAGGATTACAGTTCTGATGATGCAAAGAAAAAGAAGAAATCCACAAAATCCTCATCATCAAAATCCTCAAAGCCTTCATATCACAAGAAGAGCATCTCCAAGAAGGCCAGGGCATTCATTGGCAAGGGAATGTACTCTAAGGCTGAATCTGAAGAAAATGAGGAAGAGGAGTCATCTGAGGAGTCCGAATCCGGAGTGGCGAGCCTTGCTCTCGCCACTGCATTCGTCAGCAAGTCTATCTTCAACACTGAAGAAAATGACCTCACCAACAAGGCTGATGAAGGCGATGATGACTACGCTCCCACCTATTGCTTCATGGCAAAGGGTGCCAAGGTACTCAAATATACCTCCTCTGAATCAAGTGAGAATGAATCTGATGAAAACCTTAAACCCAGCTATTCTAAACTTGCTAAGATTGCTATAAAACAACAAAGGGCTTTAGAAAAGGTTCAAAACATGGTAAATAAAAGTGAGGATATGTTGGGTGAAGAAATGGATCGCACTGAAACTTTGACTGAAAATCTTCAGAGACTTCAGTCCAAGCTTGACAAACTTCAAAGTCATCATAACACTCTCTTATCGGATCATGAGAAGCTTTCTTATGAATTTCTTCAAAGAAAGCAAGACCTTGAGAAGCTAAGAGTGAGTTATGAAGATCTTCAGAAGGAGCACAATTCATTACTTGCTTGCTCAACAAATTAGCGCTTCTCATGAAGAATTTGTTCCTCCATGCTTGAAATGCATTGAACATGAATCTGCTAATTCTTCACCTGAATGTTCAAATGCTACTAATGTTTCAAATTTTTCACATGCCTCTGCTATCACTAATTGCTCATCTGAGGACATTGCTAGTATCACTGAAGATGCAGGGCTGAAGGAATTGTACACGACAGGCATGTACAAAAGCCTCAAAGGGCATCAGGCTCTTTGTGATGTGCTTAAAAAGCAGATCCTCAACAGGAACCCTAGGAAAGAGGGTATCACCTTTGAGAGGAAACTCAATGCTGATGGTACATATTGGAAGCCTGAGCAGTACCCCAAAACTACATGGGTTGCTGCAAGGGGACCTCTAGTTGATCCATCTAACTTATCTGGATTTGCATGTGAATCTCCTCATTCTGATGATGAGTCAATTGACTCCAACTATAAGCTATTCAAAAATCAGAATGGTGAAGTATTTGCTAGATATGTTGGCACTAACTACAGGAACGGCTCCCCTATGAAGAAAATCTGGGTTCCCAAAAGATGCCTTGAAAATCTTCAGGTCAATGTCATCATGACGCCACCTGTGAAGAATAGGAACCCTAGATCAAATTCTTCATATGGACCAAATTCCTCATATGGATCAAAGTCCTCATATGAACATCATCGTGCTAACCCGTCTATTTCGCAGGGAAGATCTAAGGATTATGGATATGTGCATTATTCTTCAAATCATTATGTCCATAAGTCCTCGAAGAATTTCTCTGAATACTCTTATGCTTACTCTAACCCCTCTTATGTGAGACGAAATGGACTGGCTTCTATGCCATCCTTCTCCTATGGAGATCGCAGAATGATGAACTCTTTGCCACCCCTTCAGATGTGGGTGATGAAGAAAAAGAACTAATCTCTTCTGCAGGGTCAGGTCTCCAGACGCACGTAATCATCTGAAGAATTTGCTGGAGACCTGAGCATGCCTGATAGGACGCAGGCTAATCATGAAGAAATGAACTTTCATTTCTCACGTCCTCATATTGCTTTATCAGTTCTTTTACTTGATGAAATTGATCTGATGAATTGATGTCATATTCTTCAGCGATGAAGTATATGAGTTTGTAAGCTGCACTAATTCATCTGCAGGATGATCAACCCAAAGCCACTGAGTGGGTCCTTGATAGTGGATTTACAAACCACATGACTGGTGACAAGAATCTATTGATGGATGCTCCATTATCTCCGTCGCATCTGAAGCATATCATTTTTGCTGACAAAGGCAAAAGTCAGGTATTGGGTCTAGGTAAGGTTGCGATTACAAAGGATCGACACATGGACAAAGTCATGCTTGTTGAGTCCTTAGGATACAACCTTATGTCTATCTCAATGCTTTTTGATCTTGATATGGTTGTTGTATTTGGCAAGTACCGTTGTGTTTTGGTTATGGAAGCTGACAATTCCAAAGTCTTCGAAGGCTTTAGGAGAGGAGATCTGTATATTGTTGATTTCTCTACAGGACCACGACCAGCCGTGTGCTTACTTGCAAAAGCTTCAGAAGGCTGGCTATGGCATCGATGACTTGGTCATGCAGGCATGAGGAATTTGCACACGCTTGCGAAGAAGAAGCATGTCATTGGCATCGAGAATGTCAAATTCCTCAAGGATCACCTATGTGGAGCCTGTGAAGCTGGGAAGATGACGAAGGCCAAGCATTCAGCAAAGACTATCATGACCACCACTCGCCCGTTTGAATTGCTTCACATGGATCTCTTTGGTCCTAATCATTATTCTGCTATTTCAAATGAAGCATCTCAATATGGCTTTATTATTGTTGATGATTATTCTCGCTATACATGGGTACACCTTGTTACTTACAAACATGAAGTGCAGGAAGTCTTCAAAAGATTTTCCTCGTGGGCTTCAACCAACTTTGGTGTGAAGATCAAGCACATCAGAAGTGAAAATGGCACTAAGTTCAAGAATTCTGGTCTCAATGACTATCTTGATGAACTTGGTATTACTCATGAGTTATCTGCTCCCTACACTCCTCAGCAGAATGGCGTCATGGAGCGCAAGAAGCATGACTCTTGCTGAGATGGCTCACACTATGCTTGATGAATACAAAACACCTCGCCGTTTCTGGACTAAGGCAATTGATACTGCGTGCCACATCATCAACAGAGTATATGTTCACAAATTCTTCAAAAAGACGGCCTATGAACTCCTCACTGATAAGAAACCCAATGTAAGTTATTTCAAAGTCTTTGGTGCTAAATGTTGGATTAGAGATCCTCATCACAACTCAAAATTTGCACCGAAAGCACATGAAGGTTTTATGCTTGGTTACGGAAAGGACTCGCACACCTACAGAGTCTTCAACAACGTTCTTCACAAAGTTGTTGAAACTTTAGATGTGCGGTTCGATGAAACTAATGGCTCATAAAGAGAGCACCTACCTACTGTGATAGATGAACCAGCACCTGAGGAAACTATCAAGTTCAAGGCTACTGAGGATGTCATTCCTACTGAAGAATCTACTGAAGAATTCATTCCAGAACATGAAGAACGTCGAGCTAATGCACCCGAAGAAAATGCTGAAGAAAATGGTGCTGAAGAAAACGCTGATCAAACTCTTCAACGACAACCAGCTCATCCTCGCATTGCAAAAGAAGTGCAAGTTGAAAAGATCATCAATGACATCAAAGCGCTAGGTCCTCTCACACGCTCAAAAGCTTCACATTTGTCTAACTTTTGTGGGCAGTATGCTTTTCTCTCTATTACAGAGCCCACTAAGGTAGATCAAGCATTTCTGGAGCCTGAGTGGATTCAGGCCATGCAAGAAGAATTACATCAGTTCGAGCTCAACAATGTTTGGGAACTGGTCAAACGTCCAGATCCTCGCAAGCACAATATCATCGGCACAAAGTGGATCTACCGCAACAAGCAAGATGAAAATGGCCTTGTGGTGAGGAATAAGGCACGGCTTGTAGCTCAAGGCTACACACAGGTTGAAGCAATTGATTTCGATGAAACTTTTGCACCTGTTGCTAGACTTGAGGCTATTCACATATTACTTGCTTATGCTAACCATCATGATATCACTTCATATCAAATGGATGTGAAAAGTGCATTCCTCAATGGTAAGCTTGAGGAAGAAGTATATGTTGCTCAACCCCTAGGTTTTGAAGATCCAAAGAATCCTGACAAAGTCTTCAGACTCAACAAGGCCCTCTATGGCCTTAAGCAGGCCCCACGGGCTTGGTACGATACCTTGAAGGAACTCCTCATGAAGAAAGGCTTCAAACCCGGTTCACTCGACCCTACTCTTTTCACTAAATCTTATGATGGTGAATTGTTTGTGTGCCAAATATATGTTGATGATATTATCTTTGGCTGTACTGACCAACATTATAGTGATGAATTTGCCTATATGATGAGTGAAGAATATCAAATGTCTAGGATGGGAGAGTTGAAATTCTTCTTAGGTCTTCAAATTCGTCAACAACACAATGACATATTCATCTCTCAGGAGAAATACCTCAAGGATGTACGGAGGAAATTCGGCATGCAAGATTGCAAAGGCGTCAAAATTCCTATGCCCACAAATGGCCATCTGCGCACTGATGAAAATGGTATTGACTTCGATCATAAGGTATACCGCTCCATGATAGGTTCCTTATTGTACTTATGTGCATCTAGGCCAGATATAATGCTTCGTGTTTGCATGTGTGCCCGATTTCAAGCTACACCGAAGGAATCACACCATAAGGCTGTGAAGCATATTCTTCGATATCTAGCTCACACACCAACACTTGGATTATGGTACCCCAAGGGCTCGGTTTTCGATCTTGTTGGATATTCTGACTCTGACTATGCTGGTGATCGTGTGGATCGCAAGTCAACATCTGGGACATGTCATTTCCTCGGATGATCTTTGGTCTGTTGGTCCTCGAAGAAACAGAACTGCGTATCACTATCTACTGCTGAAGCTGAGTACATTGCCACTGGTTCTTGCTGTGCCCAATTGCTATGGATGAAGCAAACTCTCAAGGACTACGGCGTCAAAATGAAGAATGTGCCTCTCTTCTGTGACAATGAGAGTGCCATCAAGATTGCTCACAACCCAGTTCAGCACTCGAAGACAAAGCACATTCAGATTCGTCATCATTTTCTTCATGATCATGTTGTTGAAGGGCGACATTTGTATTGAGCATGTGAAGACTGAAGAACAGCTAGCCGATATCTTCACAAAGCCCTTAGATGAGAAGAGATTTAGCAAGTTGCGGTGTGAGCTAAATATCCTAGAATCTTCGAATGTTCTTTGAAAAGGACACTCATCCTAACACTTATGCAAAATTGATGAATTAGATGTGCAACACATGAAGAAACGTTTTTCTTCAATCAATGAAGAATAACACTCTTAGTGTGAAGAAATTAAGAAAGAATTTGATTCTCAGAACCCTACGATAATTGTACGCGGTGTCTGAAATCATCATTCTTATACGGTGGGTCACGCCACCACCAAAAGTTGAAATTCCTCAATTATTCATATTCTTCAACTTTGCATAGTCTTCACTGGTTCCCTCATTTTTCTCCATTGGCTATATATATATATATATATATGAGTTTATGTCCTCTACAGCATTCACTTATTGCTATTTCTTCAAGTTGGTTTTTTGCTAAGTGAATGTGATCGGACCCTTCCCCTCTATGCTTTACTCAACCCAATCTGTTCACAAATTCTTCATGTGCGTTCTATTTGAAACTCGTTCAAAATCTTCACTGTGTCCTTGTCAGCTTAAGAAATTGCGAACGGAACTTTAAAACCTATCTTATCTAAATTTTCGGCTTTGCCAATCAAACCGTTCTGCATCCCACGATACACTTATCCACTCACCCATGATCTAACACGATCTCCACCTCTCACTACGTGGGTGACACATGTCATGCAAATGAGAAGGGTCAGGGGCACGTTCGTCCAATTTCTTCGGGCGAGTAGTTTTCCACCGTGGCTATAAATACCCCTCCTTCCCTTCCTCACTTCTTTTACTCCACTCGACCTCTCTCTCCAGCTCGAGCTTCTCAAACCCTAGCGCCGCCGCTACTTCATCACCGCCGGTGAGGAAGAGCTTCACTGCCTCGACCTCGTCGCCGACGTACTCGCGCCGACCGCGGACATCTTCACTCTGCCGCCGCCGTAGCCGTCTTCCTCCGCCAAGTTAGGGCGTGGAAGATCTCCACAGACGAACTTCACATCTCCTCACTCCAGTTCGTCGTGTTCTTCGTCCAGGGTAATTAAAAGTTACTTTTACTGCCCTCGTTGATTCGAATGATTATCTACAAAATCTTCAAAAGTGTTTTTCTTCATATATTCACACACTGAACACCTCACAAGTCATCTTTCTTTATTCGTTTCTCTAAGCATCATTTTTCTTCAAGATTCCTCAATTGTGTGGATCTTCGATCTATACAACTCTGGAACCTAAGACAAAGAACACTTAGTGAAAATCTTCAAGACTCATCTAGTCAAATTTCCTCAAACTTGTTCTTTTTGAAAAACCTTCTAAGAACGCATATGACCTCTCCAAATTCCTCGCAACTATACTCTGTTCACAGGTACACATGTCAGCTGCTGAATCACTAGGTTCTCATCAACTTAACTCATTTGCAGCGTTCCTCGAAGAAAAGTTGCATACTTCTTCAGAGAATTCGATTGTTCAAATTCCTCAACTGAAGAAAATACAGCGTTTGAGGCCACAGAAGGGAGGAAAGAGGCCTGAGGTAAATACAGCGTTTGAAATCCCTGATGACAAATATGTTGGGTACTGCACACCTACTGAGGAAACCAAGAATGAGCACAAAGTGCGCAAACAGAGGATAGAGAGGAGATGGGCAAGAGAATGGAGGGAGTACAGATATGTCACTCCTAAGTACATGAAGAAATTCGCACTCAATCCTCCATGCCCAAGAGCTCCATTGGCACCCGGCCAAATAGCAGATCCCACCAGCCTCAAGCGCGGTGAGGACTATCCTGATGAATGGGCTAAGCGCCAAACCAAGTTGGCTAAGCAAGCCAGAGAAGCAGTGAGGAAATTCAATGAAGACTCTGCCACTGCTGCCTCTGCCGAGGCCTCTGCTGTCAAGCCAAAGAAGGCTATGTCTAAGAAGCCTGCACGCAGGCCAAGTTCCTCAGCAATGCCCTCACGGCCAGAATCATCAAAGCCCTCACGGCCAATTCCTCATGCTGCTCCTGTTCCTCCAAAGTCCTCAGCTCCTCCACCAAAGCCTTCAGCTGTTCCGACCAAATCCTCAGCACCTGTGCATCTCGCTTCGTGCCAAAGGACTGCCGGCATCTCCATTGCCTCAGGTGTCTCAGCTAGTTCCTCAGCTGCACCAAGTTTTTCAACTGGCCCCTCACCGCTGAAGACAAAGGCCACTGCTGGACGAGGTCCTCGCCCAAGTCCTCAAAAGAAGCAAGTCGCTTTCCAAGTGCCGTCTGATGAAGACGAAGCTAATGATGATGAACTTGCAGAAATCATCAGAGACATGCAAGTCAGGGCCGCTAGAGCCAAAGGATCAGAAGTGCCACTGCTTTTGGATCCCAAGCTGATCCTAGACTACATTGATGATTGGCACAAGGACACCAACACTCCCTTTCCTGACTTCAAGCTGACTCCTGGCCAGAGTCACATGATGACTCACTTCATTCAAGAAGAAAAGTGGAAATTTGAGAAGGTCAGGCAGATCAAGAAAGTGCAGTACAAGAAAGAGCGCTATCTAAAGAAAAACATTATCTCTATGACAACTGAAGAACTTGTCACTATTCAGACTGAGATTAAGAAACTCAGTGATAACTTTGACGCATATCGCTCTGATTGGCTTGGAGCCAAGGTTCGTTTTGTGAAACTTGCGAATAACTTCACTTCAAATGTTGCAGCCCCAACGCAACAGGAAATTCCTCAGGCTGAAGCATCTGCTCAGCCTACTGAAGAAAATGCCAGCATCGCTGATGATAATCAGGCTGCTGAAGATAATGTGAGTTCCAGGGCTGATGACTGCATTCCAGCCGCTGACGAAATTGCCAGGGCACCCACTAGTGGTGTGCCTGAAGAAACTGAAGAACTCAGGGCAACTGCATCAGTTGTGCCTGAAGAAAATCAACCAGATTCCTCAGCTGCTCCTGCACCAACTTCAACTCCAATCCTTCCATCTGCATCAGATGTGAAGAAGACCAAGGTTGCAGAGCGTGCTGCAGTGAAGAAAAGGAAAGCATCAGCTGCTTCAGATTCTTTAGCTCCGAAGAAAATGAAGCCTATGACAAGTTCGTTTGCAAATCCAATTGATGCTGTTCCCATCTCAACCAGACCATCAAAGGACCTTGTTCCTTTTGATGAAGAATATGTGATCCCCAGCGGATCTTATGAAGAAACTCCTTCTGCTGCTTCGTCTAAACCATTGGATGAAGAAATTGAAGTGGATGTGATCCCTTCAACACCTATCATCTCCTCGCCTATGCCTCAGTTCACAGCTGAAGAGGCTGGCGTTGAAGAAATGGAAGATGAAGATGTGGACATTGGCTGCTCCACACCCGTAATCGGTGATGAATTCTGGGAAAGTCAGCATCCAAACTCTCCAATGTTCACCCCTCTACAGCAAATTCCTTAGTCCCCCACACAAAATGTTCACATGAGCTCTGAAGAAACTCATCCCACTGCATCTGTCCATGAGGAAATTCCAGCCACTAGCGCTGAAGAAACTGCTGCTGCTGAACAACCAACGACGCAGACTGCCACTGAGGAGGAACCAGAAATTCCTCAGCCTGAAGAACCTGTGATTGAGATTCCTGAGGTCGTGATGCAACTCACTGACACTCCTCTGCCGAAGCCAAAGGATCCTTTCTCACGCAAGCAAAAGTTCAAGGCTGATGATTTCTTCGGCGAGCACGTATTCTTCGAAGATTACAACCCATATGACTCTGCTCGCATTAGGAAGAGGCGTTTCTGGACTGCCAGTCAAGCAAATTTATATTCCTCAGTGTTGTTCAACAAGGAGAAAATCTTCTACCATGAGCATATTCCTCACGTGGATATGGAATCTCTGCCGTGCTTCGCACCAGTCCTCAGTGTTCTTCACGATGCTGGACTGCTCAACTTTTGCTCTAACATCTGCGATTGGAATGAAGAACTGATTCTTCAATTCTATGCAACGCTGCACATCACCGAAGATGCTGAAGATGTGAATTCATGGGTGCTGGACTGGATGTCTGAAAACACTCACTACACTGCACCAGCCTCTGAATTGCTTCGTGCTCTACCACTCAGTCCTCCGCTTGAAGAAGCTCGCTGCATCTACAGTGAACCTGAGCTCACACATCATTACATGCAGGTGCTGATGAAGCCTTTGAAACCAGTTCAGGCACCTCGAACCAAATTCCTCGTGAAGGAATTGCTGTACATGCCTAGAACTGTCTATCGTATTCTTACGAGGACAATCAGTCCCATCAAAGGCCACGACTCATCTGATGAGGAAATTGTTGGCATCATGAAGAATCTGGTATTCAACATCGTTCATGGCATTCCTGTTAATGATCACGATTTCTTCATGAGGACTATGGCCAATGTTGCACTGTCTCCGTTTGAGCTGAAGCCTTATGCACCTTGGATTATGAGATTCCTCAAGACAAGGTCTTCACTAAACTACAAAGCTGATTTCCAGAATCACCTCAGCTACTTGCCCCGAGTTGAAGTCCTCAAGCAGACATATTCCTCAGTTGATGGAAAGGGCAAGGCACCAACTGTAATTGATGAAGGCATTCTGTTTTTATCACTTACCTACTTGAGGACGAGTAGGAGTTAAGCTTGGGGATGCTGATACGTCTCCAACATATCTATAATTTTTGATTGTTCCATGCTGTTATATTATCAACCTTGGATGTTTTATAATCATTTTATAGTCATTTTACATCATTTTTGGTAGTAACCTATTGACATAGTGCCAAGTGCTAGTTGCTGTTTTTGCATGTTTTTTACATCGTAGAAAGTCAATACCAAACGGAGTCCAAATGCCACGAAACTTTACGGAGATTTTTTATGGACCAGAAGACACCTAATGAGCCAAGGCTACGCCTGGGGGGGGGGGTGCTTCGAGGAGAGCACAACCCACTAGGGCGCATCAGGAGGCCGATGCGCGCCCTGGTGGGTTGTGCCCACCTCAGGTGCCCCCTGGACTGCCTCTTTGCTCTATAAATACCCCAATATTCCAGAAACCCTAGGGGAGTCGACAAAAATCAATTCCAGCCGTCGCAGAGTCCAGAACCTACATTGGTTCCTCACCGATGATGCGTGAGTAGTTCTTTGTAGACCTTCGGGTCCGTAGTTAGTAGCTAGATGGCTTCCTCTCTCTCGTTTCATTGTCAATACAATGGTCTCTTGTAGATCCATATGATGTAACTCTTTTTGCAGTGTGTTTGTTGGGATCAGATGAACATTGAGTTTATGATCAGATCTATCTTTTTATATCCATGAAAGTATTTGAGTTTCTTTGATCTCTTTTATGCATGATTGCTTATAGCCTCGTATTTCTTCTATGATATTTGGGTTTTGTTTGGCCAAATTGATCTATTTATCTTGCAATGGGAAGAGGTGCTTTGTAGTGGGTTCGATCTTACGGTGCTTGATCCCAATGACATAAGGGGAACCGACACGTATGTATCGTTGCTACTAAGGATAAAACGATGGGGTCTATCTCTACATATATAGATCTTGTCTACATCATGTCATCATTCTTATCGCATTACTCCGTTTCTCCATGAACTTAATACACTAGATGCATGCTGGATAGCGGTCGATGTGTGGAGTAATAGTAGTAGATGCAGGCAGGAGTCGGTCTACTAATCTTGGACGTGATGCCTGTATAATGATCATTGCCTGGATATCATCATAATTATTTGGAGTTCTATCAATTGCCCAACAGTAATTTGTTCACCCACCGCTTTGCTATTTTTCTCGAGAGAAGCCACTAGTGAAACCTACGGCCGCCGGGTCTTCTTTCTCATATATTTGCCTTTGCGATCTATTTTTACTTGCTTTTAATTTAAAATCTATTAATCCAAATACCCAAAAATGCTTTGCTGCACTTTATTTTATTTGCAATCTATTTATTCAATCTATTACAACCTTCTCCCGTCCGTGCACCGTTTCTGGCGCCGTTACCCGAAAGGGATTGACAACCCCTTCAACACGTTGGGTTGCGAGTGGTTGTTATTTGTGTGCAGGGGCTGTTTACATTGTGTTGCTTGGTTCTCCTACTGGTTCGATAACCTTGTTTTCATATATGAGGGAATTACCTACCGCCGCTGTGCTGCATCATCCCTTCGTCTTTGGGGAAATACTGACGTAGCTTCAAGCAACATCAACCTAGCTCCCTGCAATAGGGAGCTGACGAAGTACACTGGGTGATGCACCACCTTCTTCCTTGCCACAACCTAGGGACTGTCTCCGCTGCATTGCTCTCCCCTGTCTTGAATTATATCTGACCTTGCCGGGACATGTCACATCCCTAGTTCTGGTTTGCTTTGGGCTAGCTAGTCATGTGTTGCATCATGTTTAAATTGCTTTTAAACTTGAAATGGGGATGACAAACCCTAGCACCAAAATTAAGTCAAATAGGTTCAACTTAAAAACATTTTCAAGAACCCAGAATGCTCTTTAGAAAAGTTCATCATTTTTGAATTGGTCTAGAACCTCTGATAAAAATGGTGCACATTTTTCTAGGACACTTTGGATTTTTGAATTAATCCATAAGTATTTGAATTTGGACATTTAAATCTTATAAATATTTTTAATTGTCCAAATAATCCTGAAAGTACTTGAGGGTTGTTGGGAAATATTTCAAAGGTGCCTAAAATTATTTCTAGGATTTTACCAAGTGGTTTAGTATTTTTACTAAACCAAAAACAACAGAAATGAAAATAGAAAATAGAAACTAAGAAAAGACAGAAACCTCACCTGGGCCTTACCTGGCAGAAGAGGCCCAGCCCACCAGGGGCTGAGTGGTCTTCTTCCTCCTGCCAGGAGGACAGACAGGTGCGTGGCGTGCACGCCGACGACGCCTTGCCACCTCCTGCTTCAGCCGCGCAACCCCGACCCCCCAGACGTGCCACGGAGACGCCCAGCTTCCCCTCTTCCATTTCCCCCTTTCTCTGGTCGGCTCCCCTTCTCTGTTCCTCGTGCGTGCAACCACCGAGCGCCTCGCAGTGTGCCGACGAGCTCCAGCGCATCCACCGCGCACGCCTCGCCTCGCCGTTCGGTCCCCTAGCTCCGCCTCGACGCCGTGGAGCCGCACGCTAAAGAACGCGACCATGGGAGCCCTGCAATGCCGCCTGCATCGCCTTCTTCTCCCTTTGGCCGCCGAGATCGCCGGCAATGCCACGATGCCGTCCGTGCTTGCCCGAGCCCATTTCGACGCCCCCTACAACCGCCATGAGCCACTACACCGAACCCCTCTCTCCCCGTGCTCGTTTGCCCCCTCTGGCTGTCACTTTCATCAATCCCGAGACCTCACTAGCGCCGGCCATGGTGCCACCGTGGCTACTAACGCCATAGCTCACGCCTGAGCGTGTCCTCATGTTCAGTACTTCCCAGGAGCACGTAGCAACCATCAGTTCCTCCCCTAGTGCACCGTAGCGTCGAGTCGGTCGGCGCCTGAGCTCCGGCCGCCGCTGTTGAGGTTGCCGCCGCCGTTTCCGGCCACCGCAGGTGCTGACTTCGGTCCCATTGGATGCGGAAGAGCGCCAGCTACGCATAGAGCCTCTCCGCCGCTTGTTTGGTCACCGGACGGCAAAACCCGTGCCCTCCGCCGCGTCTGTCGACGCCGGCATCGAGCCGTGGACCAAGTCCGGTAGGTTTGAACCGCTGACCAGGGGTTTGACCTCCCTTGGCTGACTGACGTGTGGGCCAGGCCCCTTTTTTTAATTAGTGTTAGATTTAGTTAGTACTAATTAACTTAGTTAAGTAGATTAGACACTGACATGCGGGCCGAGGCTCTAGTTAACTTAGGTTAGTTAGTTAGTCACTGACCAGTGGGCCCCACTGGTCAGGTTTGACCTGGACCGGCCCTGTTGACCTGCTGACGTCATAATGACGCAGTGCTGATGCAATAAGCTATTTTCTGGGTTTAATTTAATCCAGGGAATTCTAGAAAATGTTTTAAACTTCTAAAAATCATATAAAATCAACCGTAGCTCAGAATGAAATAAATTATATATGAAAAATTATCAGAAAAATTCAAGGAATCCATCTGTACCATTTTCATGCATGTTTGAGCAAGTTAACCTCACTGTTTAGGATGAAACATGATTAGGGCAAATTTCATAATAGGTTTGGAGTTGGAATTTGATATAGTTTTGAATTACACTTCAATTAAAATGACTTTCTGTTGCATTAGCCCAAAACACATTAATATTGCCATGTCATAGCATGCATCATATTGTTTCATATCACCATGTGTTGATTATGTTCTTCCTCAGTTGCTGGTGTTTGTCCCCCTCAGTAGACATTGATCCAGCGATGAATTCGATGACACCGATGAAGAGCTATACTTTCTTCAGAAGTGCCAGGCAAGCAAAAAACCCCTTGTTCATTCTGATACAATCCCACTCTCTCGCTCCTGCTCTCTTTTACTGCATTATGACAACAATGTTTCAACTGTTACATGCTGCGGTAGCTAAACCCCTTTTCCTCTGCATGACCTGTCATTGCCACAGTAAATAGATGAAACCCACTAGCATGAGTAGGAGTTGTTTGAGCCCTGATGTGCCTACTCATTCATGCTTTTTTGTCATGCCTGCTACTGCTTAGAGTTGAGTCAGGTCTGATTCATCGGGGATGAATTGGAATGGTGTTCAACATGTCCTACTGTGTGTGAGCTAAGTGTGTGAACACGATTTGGTAAAGGTAGCATGAGAGGCCATGTAGGAGTACATGGTGGGTTGTCTCATTGCAGCCGTCCTCAGGAACTGAGTTCTGTGTTTGGTGATCCATGAATAGTTACTACCACACATTGGAATGCTTAAGTGCCCCTCTCGACTTATTAATCAACCTGATCTCTGTCCAGGAGTTGCAACTAGTTTCTGGTGTTTGTAGGTAGTGTTAGTAGTCTACCAAGTGGCACCCGGTACAGGTGGGCTTGGGACAGACTAGGCACAGTGGCACGGTGTACCAAGTGGCACCTGGATGGTGGGCTTGGGAACCCTGCACACATCGTTTGGGGCCGTGAGCGACACCCTGGTCGGATCTCCTTGCGGATGGAACCCGAATAGGCGATAAACTTGGACGAGAGACTTGTGTGGTTAGTCAGGTCGTGGCCGACATCCTCACCTGGCTTCCGCTTGAAGGTTGCTGAGGTACATGACGTGTACAGGGCGATAAGTGGCGAGAGCGTGTGTGAAAAGTACACCCCTGCAGGGTTATCTTTATCTATTCGAATAGCCGGGTTCCTCGGATATTGAAACTTGGACCCCTTGCATAGTTCATAGACAAGTGAAAGTGGATACTCTAAAATGCTCAAGATAAGTGTGAGTGCTATGGATGGCGTTATCGCAGGGAGACGGGAGCGGATCCATAGTGGTGTATTGGTATGGTGAATTTGTGGACTCATGTGCGCCACCTCAAAAGAGTTACTTGCAGTCGTAGTTCAGGTTAGCCACTGAGTCAAAGCTGGCTTGCTGCAGTTAAACTCCACCACCCCTTTGTTGATACCGATGCATATGTAGTTAGTTCTGATGTAAGTCTTGTTGGGTACATTTGTACTCACGTTTGCTTATTTTATGTTTTGCAGAGAGATTTCAGTCTCGCTAGTAGTTCCACATGGACTTCGACGTTTAGCTTGTTACCTCAGCTACAATCTTATACCCTTGGGAGGGTCTTGTAGATAGTCAGGCTTCTGAGCCTTCTTCATTTGTAGTTGTCTATACTCAGACAAGTTAAGCTTCCGCATGTGCTTGTTGCTTGTATGCTCTGTATGTTGGGTCATGAGACCATGTTTGTAATATCTCGCTCCTCAGAGCCTAATGAATAAATACTCTGAGTCGTAGAGTTTTGTTGTGATGCCATGTTGTATTTACACATATCGAGCATATTGTGTGTATGATTGAAATGCTTGGTATGTGTGGGATCCGACAATCTAGTTGTTTATCCTTGGCAGCCTCTCTTATGGGGAAATGTAGTCTAGTGCTTCCATGAGCCATAGTAGTCCGCTACAGCCCGGTTCACCGGAGTCCTACTAGCCCAGCACTACTACTCAGGACACTTGACTGGCCAGCATGTGTTTCACTTCGTTCCTATGTCTGTCCCTTCGTGGAAATGTCACGCCGTGACATCCGGAGTCCTGCCTAGCCAGCTACAGCCCGGGTTCCCCAGAGTCCTGTTAGCCCAGTGCTACAGCCCAGATTCACATGCTGTTGACCGACATGCTCGATGTGATTCATGTATGCCTATCCCCATAGGTCTGTGCCGCTTTGGGTCCACGACTAGCCATGTCGGCCCGGGTTCTCTGTCATATGGATGCTAGCGACACTATCATATACGTGAGCCAAAAGGCACAAACGGTCCCTGGCCATGGTAAGGCGATACCCGTGGGAATACCCTGCGTGAGGCCGCAAAGTGATATGAGGTGTTACCAGCTAGATTGATGTGACTTGGAATTGGGGTCCTGACAGGACATGTCCACTTTCCTCCCCAGAGTGGACAATGGCTGTGGCTGCCGCTTCAGCCACTTCTCGCTCTGCCACCAGTGTCGCACTAACCACTTGATTAGTTGCCGCTAAATATAGCAGCAACGACTCTTGTGGTTTGGGAGCGACCAAAGTGGGCATAGAGGAAAGGTAGGTCTTCAAATCTTGTAGCGCGGCGTCTGCCTCCGGGGTCCACTCCACAGGTCCTGCCTTCTTCAAGATTTTCAAGAACGGCAAGGTGGGCTCGACAGACTTGGAAATGGATCTGCTAAGCGCGACAACACATCCAGTCAAACGCCTCATGTCTTTAACTGTCTTGGGTGCTTGGATTCTGCTCGATAGCCTTGATCTTGTCGCAGTTGGCCTCTATCCCCCGATGGGACACAAAGAAGCCAAGTAGCTTGCCGGAAGGAACGCCAAACACACACTTCTCTGGGTTTAGCTTTAAGTTAATCTTGCGCATATTAGCAAACGTTTCTTCCAAATCCTGAATGAGGGTTGATCTGTTCTTCTCTGGTGCCACCTGCTCCTGTTTTGGCCGCAGGGGAGGTAGTGACGCCGACGCCTACGCCGACCACGTCCCCCGCAGCGCCCACATCCCCGTGCGTCCCCGTAGCCCCTGCGGCATCGGCGACCGCGTGTGATGGGGCCTTCGAGGTGGACGGCTGGACGACGACACCAGGCTTCTTCTTGGGCCTCATGGATGATGGAGCCGTCGATGAAGAGAATGACGATGAAGATGACGCGCTGTGTACGCTTCTCGGGTTTGCGCAAGGGCTACCACCTACCTTGCGCGCCAAAGATGTCGTGGGAAACCATGGCCACCTATGGGGCCATTAGCCCCTTGTGGTTCGGTAAGGGGATGAGCACATTGCACAAAGAGCATAGAATGTCGGGCAGCACGACAGAGATCACATAGGCAGTTTTACCCAGGTTTGGGCCGCCGTGAGGCATAAAATCCTACTCCTGCTTTGGTGGATTGTGGTGGAAACAAGATGCTCTAGCCCGACAGGGTTACCTCGGGGCGAGGGTAGCTACGCGCGTATGAGTGTACAAGGGTCCGAATCCTTTCTATGGTTGCCAAGGGCCTCCTTTTATAGATCAAGGGGTCACCACAATGGCAAATCAGTCATTGTGTACTAATTAGATAGAAAACAATGCTATCATGCCTAACTTTGCAGATAGGGCAGAGTGCATTAAATGCGCCGCTTAGTGTCACATCATGGCGTGCCCGGCAAGCCTCGCCTGGCAGTTCGGCCACCTTCTCTCCTTACTGCATGACACGTCTTAGGACGGGTGTCATTTGGAGGTGATTTACATAGGAAGTGGCTGCCATGTGGCAAGAAACAACCACTTATTCACTTGGGGGCTTGACACCTCAACGATCGATGACTTGCATCACTATGAGGTGGAGCGGTGAAGCCTTGGCGGGGTAGTTTGCCTTCATAGGGCCCGGCAGGCCTGCCGGGACAGTCTTGAGGCCTGTCTTCGGGGCAACCTTGATCTTGCCAGGCTCACCTGCCAGGCAAGGGAGGTTTTCCCTTGGTGGTATCTTGCTCCTTTGGCTTGACATGGTCTTCTTGATCCGCACTCTGATTCTTCAAAGAGCTGATCTCTTCTGCTAGGTCTAGTCTTGGATGTTGCAACCTTGCTCTTAGGCCTCTGCACGGTCTGGGCAACATACCCAGGGTGTGTTGCACCGACACCAGCGTATGCTATTTATTCGAGAGAGAAGCCTCTAGTGAAAATTATGGCCCCCGGGTCTACTTTTATCACATTACAAAAACCAAAAATACCTTGTTGCAATTTATTATCTTTTGTTTTACCATGCAATTTATATATCTACCACTACCAGATTTGATCCTTGTAAGTAACGAGTTCAAGGGGATTGGTAACCCTCTTTCCCACGTTGGGTGCAAGTATTTTCTTTTGTGTGTGCGGGTACTATTCACTAGTATTTGCGTGATTATCCTATTGGTTCGATAACCTTAGTTCTCACCGAGGGAAATAATTATTAGCTACTATATTGCTTCACCCTTTCTCTTTGGGGAAAAACCCAACATAGCTAACAAGTAGCAGAAATAATTTTTGGCGTCATTGTTGGAGAGACATCTCAAATACCTACATGTTCCTTCATACAAATTATCAATTACTTGCTCTACTTTTTATTGCTTTTATTTTCCTTATATTTTTCATCTCCCTTCACTTCTCTAAAAAATCCAAAAACACAAAGATATTTTATTTTGCTTGTTTGCTTGCAATAATCATGTTATCACACAAAAACGGAAAATAAAGACATATGGATCCTTGATACGTCTCCGATGTATCTATATTTTTTTATTGTTCCATGCTATTATAGTATCAATCTTGGATGTTTTATATAAGTTTTTGTGGTGTTTTATTTCATTTTTGGGGAGTAACCTATTAACCCAAGTGTTAGTTGCTGTTTTCTGCTTGTTTTTTGTTTTCCAGGAAATCAGTGCCAAACAGATTCCAAACACTATGAAACTTTTTGACAATTTTTCTGGACAAAAGAGACCCTAGAAGCTTTACGACAAGACTAGATGAGAATTGAGGAGACGGCAAGGCAAGACGGTGCACACAGAGGGGTAGGCGCGCCCTGATGCCTTGTGGGCCCCTCGTGGCTCCATCTGACTTAATTCCACCTCTATAAATTCTCTAAAATCGAGAAAATGATAAAGATCCACCCCAAATAATTTTTTCCCCCGCCACAAGTTTTGGTTCTTCCGTGATCCCATCTGGAGGCCTTTTTTGGTAATCAGCCGGAGAGGGAATCAATCACGGAGGGCTTCTACATCATCCTTACTACCCTCCGATGATGCGTGAGTAGTTCACCATAGACCTATGGGTCCATAGCTAGTAGCTAGAAAGCTTCTTCTCTTGCATTGATCTTCAATACAATGTTCTCGTCGATGTTCTTGGAGTTCTATCCAATGTAATCTTCTTTTGTGGTGTGTTTGTTGGGATCCGATGAATTGTGGGTTTATGATCAGATTATTCATGAATGTTAATTGAGTCTTTTCTGAACTTTATTATGCACGATTGTTATGGCCATGTATTTCTCTCCGGTCTATCCATTTGGTTTGGCCAACTAGATTGATTTATCTTGCAATGGGAGAGGTGCTTTGTAATGGTTTCAATCTTGTGGTGCTCTATATCCCAGTGATATAAAGGGAAAAGAAACGTATTTATATTGTTGCCATTAAGGATAAAACTACGTGGTTCATTCATATTGATTGGGTTTACTTTGTCTACATCATGTCATCTTGCTTAAGGCGTTACTCTGTTTTATACTTAATACCCTAGATGCATGTTGGATATCGATCGATGGGTGGAGTAATAGTAGTAGATGCAGACAGGAGTCAGTCTACTTGTCTCAGACGTGATGCCTATATACATGATCATTGCCTTGAATATCTTCATAACTATGCGCTTTTCTATCAATTGCTCAACAATAATTTGTCCACCCACCGTATGTTATGTGCTCGAGAGAGAAGCCTCTAGTGAAAACTATGGCCAGTGGGTCTACTTTTATCATATATAAAAACACAAAAGTACCTTGCTGTAATTTTTTTTGCAATCTATCTTATTACCCATCACTATGAGATTTAATCCTTGCAAGTAACCACTTAGGGGATTGACAACCCCCTTGTTTGCGTTGGGTGCAAGTATTTGCTTTAATGTGTGCAAGTGCTGCTAACGAGGTTCTGTGTGGTTCTCCTACTGGATTTATAACCTTGCTTCTTAACTAAGGGAAATAATACTTATATCTACTGTACTGCTTTATCCTATCTTCTTTAGGGAAATCCCAACGCAGCTCAGAAGTAGCAGGAAGAATTTCTGGCGCCATTGCCAGGAAGACATCATCAAAACCTATTAAGTACCTCCGCACAAACTATCATCTACTTGCTCTTAATTTTATTTTCCTTTTTATTTGCCTTTTCCTCTCGTTTTCATCTTCCCCCTTCTATTTTTTTACATAAACACAAAAAATAGTTTCCTTTGCTTGTTTGCTTGCTTAAAGTTGCTACCATGTCTGAATTTGAGAAAGATATTATTGAAAGCGCTAGTGAAGGTAGTGCTGGTGAGTATCTTGAAGAGAAACCTAATTTTTTGATATTAATCATGATCCTCCGGAAAACGAATCTCCCACAAATTGGAAAACTAAAATATATCATGTGGGTAGCGGGAATATTATTGGGAAGAACATTACTTAGGAGTTCTTTAATTGCATGGGAGTCATTCCAATAATTAAAGGATCTATTCTTGATAAAACAAATTTCTATGTGGATGCTATTGCTATTCATGTGGTTAAGTTAGAAAGTATTTTTTTGCAATTCATCGTGCTTTACTAAAGATATTCTATGAACTTCCCAAGATCCATGATCCTAAAATTAAAAAGATTGCAACTATTATCCTTATGCATGAATTTGACTATATTATTTGGGAGGCTAGGAACATATTTGCATTTTATAACCCATATAGATTAAGTTCTTCATGACAAAGACACTATACATAGGTTGGAATCCAAAGATTTTTTTGCGTATGGTGAATATCTTCGAAGAAGAGTCCCTTATGCTAAAATTATTAAAACTTTGTACCACCATACTTGTGATAAATTCGAGTGGATAACTAAGGGGATTGATGAATGATTTAGTGATGATTGGTTTGAAAATATGGCTAGAGATCATATTGATGATGAAATACATGTTTTGTATGAAGATGTTTATGGTGATGATTTGGAGTTTGAAGCAATGAACGTTAAAATTACCGAGGAAAATCCCTTTAAATATTTAAGTTGTCCCACTAGGAAAGAAGAACATGAGAGTAGAGAACTAATGAGGAAAGTCTTGGATGACTTGACCAAAAGTATTAGGAAACTAAAGATGACAATAGTTGAAAGTATGCATTACGCCTAGCTAGGAGCAAAAACAATAGTGTCTGTTGGGAGGCAACCCAATAGTTATCTTATTTTTCTTGTCATATTTTATATTTTTTATTCCACACAATTATGTTGTCGGATTTCGGGCTTCGGAGACCCTAGATCGATTTGAACTCTGGGGTGCGTGAGAAGAACTCAACCTCCCCAGTCTAGCTACTCGCCAATCTCATGGCCTAGCTCGACGAAGAGGAAGGAAATGGAACACAGTAGTTTACCCAGGTTCGGGCCACCTTGCGGTGTAAAACCCTACTCCTGCTTTGTGGTGGATTGGCCTCGAGATGGGCAGAGGATGAACTGGTACAGTGGAAGAACAACCTCACGAGGTGTGCTCTTGAGCTGGTGAGCTGGGGGGGGGGGTGAATTGGATCCAAGCCCTCTCTATGGTGGCGGTGCTGCCCTATTTATAGTGGGCTTGGTCCTCTTCCCAAATGAAGGCGGGAAGGGATCCCACAACAGCCAAATTCGAAGGGAGACAGCTGGTACATCTTATCCTGACAAAAGTAGTCTTCGCCTGCAAAGCTTCTGGTTGTGACACCGTGTTGCGCTCGGTGATGACCTCCACCCTGCCGTCCTGGCGGTCTTGGTTTGGTTGCATGGGAATGGAAACCTTTGGATGATTCCTTGGGACTCTGCGCCTGCGCTTGCCTCCTTAGAACCAAAGAGGAAACTGCTATCCTGCGCCCGCTGGTGCCCGCTTGGCCTTGGTCGTCATGGCTTACGTCATCTGTTCCTCACGAGGTGAGGCTTGCGTAGGAATCTCCGCTCCTCGGGAGCCAGCTAAGGGAGTCCTGGACTAAGGGGTCCTCGAGCGTCCGGCCAGTTGGACGTGGGCCGTACTGATGGGCTATGAAGATATATGACCGAAGACTTTCACTCGTGTTCGGATGGGACTCTCCTTGGCGTGGATGGCATGCTTGGCGTTCGGATATGAAGATTCCTTTCTCTGTAACTGACTTTGTATAACCCTAGTCTCCTCTGGTGTCTATATAAACCAGAGGGTTTTAGTCCATAGAATCAATCATAATTAGATAGGCTAGACTTCTAGGGTTTTAGCCATTACGATCTCGTGGTAGATCAACTCTTGTAACCCCCATGCCGACGTAGGATTTTACCTCCATCGAGAGGGCCCGGACCTGGGTAAACATTGAGTTCCCTGTCTCCTTTTACCATCAACCTCAGACGCTCAGTTCGGGACCCCCTACCCGAGATCCGCCAGTTTTGACACCAACATTGGTGTTTTCACTGAGAGTTCCGCCGTGCGATCGTCAGAAGGTTCGATGGCCCCATCCATCATCTACAACAATGCTGCCAGGAGGGATGTCTTTCTCCCTGGCCAGATCTTCGTGTTCGGTGACTTCGCATTGAGGGACCACTCATTTGGACATCTAGAGCAGATCGACAGCTATGCCCCTGGCCGTCAGGTCAGGTTTGGAAGCTTCAACTACATCGCTGATATCCGCGGAGACTTGATCTTCGACGGATTTGAGCCCATGGCAGCCGCTCCCTACCCCCACGATGAACATGACCTAAATCTGTCATCGGACCATACATAGGAAATTGCGCTTGTAAGCGCTCTGGCCCCGGATTCAGAGCAGCTTGTGCCATCTGAAAACGGGAAGCTCAACCCTGCTACGGAAGCCGCAGACTCAGCGGCGTTGGAGCCGCACACAGACCCAACTTCGAGCGAGGTCGGCATCACTGGACCCCCAGACTCATCTCCGGTCATTGGTTCCGAACTTCGTGCATCCGCGTCCGACGAGCCTTTCCAGGCGCCGCCCGTCGAATTTAGTTTCGCAGACATCTTCCGGCACTCACCTTTAGGCGATGTGCTAAACTCATTAAAAACCCTCTCTTTAGCAGGGGACTCACAGCTGAATTATATCCGGTTTGAACGGGGGGCTGATGATGGGGAATTTCGCGCCCCACCCATCCCCACTTAATAGCCACTATCGAAGATCCTACCGACATGCTCGACTACGACTCCGGAGACATCGACGGTATGGACGACGATGCCGAAAAGGAGCAGGCCCGAAACCCGCCATTTACCGGGCGTTGGATGGCCACCTCCTCCTACGATGTGTACATGGTAGACACACCCGAAGAAATCAACGGCGATGACAAAGAAGACCCAGTGGAAGATAAACCTCCTGAGACACAGCCAAAGCGCCGACGACAGCGGCGCCGTTCTAAGTCACACCGTGAGAAAGACAACAATACCGACACAGGAGAAAATAATACTATAGACGATGCCGAAGATAATGAAGACCCCATTGAGCCAATTTATGGACAGGACCAACGGGAAGATGGGTGCGTCAGCCCCGACGGACAGGCCATGCACGAAGACTCGGAGGACAGTAATTATCATCCACTCTCCGAGGATGAGGTGAGCCTCGGCGACGAGGATTTTATCGTGCCTGAGGAACCTCTCGAGCAGGAGCGCTTTAAGCGTCGGCTAATAGCCACTGCAAGGAACCTGAAAAGAAACAGCAATAGCTTCAAGCTAACATGGATTTGCTCAATGATAAATGGACTAACGTCCTGGCAACCAAGGAATATGGCCGCGAGCGACCACCCAAAAGTTACCCGAAGCGCAAATGACTACCTCAATTCGACGACGAGGCGTTGGAGCCCGTGCCATCAACACACAATCCGGCCGACCGACCACCACATTGTCGAGACAAAGTGACAACCCAAGTCGAGCACCATCCCGTACTACCTCTATATAAAAATAGGGATAAAACAGCTCGGGCATATACATATGACCTTCGGCAGAACCTGGACAGTAGAGCAAGACATACCAGATGGATCTACGGATCGCGGGGCTATCTATTCGGACTTGACAAACTTAATCACGTGCGGGCCGAATGCCGCAGACGAACTCCATCTGAGCTACATCATGATGTGGCCCGATATAGAGGCGCCACACACCCTCTTTGCTTCACTGATGAAGTAATGGCGCACAAATTCCTAGAGGGGTTTAAACCCATGAATATCGAATCATACGATGGAACAACAGATCCCACGGTATGGATTGAAGATTTTCTTCTCCATATCCACATGGCCCGCGGTGATGATCTCCACGCCATCAAATACCTCCCATTAAAACTAAAGGGACCAGCGTGGCACTGGCTCAACAGCCTTCTAGAGAACTCCGTTGGCAACTGGGAAGACCTGGAAGACGCCTTTCGTGATAACTTCCAAGGTACATATGTCCGGCCACCAGATGCTGATGACTTAAGTCACATCATCCAGTAGTCCGAAGAGTCACCCAAGAAGCTCTGGACTAGATTCTTAATTAAAAAGAACCAAATTGTCGATTGTCCGGACGCTGAAGGCCTCACGGCCTTCAAACACAGCGTCCGGGATGAGTGGCTCACCCGCCACCTCGGTCAAGAAAAACCAAAGTCCATGGCAGCCCTTACCTCTCTAATGACCCGCTTTTGCGCGGGAGAAGACAGCTGGCTCGCTCGTAGAAGCATTGGCACCAGCGATCCAGGCACTTCGGAAGTCCGAGACGGCAACGGCAAGCCACGACACAATAAACACAAACATCGCAATCATAGCGAAGGAACGCCAGACACGGTAGTCAACACCGGATTCAACGGCTCCAAACCTGGTCAACGGAAAAAGCCATTCAAGGCACATAGAGACGGATCATCCAATCTAGACAAAATACTAGATCGGCCCTTCCAAATTCATGGCACCCCCGATAAACCAGCTACTCACACCAACAAAAGTTGTTGGGTCTTCAAACAACCTGGCAAGCTTAATGCCGAACACAAGGGGAAGGGGCTGCCCAGCGAAAGCGATGACGAAGAGACTCGCCAGCCGAATACCGGGGGTCAGAAACAATTCCCCCCGAAGTAAAAACCGTACATATGGTATACGCGACTCACACCCCTACAGGGGAGTGCAGGCACACACTACGGGACACATACACCATAGAGCCGTTTTCCCCCAAAATTTCTCCATATCCGTCCCGGAGGTTTGGTGGCTCTGATCATCGATCCAATTATCGATGGGTTCCATCTCACAAAAGTCCTTATGGACGCCAACAGTAGCCTTAATCTACTCTACCAAGACACTGTCCGCAAAATGGGCATCAATCCTTCAAGAATCAAGCCCACCACAGCTACCCTCAAGGGAGCAGTATTCGGCGTAGAAGCTCACTCTAGGGGCTCCATCACACTGGAAGTCATTTTCGTTTCGCCGAACAACTTCCGAAGCGAAGGCTTGACCTTTGATATTGTCCCGTTCCGCAGTAGCTACCATACACTTCTGGGGCGTGCCGCTTTTGCTCGTTAATGCGATCCCGCTCTACGCCCGCATAACAATAAATGGAAATATGAAACACTCCCTTTGTACGGAGAGTCATACTAAGGCCACCACAGTCGAAGTACCAAGCGGCCTCATCAAGCCGCATATCTCATCGGCCATTAAGCATCCAACCTCTATTAAATGGGGCCGATCAATCTCACAGCTGGATTAGCAGTTCGGCCTCCGTCGTTCGCCTCATATACCCGCGAAGTTCGTACCGCGTGTACACAATGACGTACTTAGAATACCCTAGTCATTGGCAAAGGCACAATATGGACAGGCCTACAAGCTCTCTCATATCCTGCTTTTCTTTTCTTTTTCTTTTCTAATCATTTTTTACCTTTTACCACAGGTGGCACAAAGACGGGTCATCTCACGGACTCTTTCGGAGTTTGGCCCTGTTCACCTACCCAAAGGCTATTCCTGTCAAGGAGTCCTTTCACCGAGGCAAGGTGGCGCAGACGTGCGACAGGAGGTCCAAGTAATTCTTAGTAGACCATACTCTCTATTTAGAGCCTGTAAAGTGCCTTCTCCCTCAGCCTTCGACCACCGGCATGTCAAATAGCCTGGGTCATGGCGTTATTATCTGTAAATTGGCAATTGACGTATCAATCAGGTCCCAGTGAACATAATCCATATTTAGTATTCACCCTTTTTTAAAACAAAAGAGAACTGAATCTTGCTTCTTCGATTGTTTCACACATGCACCTCGGCACAAATTGCCAGGGGCTCAATATGGGAACAAATAAATTGCCGGCAAGTCTGAACAGCTCTATAGCACACTTCAGCGTCACGAATTCAGCCTTATATGCATCAGCTCCGAATCATGTCTTTGGTCAATAGTTGGGTTGCCCGGCTCCTGTGCTTACTACCTTACATTCTGCTCTATCGGCTAGGGTAGTAAAGGGAGAACTACTGCGATTGTGTCCTAGTTTATACAGATGAGCACCTCAGTAGAGAAAGCCGAAAACTGACTGTCATGATGCGGCGAGAGCTGGTCAACCACACGATGACTTATTAGAATATTTTGTGATTCCTTCCGTATTCATGAAGGACCGTTCTTACGGTCAACTATGTAACACATCGTATTCGGATAACCGCGTACATATCAGGGGCTATATCGTAGAACCACCATCAAACTCCTATGGCTAAGTGAAAGTATTAAATCCCTATAGTCCGATTGCCTAGTTCACCGCATTGACACCTCCTTCACGGACCAAGACGTTGGGTCAAGAGTGATCAAGTGCTTTTCCGAACACCCCCGCATTTTATGCGAGGGGGCTGAAGCCGACGATTGGAAAACTTTCAGATTATACAAAAACGGCCGCACAGGAGGAGCCAAAACTTTTAGACATTGCCTTAAAGTATCATCATATTGTTTTTTACAATTCGGCACATTCACTCGAAGACTATATCCTTTGAGCACTGAACCTCTATTAAGCGGGCGCCCTCTAGGACATCTTCAAAATAATACTCTGGCGTGTGTTTGTCCTTGCCCCTAGGCTGACTCTTCGCTGCAATATCAGTGGCCTACATCTTCGCCCAATACGTCTTGACACGAGCAAAGGCCATCCGTGCACCTTCAATGCACGCCGATCGCTTCACGGCGTCGATACGCGGCACCACATCCATAAGCCGCTACACCAAACCGAAATAGCTATTAGGATTTGGTTCAGTCGGCCACAGCCAGACCACGACGTCCTTCATGGCAGAACCAGATATCTTGTGGAGCTCGGCCCATTGGGCCATCTGTTCGTTCAGCAACAGCGGGCGCTTTGGCATGCTGAATTGTGTCCAGAAAAGTTTCTCCGTTGCATACCCCTCTTGCGCTTGGTAAAACTGCGCTGCATCAGAAGCGCTCTTCGGCAAGTCCAAGAATGCATCTAGAGAGCTCCACATTTGATCAAGCGGGGCATATTTCGGATCGCCGAATTTAGTCTGCAATAAGAAAGGCTTACCAGCCGCTATCTCCCCAGCTTGCCGGATCTCCTCCCGAGCCGCCCTAGACTCAGATCGTGCTTCCCTTGCCTCTCGTAAGGCATTGTCGAGAATGGCCGTTTTGGCTTTGTTATCCCTCTCCAAGAACTCGCACCGGACAACAGCTTCCTTTAGCTCGCACACCATGGTAGACATTCTCTCCTCGCACTGGCGCCGAGCAGCCTGTTCGGCTTTTAACACATCAGCTACCTTCTGGGCAGCCACATTACTCATCCGGGGTTGCTCCTTGGCTAGGGCAAGTTCAGCCCGAAGGGCCTCCACCGCGGCATCACTATCTGCAGTTACGTATGTCTTAGTATATAATACTTAGCTTCATGCTCATGTTATTATACATACATACATACACTTACTACCTCAAAACATACCGTGCGCTTCGTCGAGCCGCCTGTTAATAAGTACGACGTTGTCATTCGCCGCATCAAGTTTTTGCTCCAGACCCGCAACCTCTGTAGCGTACACAGTTGTCGTGGACATAACAACCTGTGTTCCAATTAATCAGATTATTTCCTGGGCATGTCTTTTTCGATCCTCTGATTGCCTCCTTTTGGACGCCAACCTGAGTCTCAGGGGCTACTATCTATACACATGTACATTTTTCGTATAGAGCACAATCAAAAATATTACATTACGTACCTCAAAGCCTCTTAGCAGGCCCTTGAAAGCTTCAGTCAATCCACTTTTCGCGGACATAATCCTCTCAACCACCGTACCCATCAGGGGACGATGTTCCTCCGAGATGATCGAATACCGCAACATATCCATCAGTGTATCCGGCGCCTCCGGATCCCGGGAAGGAGCTGTGGGAGTCCGGACCCCCTTTGAAGGGATATGTTCGTCCAACCCTAGAGCCGTCTCCGGCTATAAGCCGGATAGTCCGGGGCCTTTATTGTTTGTCTCCACACACCCCGGACCCTGGGTGACTGATGTTTCACCTTGGGACGTTGTCTTCATTATCCTCTGCACCACTTGTTGATGGGGGAGATCCTCCGGGACGACACCTCGAAGTCGTCTGCCCTATTGGGCGAGGAATCCTGTGGAGGCGTGTCGCTTTCCATCATCTTCGGAAGAAGATCCCCTGAAGAGGATTGTTGAGGAAGACTGTGTACCGGACTACAGAACATGTATTCTAGATGTTATCCTTGTGAATAGGAAAAGTAATGGGACATGTTTAAAACACCCTTGTTCACTTATAATTAGGATAAAGGCTCATCCTTACGGAGGAACTGCGCGACAATGTCGTCTTCCGAACCCGAACCGCTTGATAGGAGCGTCTTACCCCGCTTAGGAGCCTTTACCTCCCGACCATTGGGGGCGGCCCTTTTCTTACCATGAGGAGGAAGGATGTCAGCTTCTCCTTCCCTTTTATCCTTGGAAGAGGGACCTTAACCTCTCCGGACACAGTGATTGGTGTACCTTCAGAATGGAGGCCACCTTTGGCCTTCCTGCTCTCCTCATTGTCCTCTTTCACCGGCACCTGGAATGGTGCCGGAACCAGCATCCTTGTTAACACAAGACTAGCTAAATCTTCGAGAAGAGGGGCTGAACACCTAATTCGCTCCGCCTTCTTCGTCCAGCCCTAGAAAAAGATGGTCTCCTTAGTATCTTATTACGGGATATTTAATTATGCTGCGTCCAGGAGTCCAGTGCTTACCGAGGTATCCCGATGATTGCAGTCAAGGCCAATGTCCTCGGTGGTGTTCAGCCACTATTTTCGTGTCCCGAAAAATAACTTCCACATTCCTCTGTGCATCATGCCGAAGAAGTGCTGAAGGGTTCGTGGTCCTTCCGGATTAAACTCCCACATACAGAGGGGCCGTCGCTGGCACGGGAGGACCCGGCAGACTAACATTACTTTAATCTCGTCGATGAGACTGGTGTCCTTCTCAAGGAGACTCTGAATGCGGCTCTGTAAGTCTACACTTAGTTGATTGATCTCCAATCCAGCCCCTTGTTGATCTTTGAAGCAATTTGAATTGGAGGGCCGGATCAGAACACAGGTGTAGCTGCCCACTTGGTACCACGGGGTTCAGTGATGTAAAAGCACTCCCGCTGCCATAAGTTGGAAGATTCCGCGAAGGATCCCTTTAGCCAAAGAGCGTTGGTGAGCTTGCTCACCGTGGCGCCACCACACTCCGCTTGTTTCCCCTCGATCACCTTTGGCTTCACATTAAAGGTCTTGAGCAATAAGCCGAAGTGTGGGGGAATACAGAGAAAGGCCTCGCACATGACGATGAACGCTGACGTGAGAAGAAAAAAGTCTGGGGCCAGATCATGAAAATCTAGCCCGTAATAGAACATGAGCCCCTGAACAAAGGGGTGAAGAGAGAACCCTAGCCCTCAGAGGAAGTGGGAGATGAATACAACTCTCTCGTCGGATCTGGGGGTAGGAATAACCTGCCCTTGAGCAGGAAGCCTGTGGGGGATTTCCGCGGTTAGGTACCTCGCCGCCCGGAGCTTCGCAATATCCTCCTCTGTGATAGACAAAGCCACTCACCGGCCTTGAAGGCTAGGTACGGACATGACTGGGAACCTTGAAGCACTTAGATTGAACCTTGGGTGTTGGAACTCGAGGTTGTAGAGGTTGAGGAAAGGGTTAGCGTAAAGGAGAAAGCCGGGTCGTAGCCCCTTTATAAAGACGATGAATATCGAACGTCTCCTCCTAGGCCTTAAAACCTGCCTATTCCTAAGGAATCATGCCAACATAACGATTGGGATACCCATGCCCGTATCAATGAGAATCCCGCGATAAGGGGACACGATCTCTGCTTCAACAAAATGTGCCAATAAAACCACGTCTCGGAACATGGAGCGATAGGCCAAAAAATGGTTCGGAATAATAACCGGGCAGGAACGTGATGTCACATTACAAAAAGATTGTCAGCAGGAACGATATGGTACTTGTTTTGTAGATCCGGACACGGTCTTTGTGTTCGAAGGCTATTTTGGAGTTTTCGGAGGAGGAACCCGCCTTGCAATGCCGAAGACAATCTGCGCCGGACACCTCGTCATTGAAGCTTGTTTCAGGGGCTACTAAGGGAGTCCTGGACTAAGGGGTTCTCGGGCGTCCGGCTAGTTGGGCCTGGGATGGACTGATGGGCTATGAAGATATAAGACCGAAGACTTTCACCAGTGTCCGGATGGGACTCTCCTTGGCGTGGATGGCAAGCTTGGCGTTCGGATATGAAGATTCCTTTATCTGTAACTGACTTTGTTTAACCCTAGTCCCCTCCAGTGTCTATATAAACCGGAGAATTTTAGTCTGTAGAATCAATCATAATCAGATAGACTAGACTTCTAGGGTTTTAGCCACTACGATCTCGTGGTAGATCAACTCTTGTAACCCCCATACTCATCAATATTAATCTAGTAGGACGTAGGGTTTTACCTCCATCGACAGGGCCCGAACCTGGGTAAACATTGGGTTCCCTGTCTCCTGTTACCATCAACCTCAGACACACAGTTCGGGACCCCCTACCCGAGATCCGCCGGTTTTGACACCGACATCAGCTTGAGGAGGAAACTCCCTTGGGAGGCCCTGGTGTCGTCCGCCTCGCGAGGCTTGGCCCCTCGTGTGGGTCTTGAGTTGTCCATGCTGAAGGCGTGCAGTACCAGGCCGTTGATGGAGCCACGTCGTGGGCTGCAGACAGGCAAGTTTGGGTACCCCCATTCCCAGAACACTGACAGTAGCCCTCGGTCCAAAGGCGCACTCGAACTTGGCTTCGAGGCAAAGCCAAAGGGCATGTGTGGAGCGCCGCGGGCCCTAACCGCCTGCAGCCTCGGTCAACGTGTGGTGCTTGATGGGACGTGGGTGTCTCCGCTTCTTGATACGTCAATTTTGCATCATGCTTTTATATCAATATTTATTGCATTATGGGCTGTTATTACACATTATGTCACAATACTTATGCCTATTCTCTCTTATTTTACAAGGTTTACATGAAGAGGGAGAATGTCGGAAGCTGGAATTCTGGGCTGGAAAAGGAGCAAATATTAGAGACCTATTCTACACAACTCCAAAAGTCCTGAGACTTCACGGGAGCACGTTTCAGAATATATAAAAAATATTGGGCAAAGGAGCAGAGGGGGGGCACCCACCATCCACGAGGGTGGGGGCGCACCCTACCCCTTGGGCACGCTCCCCTGCCTCGTGGGCCCCCTGGCAGGCCTCCGGTGCCCATCTTCTGCTATATGAGGTCTTTCATCCGAGAAAAAATCATAAGAAAGCTTACAGGACTAAACTCCGCCGCCACGAGGCGGAACCTTGGCGAAACCAATCTAGGGCTCCAGCGGAGCTGTTCAACCGGGGAAACTTCCCTCCAGGAGGGGGAAATCATCACCACCGTAATCATCATCGATCCTCTCATCGGGAGGGGGTCAATCTCCATCAACATCTTCACCAGCACCATCTCATCTCAAACCCTAGTTATCTCTTGTATCCAATCTTTGTCCCGAAACCTCAGATTGGTACCTGTGGGTTGCTAGTAGTGTTGATTACTCCTTGTACTTGATGCTAGTTGGTTTATTTGGTGGAAGCTCATATGTTCAGATCCTTTATGCATATTAATACCCCTCTGTTTATGAACATGAATATGATTTGTGAGTAGTTACGTTTCTTCCTGAGGACATGGGAGAAGTCTTGCTATAAGTAGTCATGTGAATTTGGTATTCGTTCGATATTTTGATGAGATGTATGTTGTCTTTCCTCTAGTGGTGTCATGTGAATGTCGACTACTTGACACTTCACCATTGTTTGGGCCTAGGGGAAGGAATTGGGAAGTAATAAGTAGATGATGGGTTGCGAGAGTGACAGAATCTTAAACCCTAGTTTATGAGTTACTTCGTAAGGGGCTGATTTGGATCCATATGTTTCATGCTATGGTTAGGTTTATCTTAATACTTATTTTGTAGTTGCGGGTGCTTGCAAGACGTGTTAATCATAAGTGGGATCTTGTCCAAGGAAGGGCAGTACCCAAGCACCGGTCCACCCACATATCAAATTATCAAAGTACCAAACACGAATCATATGAATGTGATGAAAACTAGCTTGACGATAATTCCCATGTGTCCTCGGGAGCGCTTTCCTTTATATAAGAATTTGTCCAGGTTGTCCTTTTCTACAAAAAGGATTGGGCCATATTGCTGCACCTTATTTACATTTATTATTTGTTACGCGTTACAAATTACCTTACCACAAAACTATCTGTTACCGACAATTTCAGTGCTTGTAGAGAATACCTTACTGAAAACCGCTTGTCATTTCCTTCTGCTCCTCGTTGGGTTAGACACTCTTACTTATTGAAAGGACTACGATAGATCCCCTGTACTTGTGGGTCATCAAGAATATTTTTTGGTGCCGTTGCCGGGGAGTGAAGCGCCTTTGGTAGGTGGAATTTGGTAAGGAAAAATTTATATAGTGTGCTGAAATTTACTGTCACTTGTTACTATGGAACATAATCCTTTGAGGGGCTTGTTCGGTGTCGTGGATCTAAGACTGACAGTAGAATGGGGGGTAGGTATGAGGAGGCAAGATCCTAGCGATGGAGTAGTTGTACACACGAGTTTTATGAGTTCAGCCCCTTCTCGGAGGAAGTAACATCCCTACGTCTCGGTGCCCTAAGGCAGTCGACTGGATTATATGTGTGTGTGTGAGTTTAAAAAAGTGCGAACCCTTGTCCCAAAGGAGGGGGTGGCTTATATAGAGTGCGCCAGGACCACAGCTCCCCTCCGTTACACAGGGTTCAATGTTCATAAAGGTGGGGGGTTACTGGTAATGTCTACAATAAAGTGTTATAAATGCCCATAAAGCTATGGTTTAAGTCACGACCGTTGCAGAGTGGAGGGCTTCTCATCTTCAGGGTGGTCGAGTGTCTTCAAGGTGGTTGAGTGTCTTTAAGGAAGTCGAGTAGGCACATCTTCATGGTCGAGTGCATGATGTTTTCTCTTCGACTGCTTCTGATTCTTTGTAGAGATGTCCTTGGGGAGGGTATGCTGGACAGATCCATGACCCTACCCTAGGTACATAGCTTCATCATTAGCCCCAGAATGGATCCGGGTTTGAGTGGGGAAAGAGTTGGGAACACTTCCGACCCATTCTTTGTGCTACGAGTATATCTCATTCTGGAACAATGAGTTGAGGTGAGGACGTCGACTCCTTTCTTAGTCGCCTTGGTCCATTCTTGGTTTTTGTCGAGTGAATTTTCACGATAGGATTCCGAATGATGATGTAGAGGATGTTTGTCTTCAGTCTGACAGGTTGTTCTGCTCTTCGCGGATCTCGCGGGATTCGAATTTTGGGAAGCGCGCCAGACGGACGGAACCGAGGTTATCGGGACGGATTAGGCAGGTCTCCTCGATCCCCACACCGCCTTTTTCACCACGTATTGCGTGCGCGACTATTGCAGGATTTGTTTAGATCGCCTGGGTCCACTAGTCAGTTACTCGGATGACGACCTTATAAAAGGCCTCGGACCAGGCCTCTGCCCCGTGCGCTCCCATTCTCTCTTCTTATTCTCTCAATCTCTCCGCCACACTCGCTTCCGCCCTCATCACCGGACCTTTGCTCGAGCTCGACCCGCAGCCATGGGGAAGGAGGGGACGGTGGTGCTGGAACGCGCGAGGAAGGCGACATCAAAGGCGAAGGGCAAGCGGACCAGCCGGGGCGGATCCTCGTCAAGATCCGGCCTGCCGGCGGGCTGGATCTAGGGCGACTGGATCCGCTCGACAATCACCCAGGACGACCTCGATGACCTGGTGGAGGGGGGACTGATCCCCCACAAGTCGGCACGGCTCCCGGGGAACGAAACCGAGCCACAGCCGAGGGAGGGTGAGTGTGTTCTCCTCGCCACCCACGTAGATCGCGGATTCTCACTGCCTCCCCATCCTTTCTTCCGGGGTTTTATGAACTTCTTTGGGGCTCAACTCCACCATTTCACTCCAAACAGCATAGTCTATCTGGCCGCTTATGTGTCCATGTGTGAAAACTTCTTGGGTTGTCGACCGCACAGGGGTCTTTTCAAACACATCTTCACCTGCCAATCCCAGTCGGTCAAAAAGGCCAAGTTGAGTGACGAGACACATGTGATCCAGATGTGCGAGGGTCTGGGGATCCAGATGAGGAGCAAGAGTACTTTCCCAACCATGATTCTTCTCGACTCGGTCAGGGGCTGGCAGTCGATTTAGTTCTACTGCATGGATCAGCCGACCCCGGGCCAGTCGACTGGACTTCCTCCTTTTTCTTTGGCTTGAGTGGAGAAGCCCGCCCCCTGAAGGTAGTTCTAGAAGAGAAGGTGCAGGTCAAGGTGCTGGTCGAGCGGGTCGTCCAGCTTGTCCGCGATGGGGTGACCGGGATGAACCTGCTGGAGGTCTTTCTCGGTCGACGCATCCAACCTCTTCAGGCGCGTGATCATCCGATGTGGATGTACTCTGGGCTCGAGCATTCCACTCAGATCCACCCGGAGGACGTCAGCGAGGATACCTTGGAGAAGTGGTTGATGGGGATCACCAGCAACAAAGACAACCCTCGGGGGTCTAGGAGGGTGATTCCATTCGACAACTCGCACCAGCCAGAGCAGGTTTAATTCTATCTTATCAAGCATCTTTTCAATTCACCGAGTGACATCTTGTTTATGATCGATTGGATTTCCTTTGATCATTGTCCTTTCAGGCCCTCATCGATATGTACTCAATGCCCAACGGAGTGCAGGACCAAGAGGCTGAGGAAGAAGGGAGCGGTGGCGAGAGCGGCGAGGAGCATTCGGAGGCCGAGGAAGATGAGGAGAGCGACGAATCGACCGACGAAGAAGTCGACTCGCCTCCTCGCAGGGAGAGGAGATCCAAACATGCCCACGACCCGGCGAGTGCTCCGGACTTGGTGGCCGCACCGACTGGTCAGTCTTCGAAGCATCCTAGGACATCTTCCCTGATGCCGACTGAAAAGGCTCCAAAGCAGTCCAAAGTTGCGCCACCTCCAGCACCGAAAGCGCCAAAAGCCACCTCCTCCAAGCCGCCAAAAGCTTTGCCCAGGATCAAAGTGACCGTTCCTACTATCTCCGGGTAACCATCTGACTTGTCCTTCTCGTCAACTCAATTAACCGGACGTAATCGATTGAACGTGGGTCTTCGCAGTGCTGCTACGTCAGGAACCTCTTCTCTCCAATACCGGGACGAGGAAATGGAAGATGCAGTAACCTCCAACCCAGGTATAAACTCTTGCGATTTGATTCTTTGGTCGATTGCGTTCGAGTGGCTCACTTGGGGTCGAATGATCTGCCTTGCAGCTCCACCCAACGTCATCGATCTTCCAGATGACGACGAAGATGTGGCTCTTAAGCCCAGGAAAAGCAAGAAGGTAACCGCTGGTAGGACGTCTCGGCAAGAAACCACTACGACACCTCCCGTCCATCAACTTGAAGACGCGGGCATGGCTTCTGTGACCTTCGCCGCACCTTTGTCGAGTGGGCCTCCCGCACCGTCGACTGCGCCTGTGATTCCTTCAGCTGTCCAACTCCACGCCACGGAGCTCCAAGCCGCCACACCTGGGTCGTCTGCCCACTTTTTCACCAGCTACCCCGTCCCGGACAACCAGTCGGAAGCGGCTGCGAAAGCCATCTGACAAGCTGACATGATGAGGGAGCGGGTGAAAACAGTGCATGAGAACAGCTAGGCTGCCTACGACGCCAATGCTGCTCTTCAGGCCAATGTCCAGGTGAGTAAACTTTCCGACTGTTTTTGCTCTATGAGGAAATCTTACTCGAAAAATCTTCGTCTACACAATCTCCTGTTGTTTGCGTCGAATTAGAGCACCCACTGGGTGTTTTGTTGATTTTGGTAGTTTCGCTCTTCTAATCGATCTGGGCGAGTGGAATCAGAACCGGTGGGGGCGCGATAAGTGCACCCACTGAGTGTAGTCCCCGAGACCGCGGTCGACTGCTGGCAGTCGACTGGGGTCTGAGTTCTTCTTTCCTCCTTACACTCGACTCAGGCGACCAGTCGAGTAGTTTCATTCTTCCACTTGGTCTGGGCGAGTGGGATCTGAACCAGTGAGGGCATGCAAAGTGCACCCACTGGGTGTAGTCCCCGAGACCGCAGTCGACTGCTGGTAGTCGACTGGGGTCTGAGCAGTTTTTTTCAGTTGAGTCTTAGTCAGCGGGGGCACGCCAAGTGCACCCGCTGGGTGTAGCCCCTGAGACCGCAGTCGATTGTGTGCAATCGGCTGAAGTCTAAGAGAACTTCTTCAGGCTTTATTCACTCGGAAGTAAACAACCTTTGATCTTATCAACTGATCTGTCTTTTGCCTTCTGCAGAAGTCTTGCACTCTTATTTCTAAGTTTGCTGAACTTGAGGAGAAGCAGAGGCAACTCAACCTCGACTTGGAATTAGCCCAGCTGAATCTGAAGAAAGCTCAAGACTAACTTTCAATACATTTCTTTGATCTCTTCTCTGATTCGATTGCTTCTTTTGCAGAGAAAATGATGTTGGCTCTAGAGAAGAAGGACTCGGACCTCGCGCTGCGCAAAAATAAGCTCAAGATAAAACTGCTCTCGCAGACCAGAAGCTTGCTTCAATCAGGACGCTGGAAGAAGAGGTGACCAAACTGAAATCTTGTCTTAATGAAGCTAACCGTGAAGTGACCAGTCTGAAGAAGGACAAGGTTGCCCTGAATGAAAAGCTGGAGTCTGCGATCCGCAAGAGGAATGACACGAAAGCTTATCTGAGGACTCTTGCCAAGAAGCTTTATCTCACGCTGGAAGGTATTTCTTTTAATCCGACTGTGTTGATGCTTGCGATCAGATCTTGCTTGGTCGATTGACTATTTTTTGTTGCAGAATTCTTTCAAGACTTCGACGAGGAAACTGGAAGGGTTGAGACGGGTCTGGACCCTATCACTTCTCTAGTCTGCGATGAAACTGCAATGAACGTGCTCCGATTGGAGTCCCGTATCGCCAGCACCATAAGCTACCTCGCGCGCCCGAAGGATGTAGTCTCCCGAATCGACTCATCGCTTTGGCCAGGGGTTACGCTTCAGAACGACTTGGAATCCTTGATGACTCGACTGAACGAGATCCCTGACCGAGTGCAAGAATGGAAGAAATCCTCCGCTTGGTGTGGTGCTGATGTGGCGCTGTCCATGGTGCGAGTCCATTGCAAGGAGGCTCGTGAAGACAAGCTGGCTGCGATCAAAGTTGCTAACACCAAAAAGCATGACTTCCAGTCCTTCATGGAGACTTTCATTGCTACCGCCACTCGGATCGCTGATGGGACTCATTTGTGGCGCCTGCCAGCCCTCCTCCGGCCGAGTGAACAAACTTATGAAACTTGAATCTGCTTTAAATTTGCCTCAGAATGCCGAGTGATTGTTGTAATCATTGAACTCCTTCGGGCTTGATGCCCGAGCACTTTTGATTTGCTGCTTGGAACTTTTAGGATTTATCTGAAATTGGTTTATCTCTGAATGTGCTTGCGTTTGCCTTCGAATGGACTTTGCTCACTGCTTGGAATAGTCTTTGTGCTGGAGACGCAGCTCTGAGGGGGCAGCTCCAGTCGACCCGCGCTTCGTCGTCCTCGCGGATAGGGATGGAGTGGACATTGTATTCGCGTCGTAGCTCCGAAGGAGAAGGTTGCAGTCGACATGCACCTCGTCATCCTTGCGGATGGGTATGGAGCGGGCGTTGTATTTGTGCTGTAGCTCCGAAGGAGAACGTTGCAGTCGACCTGCACCTCGTCGTCCTTGCAGATACGGATGGAGCGGACATTGTGCTTGTGCCGCAGCTCCGAAGGAGAAGGTTGCAGTCGACCTGGACCTCGTCGTCCTTGCAGATAGGGATGGAGCGGACATTGTACTTATGCCGCAGCTTCGAAGGAGAAGGTTGCAGTCGACCTGCACCTCGGCATCCTTGCAGATGGGGATGGAGCGGACGTTGTATTTGTGGCGCAGTTCCAAAGGAGAAGGTTGCAGTCGACTTGCACCTTGTCATCCTTGCGGATAGGGATGGAGTGGATGTTGTATTTGTGCTGCAGCTCCGAAGGAGAAGGTTGCAGTCGACCTGCACCTCGTCATCCTTGCGGATAGGGATGGAGCGGACATTGTACTTGTGCTGCAGCTCAGAAGAAGAAGGTTGCAGTCGACCTGCACCTCGTCATCCTTGCGGACAGGGATATGTTTCAAACTTAGGCGAGTACTGGACTGCAGCTAAGTCTCCTAGTGAGAGAACTTAGGCGAGTGCTGGACTGCAACTAAGCCCCCGAGTGGGAGGGTTGCTCTCCACTCGGTAGGATTTTTTTCAAACTTAGGCGAGTACTGGACTGCAGCTAAGTCTCCTAGTGGGAGAACCTAGGCGAGTGTTGGACTGCAGCTAAGCCCCCGAGTGGGAGGGATCCTCTCCACTCGGTAGGATTTCTTCAAACTTAGGCGAGTACTGGACTACAGCTAAGTTTCCTAGTGGGAGAA
>NC_041382.1:343141110-343151553 GCF_002162155.2 Triticum dicoccoides
AGTGGGAGAACTTAGGCGAGTGCTGGACTGCAGCTAAGCTCCCGAGTGGGAGGGTTGCTCTCCACTCGGTAGGATTTTTTTAAACTTAGGCGAGTACTGGACTGCAGCTAAGTCTCCTAGTGGGAGAACTTAGGCGAGTGCTGGACTGCAGCTAAGCCCCCGAGTGGAAAGGTTGCTCTCCACTCGGTAGGATTTTTTCAGACTTAGGCGAGTACTGGACTGCAACTAAGTCTCCTACTGGGAGAACTTAGGCGAGTGCTGGATTGCAGCTAAGCCCCCGAGTGGGAGGGTTGCTCTCTGCTCGGTAGGATTTTCTTTCGAACTTAGGCGAAACGGATTCGCGACTAAGCCACCCACTAGGGGATTTCAGAAGTAAATAAGAACACAACAATCGAATGATAGGACCATAAGCTCTTGTCTTTGATAAACAAATTACAAAGGTGTTTCTTATTACATTTTATTCGAATGAGTGCTTAAGTATAAAAGGGGCGGAGCAGCTCCGCGTTCCAAGCCCGTGGCTCGTCTTTCTGATGCTAAATACTGTAAAGATGGTATGCTCCGTTGTGGAGAACTTTGGTGATGATGAAGGTGCCCTCCCAAGTCGGTGCAAGCTTGTGTGGTTTCTGTTGATCCACTCGAAGAACTAGGTCTCCTTCTTGAAAGGCTCGACCCCTCACATTTCTGGCGTGGAATTGACGCAAGTCTTGCTGATAGATGGTCGACCGGATCAAGGCCATCTCTCTTTCCTCTTCCAAGAGATCGACTGAATCTTGTCGGGCCTGTTCTGCTTCCTCTTCGGAGAAGAGCTCGAATCGGGGTTTCGTTGTGGAGCAGGTCACTTGGCAGAACAACTTCGGCCCCGTAAGCCAAGAAGAAAGGGGGTTCGTCCGGTCGACCGATTAGGGGTTGTCCTCAAGCCCCACAGAACTGACAGAAGTTCATCAACCCAAGCGCCTGCTGCGTGTTTGAGATCACGCATCAGTCGGGGTCTCAGTCCTTTGAGAATTAGGCCATTGGCTCTTTCTGCTTGTCCGTTCGACTGCGGGTGAGCGACCGAAGCATAGTCGACTCGAGTGCCCTGGGAGGCGCAGAAAGCTCTGAACTCATCAGAATCGAAGTTCGACCCGTTGTCCGTGATGATGCTGTGTGGGACTCCATATCTGAATGTCAATTCTCTGACAAAACTGACAGCGGTGCTTGGATCAAGGTTCTTGATAGGTTTAGCTTCAATCCATTTGGTAAACTTGTCGACTGCAACGAGCACATGAGTGAAGCCGCTCCTGCCAGTTCTTAGTGGTCCAACCATATCCAGACCCCAAACAGCAAAGGGCCAGATGAGGGGGATGGTCTTCAGGGCTGACGCCGGCTTGTGAGACATGTCGGAGTAAAACTGGCAGCCTTCACATCTGTCGACTATATCTTTCGCCATCTCATTTGCTCGTGGCGAATAGAATCCAGCTCGGTTTGCTTTAGCCACGATGGCCTGAGAGGACGCATGATGACCATAGGTCCCCGAGTGGATGTCATTGAGGATCATTCGACCTTCTTCTGGTGTTATGCATTTCTGACCGACTCCAGTCACACTTTCCCTGAACAGCTGCCCTCTTATCACAGTAAAGGCCTTGGATCGACGGATGATCTATCGAGCCTCTTCTTCATCCTCCGGGAGTTCTTTCCTGAGGATGTACGTAATGTAGGGCACCGTCCAGTCGGGAGTAATGGCCAGAACCTCCATGATCAGGTCAACCACGGCTGGGACCTCGACATCAGTCGGATCTGTGGCGCTCTTAGGTTGCGGGGGCTCTTCAGTAAAAGGATCTTCCTGAACTATCGGCGAGTGGATATGCTCCAAAAATACATTGCTGGGAATGGCTTCTCTCTTGGAACCTATCTTTGCCAAATCGTCGGCTGCTTGATTTTTCAGTCGGGGTATGTGGTGGAGTTCTAACACCTCAAACTTCTTCTCAAGCTTTCTCACCACGTTGCAGTAACCAGTCATGGCTGGGCTTCTGACGTCCCACTCCTTCATCACTTGATTAACTACCAAATCTGAGTCGCCATAGACCATGAGGCGACGGACGCCGAGTGAAATGGCCATGCGCAACCCATACAGTAGTGCTTCATATTCTGCTTCATTGTTGGAGGAATCAAAGTGAATCTGTAGTACATATCTGAGCTTGTCTCCTCGGGGGGATACCAGAACTACTCTAGCACCGGAACCGTTCAGCATCTTGGATCCGTCAAAGAGCATGGTCCAGTGCTCAGAGTGAACTTGAGTCGGCAGTTGCTGTTCGATCCACTCGGCGAGGAAATCTGCTATTGCTTGGGACTTGATAGCTTTCTTTGCCTCAAACTTGATATCCAAGGGAAGGAGTTCAATCGCCCATTTGGCCACTCGACCAGTTGTATCTCCATTGTGTAGAATCTCTGACAATGGAGCGTCGCTAACGACTGTAACAGAGTGATCCGAGAAATAGTGTGCAACATTCTTTATGGTCATGTAAATCCCATAGACGAGCTTCTGATAATGAGGATATCTTTGCTTTGACGGGGTCAGGACTTCAGAAATATAATAAACTGGGCGTTGAACCTTATAAGCTTTTCCTTCTTCTTCCCACTCGACCATAAGTACTGTACTAACGACTTGTCTAGTGGCTGCTATATCAAGCAGTAGAGGCTCTTTGCTGATTGGAGCAGCAAGCACCGGCTGGGTGGAAAGCAGGGCTATTAGCTCTGCAATCGCTGCATCAGCTTCTGGGGTCCACTCGAACTTGTGTGATTTCTTCATTAGTCGGTAAAGAGGCAGTGCCTTTTCACCGAGGCGAGAAATGAATCGACTTAGGGCGGCCAAGCAACTAGTAAGCTTCTGGACATCATGCACACGCACAGGGCGCTTCATTCGGAGTATATCGCCTACTTTCTCTGGGTTAGCATCGATTCCTCATTCGGAAACAAGAAAATCGAGTAACTTTCCGCCTGGAACTCCAAACGCGCACTTTGATGGATTGAGCTTGATATCATACCTTCTGAGGTTGGCAAAGGTTTTAGCAAGGTCAGTCAGTAGGTCAGAACCTTTACGTGACTTGACTACAATGTCATCCATGTATGCTTCCACATTCCAACTGATCTGAGTGAGTAGGCACTTCTGAATCATCCTCATGAATGTGGCTCCGGCGTTCTTCAAACCGAATGACATTGTGACATAACAGAAGCACCCAAACGGGGTGATAAAAGCTGTCTTTATTTCGTTGGGTCCGTACAGACGGATCTGGTGGTACCCGGAATAGGCGTCCAAAAAGGACAAACGCTCGCACCCTGTAGTCGAGTCGACTATCTGATCGATGCGAGGGAGAGGGAAGTGATCTTTCGGGAAGGCCCGATTGATATGCTTGAAATCAATACACATACGAAGTGAGTCGTCTTTCTTTGGGACCATGACAACCTTGGCTAACCACTCGGAGTGATAAATCTCTCGGATAAACTCAGCTGCCAAAAGCTGAGCCACCTCTTCACCGATTGCCTTTCTTTTCTGGACGGCGGACCGTCGAAGATGCTCTTTAAGTGGTTTCACCTTCGGGTCGACTCTCATACGATGCTCAGCCAGTCCCTTGGGAACACCCAGCATGTCAGAAGGCTTCCATGCAAAGATGTCCCAGTTCTCATCGAGGAACTGGATGAGCGCTTCTTCCTATTTGGAGTCGAGTGAGGTTGAAATGTGAGTCGGAGCAGCATTGGGATCTGTCGGGTGAATGTGAATCGACTTCGTTTCACCAGACGACTGGAATGCTGAATCGGTGGCTGGCTTCTTGGCTCGCAGCAAGTCACTCGGATCTGCATTTTTCTGGTATTCTTGCAATTCTACCACTGCCATCTGGGCATCAGCGATCTTTGAGCCCTTCTAGAAGCACTCTTCTACCTTCTTCCGATTACCAGAGATAGTGATCACTCCTCTGGGACCAGGCATCTTCAGTTTGAGGTACACGTAACATGGTTGAGCCATAAATCGTGCATAATCTGGCCTGCCCAGAATTGCATGATAAGCACTCTGGAAATCCACAACTTCAAACGTCAACTTTTCTTTCTGGTAATTTTTGGAATCACCGGAAACCACGTCGAGTGCAATCTGATCGAGGGATGCAGCCTTCTTGCCTGGAATGACCCCATGGAAACTCATATGGCTTTCACTTAGTCTGGACATCGGAATGCCCATTCCTTTCAACGTTTCTGCGTACAGTATGTTCAGACCACTGTCACCGTCCATCAGGACCTTTGTCAGTCGAGTGCCTTCGACCACCGGGTCGACCACCAGTGCTTGCCTCCCAGGGGTGGCGATGTGCGCTGGATGATCAGACTGGTCGAATGTAATGGCAGTCTGTGACCACTTCAAGTAACTGGGTGTCGCCAGAGCGACCATGTTCACTTCCCTGTTGATAACTTTCAATCGACTTTTGCTCTCAACATCAGCAAAAATCATCAGAGTGGAATTCACGTGGGGATAACCATCATCATCCTCACCCTCATCCTCAGCCTTGTCTGCTTCTTTCTCCTTCTCCTTGGGATGTTTCTCTCAGAACTACTGGATTAGGAGACGACACTGCCGAGTGGTGTGCTTCGGGTAAATGAAGTTGCCTTCTTCATCTTTTTTGGTGTGGATATGGCACGGCAAATCCAACACGTCATTCCCATCTTGATATTTTACTTTCTTGGGGTTCCATGGCCCTTTGGGCTTCCCCTTGAACTTTCCTTGAACTACAGCCAAGGCTTCACCTGGAGCAACTGGCTCGGCCTTGCACTTCTATTTCCGACTGGAGTTTCCTCCTCCGGCTTCGTGGGCGACTGCTTTGTGCTTGCCTCTCCGGACTCGCTCTTCTTCTTCACCATTGGCATACTTGGTGGCAATTTCTATCATCCGAGCCAGAGTCATATTTCCTGTTCGGCCGAATTTCATATTCAACTCCCTATACCCGATGCCTTTCTTAAAGGCACATATTGCCTGATGATCTGACACATCTTCTACCGTGTGGTGTAAGGTGATCCATCTCTGGATACAATCCCTCAAAGTTTCATTCGGCTTCTAAACACAACACTGTAACTCTGTCAAACCTACCGGTCGTTTGCAAGTGCCCTCGAATGTTCTGACAAACACTCGGGCGAGATCTTCCCAAGTATAGATGCTGCCAGGCGCTAACTGATTCAGCCATGATCTAGCTGAGCCCTCCAACATCAGAGGAAGGTGTTTCATGGCCACTTCATCATTGCCGCCACCAATCTGGACAACCACTCGGTAGTCTTCAAGCCAAGTGTCAGGCTTGGACTCTCCGGTGAACTTACTAACTCCAGATGCCAACCTGAAGTTGGGGGGAATCACCGCAGCTCTGATAGCTCTATTGAAGCACTCTGGACCAGAGAGATGCACCCTTTTGCTGGTTTGTGGACCTCCATCATGGCCCTCTCGGTGAGCTCTGTTTCTGTCGACCAAGCCCTGCACGAGAATAGATCTCGCATCAAAGCCTGGCTCCCTGGGGTCAATTGGAATACCTCTCCCAATACTGTGAGGGCATCTGTCTTCATGCTGCCGAGGCACGTATGACCCGCTCCTCGGGGGAGGCGTGGGCACTCAGCGGCGATCATCACGATCGACTCGGTGATCATACTGCTCTCGATTTCTGTACTAATCTCGTCGATCCCCATGTCCCTCACGCCTCGGAGGCGATCTTGGGCTATGGGCCGACTAAACTGTGTCTGCCATCATGGATCTGCTGTGGATCATATCCCCCGACTGAGATACAACTGTATTCAGCTCTCCCGCTGCCCGGAGCAAGGCTCGGATCTGCACCAAACCTCGACCAGCTTCTGACTGGGAGGGTTGGATTGACTCCGCTATCCGGGCAGCAGCAGCTAGATTCTAGATCGGGGTTCGGTATACCTGAGTCAGAGGAGGAAAAAGCTGGCATCGACTGGATTCGGGAGCGCGCTGTCGAGCGCGATCGTCGAGTGCGCGCTGGAGGTTCTCCAGTCGAGTGCGCTCAGCCAGGTTGGCCAAGCGCGCCTGGTCGAAGGCCTGGGCCTTAGGGGTTTCTCCAACTATAGGAGTATGCAATGCATCCATGTTCTGGCGGCAAATTTCCTCCCTCTGCTGCGAGGAGAGGGGTTCGGGGCGGTACTCCTCGTGAACGCGCGACGGATCGCCGTTCCCGTCACCTCCGTCTTCATGGTTCAAGCCAGGAGGGCTGCGTGGTCCATTGACCATCGGAACTTCAGCCGCTGGGTCGCTGCTGTCGCACTCGGATGCGGTCTCTACGGAGCTAGTCGACAGATCGAACTGGCCGTAGAGAGTTTCGTCGGGCTCGATCGCCGCGACTTGAGGGGTGGCCGACTGGCGGGCCACCGCATGCCTCATCCACCGCTAAAGCCTCGACCGACCAGAGTGTTTGCTCCGGTGAGCCGCAGGGAGGGGGAAAGCTGATGGAGTCGACTGGTACTGGGTCGACGGTTGCCGCAGGAGGACGCCGCGGACGCACGCGCGAAAGTGCGTCGCCCCGCGGGCGAGGAGCGCGTCGGCGTCGAGTGGGGCCTCCTGAAGCCAAGCGGAGTCGTTGGCGACAAACACGAGCGCGCCGAGATGGATCACGCGGCCCTCAATCAAACCTCCGCCTGGAACCATGATGAAGGGGATCGGAAAAATCACAACTTCTCCAACAAGTCGCTAAGACACCTGCCCCACGGTGGGCGCCAACTATCGTGGATCTAAGACTAACAGTAGAATGGGGGGTAGGTATGAGGAGGCAAGATCCTAGCTATGGAGTAGTTGTACACATGAGTTTTACGAGTTCAGGCCCTTCTCGGAGGAAGTAACAGCACTACGTCTCGGTGCCCTGAGGCGGTCGACTGGATTATATGTGTGTGTGTGAGTTTACAAAAGTGCGTACCCTTGTCCCAGAGGAGGGGGTGGCTTATATAGAGTGCGCCAGGACCCCAGCTCCCCTCCGTTACACAGGGTTCAATGTTCATAAAGGTGGGGGCTCACTGGTAACGTCTATAATAAAGTGTTATAAATGCCCATAAAGCTATGGTTTAAGTCACGACCGTTGCAGAGTGGAGGGTTTCTCATCTTCAGGGTGGTCGAGTGTCTTCAAGGTGGTCGAGTGTCTTCAAGGAAGTCGAGTAGGCACATCTTCATGGTCGAGTGGATGATGTTTTCTCTTCGACTGGTTCTGATTCTTTGTAGAGATGTCCTTGGGGAGGGTATGCTGGACAGATCCATGACCCTACCCTAGGTACATAGCTTCATCATTCGGGGTATCTTCACCCCTACCAGTAGAGCAAAGAGTTGCTCCTCAACCTACTAAACCTACTGAAAATGTTTACTTTGAAATTCCTTCGGGTATGATAGAGAAACTGCTAGCTAATCCTTTCAAAGGTGATGGAACATTACATCTCGATTTGCACCTAATCTATGTGGATGAAGTTTGTGGACTATTTAAGCTTGCAAGTATGCCCGAGGATGTTATCAAGAAGAATGTCTTCCCTTTATCTTTGAAGGTAAAGGCATTGACATGGTTTAGGCTATGTGATGATATGGGATCATGGAACTACAACTGATTGAAATTGGAATTTCATTAGAAGTTTTATCCTATGCATCTTGTTCATCGTGATCGTAATTATATATATAATTTTTGGCCTCGCGAAGGAGAAAGCATCGCTCAAGCTTGGGAAGGCTTAAGTCAATGTTATATTCATGCCCCAATCATGAACTCTCAAGAGAAATTATTATTCAAAAAATTTATGCTCGGCTTTCTCTCGATAATCGCTCCATGCTCGATACTTATTGTACTGCCTCTTTTATGATGAAGACTATTGAATTCAAATGGGATTTATTGGAAAGAATTAAACGCAACTCTGAAGATTGGGATCTCGATGAAGGTAAGGAGTAAGGTATACTACCTAAGTTTGATTGTGTTAAATCTTTTATGGATACCGATGATTTCCGTGAATTTAGCACTAAATATGGACTTGACTCTGAGATAGTAGCTTCTTTCTGTGAATCCTTTGCTACTCATGTTGATCTCCCTAAGGAGAAGTGGTTTAAGTATAATCCTCCCGTTGAAGTAAAAGTAGTTGCACCTATTAAAGTTGAAGAAAAGACTATCGCTTATAATGATTCTGTTGTCCCTACTACTTATATTGAGAAACCACCTTTCCCTATTAGAATAAAGGATCATGCTAAAGCTTCAACTGTGGTTCGTAAGAATACTACTAGAACACCTACACCCTCTGAGCAAATTAAAGTTGAACCTAGTGTTGCTATGGTTAAAGATCTCTTGGCTGATAATATTGATGGGCATGTTATTTACTTCTGTGATGAAGCTGCTAGAATTGCTAGACCCGATACTAAAAATAAACATAGACATGTGGTAGGCATGCCTGTTATTTCTGTTAAAATAGGAGATCATTGCTATCATGGCTTATGTGATATGACTGCTAGTGCAAGTGCAATACCTCATTTCTTATATAAAGAAATTATGCCTGATATTGCACTTACTGAGATAGAGGAAATTGATGTTACAATTAAGCTTGCCAATAGAGACACTATTTCACCAGTTGGGATTGTTAGAGATGTTGAAGTCTTGTGTGGGGAAGTTAAATATCCTGCTGATTTTCTTGTTCTTGGTTCCCCACAAGATAACTTTTGTCCATTATGTCGATGGGAACGACACCTATGGGGTCACTGGGATCCCTTCTACAGTAGGCGGGCGCCGGGTTGTGGGAAGGGGGGGGGTCTGACAGGGAGCACACGGATCGTTTACCCAGGTTCGGGCCGCGAAGATGCGTAATACCCTAGTCCTGCTTTGGTGGATGTATTTGAGTGTGTTCTTGTGTTCTTGAGCTAGCTACGGGGTGCAACTTGCCCAAATGAGCCGAATCCCTCTCCTGGTCGCCTAGGGCCTTCTTTTATAGGAAAAAAGGGGTCACCACAGTGGCACACAGGAGGTGGAAAGGTCTACAGTCGATGAGCCTATCCTCTAGGACCGTCGGACAAATGCATTTAATGCGCTGCCGACGTGCCCCCTTGCTTTATCGGGGACGCCAGGGAAGCACGTCCCAGCTGTCGCCGCCTCGCCTGGCCTTGACACGCATCCAAGCCGACGGGGCGTCATGGCGCCACATTGGCTGGCTGCTGGGCTGGCGCGGTGGTGGAGCCTTCAGGAAGACTTGCATGCCACCACGCAGGAGCTTGCTGGGTTGGTGTAGAGGCCGCACGTCGCCACAAAGGCGCCTGCTCAACTGGTTGAGCTGGCAGCTGCATGGGAACGGCGGTGGTGTCTTGGCTGGTGCAGGCCTGGCAGTGGCCCTGCTAATGCCCTCGGCAAGGGTTTCGCCGGGGGCCCGGCAAGGGTCTTCCCGTGGCGTTGCTGTCATCCCCGGCAAGAGTCTTGTCGGGGGTCTTGTGGATTTTCTCGGCTAGGATCCTGCCGAGGGTCGCCGTCTTCTGGTCCTCATCTGAACTCATATGTTCATGATCTTGACAAAGATTTGCATGCCACCATAGAGGCGCCTCCCGAGCCTTGGCTCCAATGTAGTTGATTGGGTTGGAGCCTGTGGGCTCAAGGGTGGCTCGCTCTGCTGGTGTTGGACAAGTTGCCCCGGCAAGGCCCTTGCCGGGGCTGCGAGGGGCTGCCTCGGCAAGGATCTTGCCGAGGGAGTCCACCTTGCCCTCTTGCCCTCCCCCCGCGCTTCTGGTCTTGGGGTTGCCTTGGTTGTCTTGTGCTTCGGCTTCTCTCCGGCTTCCCTCCTTTGCCCTGCTAAGTGTGGCCGCGATGCGCGGCTCTGACTGCCCGTGCACAAGTAAAGGGGTCAAAAGGAGAGCCCCTACTTTTGTACACCGATAGGAGCCCTCGGGCCTAGGCCACATATAAGCGCGACATGTTGTTGGGCTAGGCCCAGAATGGTGCATGGGCAGGTGGGGCGGATTTTACCATAGTAACTTCTCGTCCGCTGCACTTCCCCATGACCCGCGTTGAACGCGCGACGTGGAGGGTCATGCGTGACGTGGCGGTCATGCATGTGGTGGTTTTTGCACGCATGCGTCACATCGTGGTTAATGGGAGAGGAGGCGGCCCATGCCTTCCCCATAAAAAGAGGAATAACCGTGGGTGCGCTGCTCACTTTACCCCCTGCGCCTTTTCTAATCTCGGAACCGCCGTCCCTTTCTCCATCCTTCTCAAGCTTCTGCCCCTTCTTGTCACCGCTGCGTCTTCGCTGTCCTCCGCCCCTCGCCTCTCACAGCCGCCATGGCCCCCAAACCAACAAGGGCAAAGGGATGGCTAAGGACGCCGGAGCGATGGAGCCACCGGAGAGTGAGTTGGCGGCACGGCGGATGCAGCTCACCTACTTCCCCTCGACAGTAGACGTGTTCGAGCTCCGAGATAGCTTCATGGTCCT
>NC_041382.1:343151933-343219258 GCF_002162155.2 Triticum dicoccoides
CGTCGTCCCCGCCAATTGCGCCGATGCCGCCCCGAATCGGTACCCATTTTTCATCGACTACTTCTCTTGCGGCCTCTGCCCCCCTTTCTCTGATTTCTTCAATGATGTCATGCACACATTTGGCTTCTACCTTCTGGATTTTACTCCAAATGTTGTGTCATGCATGGCTCTTTTTGCCCACCTCTATGAGGGCTTCGCCGGAGTCGTCCCCAACAGGGCGCTCTTCCGCCATTACTTTTACCCTCGCATCCAGGGGGGAGGCCCCATCTCTGGTTGTGTCGCCTGGATCCCGAGGTCCAAAGGGATGTACTCAGAGGGCGCCCAGAAGGAGAGGTGGGAAGAATGGCGGGGCCGGTGGTGCTGGATCGAGGAGGACGACCCACAGGAGTTCTGCCAGGTTCGCCAGGCGCCAAAGGTTCGCAAGCCCGACTGGGGCGACATCGACGCCCAGGACAACAAGCTCAAGATCGCCATCACCCGGATTCTTCGCCTCACCGAGGCCAGGCTCACCCTTGAGATGATCGTGGTGGATTTCATCCGCCGTTGAATTGCTCCGCTGCATAACAAGGGGAGGTCGGCCTTGCTCTTCACGAATGCGGCCGATATCATGAGGCTTCGCCCCGGCCTCGACCACAACTTCATGGTGCTGACGCACGCTCACTTCTGCCAACGGTTCTTCCAGCTTGACGTGGGCCGCGACGGCAAGGCCGAGAGGTCCGGCAAGGCCGTGGAGGCCGGCAAGGTCGCCAAGGGGCCCTTGTTTGGGTTGCCGGTGGGGATGGTCCCGCTGAGCAATAACTCGCGCCGGAACAACATCATCGCCATGATGCCGGACTGCAACCCGCACAGCCCCGTCCCAAATTGGGCCGAGCTGCCGGAGGAGCAGGTGCAGGAGTTCTTTGACAGTCAGGATGAGAAGTACGTCTGCGAAGAGTCGCGGCTCGTCCAGGACACCACCCAGGCGGAGCTGGACTACATCGCCGCCAGGGCGGCGGAGGCAGAGCTTGCCAAGGAGGCCGGCAGCACCGGCGGTATGGAGGACAAGGCCGCGGCGGCCGCAGAGGAGAAGGAACTCGCCCAGTGGGCGGAGTCCGCTAGTGAGGCCAGCAGCGCCCACACTGGGGCCCCTCTTGTCGAGGACGACGACGATGAGTCGTCCGAGGAGGAAGCTGAAGCTGTCGAGCCCCCAGCCGCGGGGAAAGGGCGAGTCCTGCGGCAGGCCAGCTCCGGCGAGCCGGTTCTGCCCGGCAGGGCCGCGCAACCCCGGCATGCCCAGGAGACATCCGCACACCAAACGAGGGCCGCGGTAGTGAAGAAGTTGGTGAAGGCCGCGGTGGCGAAGAACAAAGCATCTGCCTCTTCTTCGTCCAAGCGTTCCCCAACTCTGCCTACTTCCCCTTCTCCAACTGCTTCCCCTCCTCCCGCAGGCGGCAACATGGAGGTCTTCTTTAACCTCGTGTCTCTCAGCCCGAGGAGGAAGAGGAAGGTAGCAGAAGAGGAGGTGGAGGACGAGTAAGTGCCGTTTCCTTTCATCATCTCCGGCTCCTCTAACTGTGCTTCTTATCTTGACTTGTTTTCGTCTCGGCAGGGATGCGGAGATGCTGGCCCAGAGGATGAAGAGGGCCAGGTCTTCAGCAGGCAGCCAGCCCCCGGCGGGCACCTCTAAGGCGCCACAGGTGGTGGTGAGCAGCCCGGATAGCAGCCCCCGGAGCAGCCGCCAGCGTAAGTTCGCCACTCGCCCCTTGTCGATGTGTGCCAAGGGCATAATCCTTGGTGCTGACCTTGCCATGATCGCAGGAGGAGGACAACAGCAGGAGGAGCCACTGATGGCTACCCCCAACACGCCGCCTCCGTCAATCACGCCACGCCGAGGGGCGTCCCTGGCAAGGGCGCCAAGCACCGAGCCCATGCACACGGAGGAGGAGGAGGCAAGCTTGGGCACCGGTGGCCACACCCCGGCGCCGGATGTTGGCGGGGAGGGGGCCTCGTCTTCCCAGCCTGGCATGGGTAAGCCATTCGCCTTCCATCCCTTTTCTTTTTCTGTTCTTTCTGAATCTTGGTCTCGGCTTTGCTTCATCTCTTTCTTGACATCCAGATCCTCCATCGGTGGACCAGGAGGACATAGACACCGTCATTGAGAACATCGCCAAGGCCGCCGAGGCGGAGGCCGAAAAGATTGCCACCGAGGAGGCCGCCAAGGGTGTTGCTGTGGATGCCGCCAAGGGGCCTGCCAGGGAGCCCGCCAAGGCTACTGCCGAGGAGGCTGGCAAGGGACCCACTGGGGAGGCTGGCAAGCCCATAGCCGAGGAGGAGGTGGCTGATGAACAGCCTTCCTCCTCCGCTGCCTCTACCTCCGGCAGGTATCTAAGGGTGAGCTACGACCTTTTCGTCCACCTCCTAGGGGCGTACAACACCAGGGCGCCCATCAAGGGAGAGGTGTTCGACGAGGAGGTGCTTGCCGCCGCCAGGCTCGAGGTCATCGACGAGCCAAGCGCCAGTGGTGACGGTTCTCAGGAGGAGTGGCTTCTCCAGGCCATGGGCGCCAGCTTTCGGAAGCTCTAGGCGCTCCACCACGCCCGCCTGGACAAGGTCAAGTCCAGGACGGCAACGGTGGACAAGGCGGAGGCGGACCTCAAGGGACACGTTGCCGAGGCGCAGACTTGGTACCGCCAAGCCTGTGAGGAGCTGAAGGCCGCCCAGGGCGAGCTGGCCAGGTGCGAGGTGGAGCTCACCATGGAGAGGGCCGACATCGAGAAGGCCCAGGAGACCGCGAAGAACCTGGCCGCCGTAGCCGAGGCTGATCGAGCCCAGCATCAGGCCACGCTGAACTCCCAGGAGGAGGATCTTGCCGCACGTGAGGAGAAGCTGGCTGCAACACTCCGTGGCAAGGACGAGGAGGTGGAAAAGCTTGTTGTGCAGCAGACCTAGGAGCTGGAGCAGAGGCACAAGGAGGCACTCGATGCTCAAGCTCTGGTTCACACCGACAAGGTGAAGGAGCTGGAGGTGGAGCGGGACAAGCTGAAGGATCAGGTCCGGAAGCTGTCCAAGGAGAAGGACACGCTCAACTGTGCCCTGGTTGAGGCGCAGGGCACATTCCTCAACAAGTCCGGGCAGCTCTCTGAAGCCAACAACTCCATCAAAGACCTCAAACTGAAGCTGGAAGATCTCGAGGGGATGCTGTCGGAGGGCAAGGCCCGGGAGGATGCCCTGGCCAAGGACCTATAGACCGAGAAGCAACTGCGGAAGAATGAAGCCGCCAATCACAAGGATTTTGTGGAAGGCGAGTACCGCTGGATCGGGCGCCTTGAAGGCATCGCCGACAGGATCACCACGCAACTAGCTACCATGGGGATGCCAAATGTGAGGTATACCCCAGAGCGCAACGCGAGTCCCAACGCCAAGTTGATCATCTTCTTCAAGGGCGTCCTCGGGGCCCTAGAGCTTCTCCACTCCAACCGGGCGACCTCCCTGGCTGATGAGTCTCGGAGGCTTTGCCGGGGTGCCATGACCAAGGTTCTCACCAAGGTGGTGCACTAGAACACCAACCTTGACTTCGACGCCATGCTGGAGAGCTTGCCGGAGGATGCAGACCTCGCGACGCTCAAGGAGCGTATCAAGCCCATCATCAGCCTCATCGGCGGAATCGAGAGGGTGAAGGGCCATTGCCGGGATTAGGCACCCCATTTCTCGTTGCTACTGCGGGTTCATGGCCAAGAGAATTTATATCTTTAGTTAGAACCGCAGCAACAATTGATGTAATATAACCCTGCAGTACTTTTGATACAATGCATGTTATTTTCCTATCTGATCTTTCTCTGTATGTCCACCCTATGTTGATCGGGTAAGATTGCCGGCGCGTAACCCAGGGCGGCACCTTGGGGACGGATCCCCAATGGCCTGCCGGGTGTGCTTGCTGCCGAGCGAACCACCTCACTGCTCTCAACGCGGCCGCTCAAACTGTCGAGCTTGACTCGAGTCAGAATCGAGAGTGATGCCAATTGCGGAAGGCCACCCTACCACTCTCGACGCGGCCGCTTGAGCTGTTGAGCAGACTCGAAACAGAACAAGGGCATTGCCAATTGCGGAAGGGCTCCTTTGCATGCAGTTTTTCCATACGCAGGGCATGACCTTCGAGGATAGTAACCATATATATAAAAAGAGATTGCTTAAAGTTTCGTATGACTTAGCTTTTCTGTCGTTGCACGGGCATCCACCGCATTTGTAGATGGCGCCACCAAGCTCGATCGTCTTCTTCCTTGGAACGACGGCCATGACGAAACTGTTGCCCCAGTCAGACCAGATTTTCACAGCCGCGCCCCCTACCTGGCGCGCTTGAGATGTCGGTGGGAACGACACCTATAGGGTCACTAGGATACCTTCTACGGTATGCGGATGCGGGGTTGTGAGAAGAGTGGGTCTAACAGGGTGCACACAGATCGTTTACCTAGGTTCGGGCCGCGAAGATGCGTAATACCCTAGTCCTGCTTTGGTCGATGTATTTGAGTGTGTTCTTGTGTTCTTGAGCTAGCTACAGAGTGCAACTTGCCCAAAAGAGGCAAATCCCTCTCCTGGTCGCCTTGGGCCTCCTTTTATAGGCAAAAGGGGGTCACCACAGTGGCACACAAGAGGTGGAAAGGTCTACAGTCGATGAGCCTATCCTCGGGGACCGTCGGACAAACACATTTAATGCATTGCCGACGTGCCCCCTTGCATTATCGGGGACGCCAGGGAAGCACGTCCCAGCTATCGCCGCCTCTCCTGGCCTTGACACGCGTCCGAGCTGACGGGGCGTCGTGGCGCCATGTTGGCTGGCTGCTGGGCTAGCGCGGTGGTGGGGCCTTCAGGAAGACTTGCATGCCACCATGCAGGAGCATGCTGGGTTGGTGTAGAGGCCGCACGTCGCCACACAGGCGCCTGCTCAACAAGGGTTGGTTGGCGCAGGCCTGGCAGTGGCCCTGCTGATGCCCTCAGCAAGGGTTTTGCCGGGGCCCGACAAGGTTCTTGCCGTGGTGTTGCTGTCATCCACGGCAAGAGTCTTGTCGGGGGTCTTGTGGATTCTCTCAGCTAGGATCTTGCCGAGGGTCGCCGTCTTCTGGTCCTCATCTGAACCCATATGTTCATGATCTTGATGAAGATTTGCATGCCACCACAGAGGTGCCTCCTGAGCCTTAGCTCCAATGTAGTTGATTGGGTTGGGGCCTGTGGGCTCAAGGGTGGCTCGCTCTGCTGGTGTTGGACAAGTTGCCCCGGCAAGGCCCTTGCCGGGGCTGCGGGGGGCCGCCTCGGCAAGGATCTTGCCGAGGGAGTCCACCTTGCCCTCCTGCCCTCCCGCGCTTCTGGTCTTGCGGTTGCCTTGGTTGTCTTGTGCTCCGGCTTCTCTCCGGCTTCCCTCCTCTGCCCTGCTAAGTGTGGCCGTGGCGCGTGGCTCTGACTGCCCGTGCACAAGTAAAGGGGTCAAAAGGAGAGCCCCTACTTTTTTACACCGACACATTATATTTGGTAGACCTTTCTTGAATACTGTTGATGCTGTTACTATTGGTTTGGGGGATAAATCTCATGAGTTTAATTTTGCTAAATTTCGTAGACAACCCCATGATAAAGAATTGCCTAGTAAAGATGAAATTATTGGTCTTGCTTCTATTGCCGTGCCTCCTAACGATCCTTTAGAACAATATTTGCTCGACCATGAAAATGATATGTTTATGAATGAAGGAAGGGAAATAGATGAAGTATTCTTTAAACAGGGACCAATTTTGAAACACAACTTGGCTGTTGAAATCCTAGGGGATCCTCCTCCACCCAAGGGTGATACCGTGCTTGAGCTTAAACCTTTACCTGATACTCTTAAATATGCTTATCTTGATGAGAAAAAGATATATCCTGTTATTATAGTGCTAACCTTTCAGAGCATGAAGAAAAGAAATTATTGAAAACTCTGAAGAAGCACCATGCTGCTATTGGATATACTCTTGATGATCTTAAGGGCATTAGTCCCACTCTATGCCAGCACAAAATAAAATTGGAGAAATACGCTAAACTGGTTGTTGATCACCAACGACGGTTAAATCCTAAAATGAAAGAAGTGGTAAGAAAATATATACTAAAGATTCTGGAGGCAGGTATAATTATCCCGTTGCTGATAGTCAGTGGGTGAGTATTGTCCATTGTGTCCCTAAGAAGGGAGGTATTACTGTTGTTCCTAATGATAAAGATGAATTGATCCCACAAGGAATTGTTATAGGTTATAGAATGGTAATTGATTTCCGCAAATTAAATAAAGCTACTAAAAAGGATCATTACCCTTTACCTTTTATTTATAAAATGCTATAAAGGCTATCCAAACACAAACATACACATTTTTGCTTTCTAGATGGTTATTCTGGTTTCTCTCAAATACATGTGTCAAAAGAGGATCAAGAAAAGACAACTTTTACTTGCCCTTTCGGTACCTTTACTTATAGACCTATGCCTTTTGGTTTACGCAATGCACCTGCTACCTTTCAAAGATGTATGACTGATATATTCTCTGACTTTTGCGAAAAGATTGTTGAGGTTTTCATGGATGATTTCTCTGTATATGGAACTTCTTTTGATGATTGCTTAAGAAAACTTGATCGAGTTTTGTAGAGATGTGAAGTAACTAATCTTGTCTTGAATTGGGAGAAGTGCCACTTTATGATTAATGAAGGTATTGTCTTGGGGCATAAAATTTCTGAAAGAGGTATTGAAGTTGATAAAGCTAAAGTTGATGCTATTGAAAAGATGCCGTGTCCTAAGGACATTAAAGGTATAAGAAGTTTCCTTGGTCATGCCCGTTTTTATAGGAGGTTCATTAAGGACCTCTCTAAAATTTCTAGGACTCTGACTAATCTCTTACAAAAAGATGTTCCTTTTGTCTTTGATCATGATTGTGCATAAACATTTGAAATACTTAAGAAAGTCTTGATTTCTGCACCTATTGTTCAGCCACCTGATTGGAATTTACCCTTTGAAATTATGTGTGATGCTAGTGATTATGCTGTAGGTGCTGTTCTAGGACAAAGAGTTGATAAAAAATTAAATGTTATCCAATATGCTAGTAAAACTCTAGACAGTGCTGAGAGAAATTATGCAACTACTAAAGAAGAATTTTTAGCAGATGTATTTGCTTGTGATAAGTTCAGACCTTATATTGTTGATTCTAAAGTAACTTTTCACACTGATCATGTTGCTATTAAATATCTTATAGAAAAGTAAGATGCTAAACCTAGACTTATTAGATGGGTTCTCTTGCTACAAGAATTTGATTTGCATATTATCGATAGATAGGGAGCTGAGAACCTCGTTGCAGATAACTAATCTAGGTTAGAGAATATTCTTGATGACCCACTACCTATTGATGATAGCTTTCCTGATGAACAATTAGCTGTCATAAATGCTTCTCGTACTACTCCATGGTATGCTGATTATGCTAATTACATTGTTGCTAAATTTATACCACCTAGTTTCAGATACCAACAAAAGAAAAAGTTTTTCTTTGACTTAAGACATTACTTCTGGGATGACCCACACCTTTATAAGGAGTAGATGGTATTATTAGACGTTGTGTACCTGAGCATGAACAGGAACAGATCCTATGCAAGTGTCATTCCAAGGCTTATGGAGGACACCATGCTAGAGACAGAACTGCACATAAGGTATTGCAATCCGGTTTTTATTGGCCTATTCTCTTCAAAGATGCCCGTAAGTTTGTCTTGTCTTGTGATGAATGCCAAAGAATTGGAAATATCAACAGACGTCAAGAAATGCCTATGAATTATTCACTTGTTATTGAACCATTTGATGTTTGGGGCTTTGATTATATGGGACCGTTTCCTTCCTCTAATGGGTATACACATATTTTAGTTGTTGTTGATTACGTTACTAATTGGGCAGAAGCTATTCCAACTAGTTGGGCTGATCATAACACCTCTATCAAGATGCTTAAAGAAGTTATTTTTCCGAGGTTTGGAGTCCCTAAATACTTAATGACCGATGGTGGTTCACATTTTATTCATGGTGCTTTTCATAAAATGCTTGCTAAGTATGATGTTATTTATAGAATTGCATCTCCTTATCATCCACAATCTAGTGGTCAAGTAGAACTGAGTAATAGAGAGCTTAAATTAATTTTGCAAAAGACTGTTAATAGATCTAGAAAGAATTGGTCCAAGAAACTTGATGATGCATTATGGGCTTATCAAACTGCATATAAAAATCCTATGGGTATGTCTCCGTATAAAATGGTTTATGGAAAAGCATGTCACTTACCTCTGGAACTAGAACATAAGGCATATTGGGCCATTAAAGAGCTCAATTATGATTTCAAACTTGCCGGTGAGAATAGGCTTTTTGACATTAGCTCACTTGGTGAATGGAGAACCCATGCTTATGAGAATGCCAAACTATTTAAAGAAAAAGTTAAAAGATGTCATGACAAAAGGATACAAAAACGTGAGTTTAATGTAGGTGATTATGTATTGTTATACAACTCTCGTTTAAGATTTTTTGCAGGCAAATTCCTGGTAAATGTTCCCAGGGTGGTGAACGGTCAAAGCCCTCGGGTGGTAAATGTTCCCTGGAGTTCTATCGTTCTAGTGCCATAAAAATCAACAACTTCGAAGGCACAAATCCGAGGGTGGTGAACGGTCAAAGAATCAAACATTATATCCCAGGTAATCCTATAAATGTTGAAACTAATGTTATCGAAATCGTAACCCTGGAGGAATACATAAAGGACACTTTCCAGAATGTTTCTGACTCCGAAAAGGAAGAGGTATGAGGTACGGTAAGTAAACCGACTCCAAAACAGTTCTAATAGCAATTTTGCTCCATTTTGGAATAATTCAGAAAATAGGAAAATAAGAAGCAGTCCGGGAAGGACACGAGGCGTCCATGAGGGTGGAGGGCACGCCCTACCCCCTGGGCGCGCCCCCTGCCTCGTGGGCACCTCGTGTGCTCTCCGGACTCCGATTTCTTGCACGATACTTCTTTTGGTCGTTAAAAAATCATTATATAATCTCCCGAAGGTTTTGACCACTGTATCACACGATTATCCTCTGTTTTTGTTTCGAGCTATTTGTGCCGCAGATTTAGAGCAAGATGTCGTCTCAAGACTCCGACAGAGAAAGCTATGTCTCACATCTCATTGCCGATCCAAAGGCCTATGGGGACCTACCTCCTTGTGGTCAAACTACGGATGATGAGGAGGATGCTCACTTGAGGATGATCAATGATTCATTTCGGAGGAGGAGGATGTCCCTCTACCTCAACCTGGGGATATGCACATGAAGTTCAAGAGGTATAGTCTCCCCAAGAGGGCTAAACTGTCTAACAACCGATCTATTCCTTCTCGTTTTCAGCAGAAAAGCAAAGGAGATTTATCTGACAAGATCCTGAAGTTGGAATCGGAGGTCGATGATTTAAAGGAGGAGATCGCTCTTCTCAATGACAACATGAAAAAGTTGAAGGCACAATTGTCATCATCATCACCATCACCAGCAAAGAAGAACTGAGTATCTGGTATGGGCACTCCCCTTGGCAACTGCCAAGCTGGGGGAGGTGCCCCAGTATCGTATCACCATCACACCTTTTTATCTTTAGCATTTTTCTTAGTTCGATCCTTTTGGTAATATCTTGATCTAGTAGAATAAAGTTTTAGTATGATCTAGTTTTGAGTTTTGCTTTATGATCCATCTATATAATCGAGTCCGTGAGCTATATAATAAAGATTAGTGTTGAGTCAAGGGCTTTGCCATCTTGCTATGATCTTGAGGGAATAAAAAGAAAAAAAGACAAAAGAAGAGAAAGAATAAAAAGAAATAAAGAGATCATATGGATCTTATGGAGAGTAATGACTTCACATATAAAAAGTATGATGATTAAAAGTTGTTGAGAGTTGACAAACATAGTTTTGGTCATCGTTGCAATTAATAGGAAGTAATAAAGAAAGAGAGGTCTTCACATATAAATATACTATCTTGGACATCTTTTATGATTGTGAGCACTCATTAAAATATGACATGCTAAAGAGTTGATGTTGGACAAGGAAGACAACGTAATGGGTTATGTTTTCTTACATTTGAAATAAATTATATTGTCATGGATCATCCAACATATTGAGCTTGCCTTTCCCTCTCATGCTAGCCAATTCTTTGCACCAAGTAGAGATACTACTTGTGCTTCCAATTATCCTTAAACCCAGTTTTGCCATGAGAGTCCACCATATCTACCTATGGATTGAGTAAGATCCTTCAAGTAAGTTGTCATTGTTGCAAGCAATAAAAATTGCTCTCTAAATATGTATGATTTATTAGTGCGGAGAAAATAAGCTTTATACGATCTTGTGATGCGGAAGAAATAAGAGCGGCGGACTGCATAATAAAGGTCCATATCACAAGTGGCAATATAAAGTGACATTCTTTTGCATTAAGATTTCGTGCATCCAACCATAAAAGCAGATGACAACCTCTGCTTCCCTCTGCGAAGGGTCTATCTTTTATTCTTGTCTTATACTTCATACAAGAGTCATGGTGATCTTCACCTTCGATTTTTACATTTTATCCTTTGGTAAGCACGATGTGTTGGAAAGATCCTAATATATAGAGCTAATTTGATGTGAGTTTTCATGAACTATTATTGTTGACATTACCCTTAAGGTAAAAGGTTGGGAGGCAATACTATAAGCCCCTATCTTTTTCTGTGTCTGATTAAAACTTCATACCCATAAATATTGCGTGAGTGTTAGCAATTGTGAAAGACCAAATGATAGTTGAATCTTTCCGATGTTATGATAAATTGCAATTTCTTCAATGACTAAGATTATATTTTGTTAGTTTTCAATGAAGTTTATGATTCATACTTGAAACTGTGAATGAATTGTTACTTTAGCATAAGAGATCATATAACAATATATATATATATATATATATATATATATATATATATATATATATATATATATATATATATAGGACAACACTATTCTAATCCTGGGATTAGAATAGTTATTTGGATCACAGCCGACTCTATATATAGAAGCCGACGAGGATCTCCCGAACTCCAGAGAAAAAAATGTGGCCAAACCGACCGTGCATCCCCTGCAACCTCCCACGATGCGCCGCTCCTCCCCGCCTCCTCCGTTGCGCCGCCGCGCATCCCCGCCCCAACCCCGCCTCCTCCACTGCGCCGTTGCGCTACCGTGCAACCCCCCAACCCTGCCTCCTCCACCGTGCCGCCGCGCATCGCCGCACCCAACCCGCCTCCTTTGCGGTGCATCCCCACCCTGAAACGCCGCCGACTCCGCCTTGCCACCATGCATATCTGCCGCCCGCCGCCTCCCCAATTGCGCCGCCCACCTGTAGCCCATGCACCCCGGTAAACTGCCGCCTACAGTCCCCTCTGGCTCTCCTACTCCGGCTATGCCTGTTGATGCGTGCCGCCATCGGCCACACACTCAGGCGCCTCCTGCGGTCCTGCCAATCTTCTGCGATGCGCGTCGCCGCTCCTTCTGTCCCTCCTTCCGAGGAAGCTCCACGTCACCATCGTCTGCCCACTCCGGCGACCAACACGCATCGGTTGTTCTTTTGGTGACGGCCACCTTGAACTTCCTGATGCAGGTTCTTTGTAGCGGCAGCTCCTCACAAGAGCGACAAGGCCGACTGTTTATTAGGAAATCCCCCATTTTTGGTGAAATTTCTTGCTGTCTGGCATCAAGAACAGGAACTTCCTTGGCGAGAAGAAGGTAGTTTCTTTTTTCCTTGACCTGTCACACTCAGATCCACAAGCTTGACCAAACAGTCAAATCGTCGAGCTTGATTTAGGGGTTTTGTGATGCTCTGAGCTGGGCCTGTACATAGAAAATCTTCTTTCTGGCTTACCCCGGAGTAGAAATTTGCGGATAGATAGTCAAAACAGAATATGTATTCTTCTGAGCTGGGCATTTGCATAGAAAATGTCTGATAGTGTTGTATTTCATTCAAAAGAACTGAGTGGACTTGTTTATAGATTGTCAAATATCTGTTCATATACCATTCTGTATATGTGATGTTCCACCTCTGTGTGTTGTAGGAATCATGTATATAAATGGAACTGGTTCAGTTATCCTCTTAATTTTTCATGATTTCTGGTGCTTTTGGGAGTAATTACTCAATTTTGTTTTTCATTGGCTGTATTTTCCAGTAGAAAAAGATGGTTATTTTACAGTTGAATGCCTACATGTTCGTTCATATGCTCTAGTAATTTAAATTTTGGACATGCTCAAGTAAAAAATGTTAAAGGCATCCTTCCCTTCTCCATTCTTTTGCTAACTCTTTGACGTGATGACCGAAAGTATATGAACCTTGTCCAACGAAATATTTAAACTTCGGTTAACTTCCTATTAGACACACTAATGCAATGCAGTATGCCACTGCTTTCTTTGAGTATTTCTTATTAGACACATATTGATTCGGTTCACAATCTCTTCTGTCATTCCAAAGTGATGCATTTCTTTGTCTTAAAAAGTATGCATCTACTGCTTGTGTTTATGCCACAAAAAAGAAATTAGTATGCTTGCACATGGTCCACTATTCTTGACCATTTTCTAGAGTAATTAGTATGGCTGCAGTCCACTGTGTTGATTTTCAGCAGGCCAACTTGATTAATGCTAGTGCAACTCATCTTCCACTGTCATGGCGAGATGTGCATGTGCAGTGTGCACACATCCTGAAAACATCTTACTTTCTGATTGATATAGAGGCACCACATAATCCGTTGAGATTAGATATAGCATCATTTGTGGAAAAGCAGCGGATGGATAGGCTTGATGTGTGTGTGTGTGTTGTACATCGAGCCATGGATAGAAGATCGACGTCATCAACACACTCAACACCTGATGTACGTCATGTGCGTCACCGTCAGCGAGCATAAGCACATCTTCACCATGGACATTTACCAAGGCAAGGTGATTAGGAGCTTTTCGCTTCAAAACCAATACCATTCACTTACCATGCGTTCTTCCACTCTGGCCTGGATCAAGCCAGATCCCTACGGTAGGTAATCGATCAGTTCCTTGTTATGTCTCAGTTTTGCAAAATATCTTGTTAGGATTATTGTTATTGATGTGCTTCCATAGTCTTGATGTAGATTGACAGTTCTCTGTTTGGTATTCAAGTTCACTTAAAGCAAGTGCAAAAATGATCTTTCCTTGGTACTTGCACATGTTATTGTTTTCACACATAATTTTGATTCTAGATTAGCACAATGGCACATTCTCTTCTTTTAAAATAATTTCCGTGCACACATGAACTAATTCATAGAACAACATGTATGCATTATTTTAAAATCATATATGTTTATGGTATTTCAACCATCTTGTGGCTGGAGCCTTATGTATTCAGTTAAGTAGGAGCAGTCCTGTACTATATGGTGTTTTTTCTCTCAGTTATGCTCAAAAGTTTGTGTCTCCAGGATCCTCCATGCCGCTCTATTGTTCCCTACCCATGTGAACAGAGGAAGGAAGAAGGTCACCATGTGCCAGAGGAGAAGGTCACACACGAGGTGCAGGGGACAAACTATGTATGAGTTGACGCTATCTACCTACTTGATGTTATACTTTCGACAATTGTGTGAGCGCGCACGTCCGTTCTGTGCGTATGTTAGTGCAAAAAGTGGGTGGTTATATTTTCTTTTTGTGTATATAAGAGAAAGAAGTTCAAATATAAGAAATGGAAAAGTTTGGAACATGTAAAAGAATAAAAAAGTTCTTGTATGCAATTTGTGTGTAGAAATAAATGTAAACTCACAGTGAAGTTCATATACAAAAAGGTTGACGTTCACATAGAGAAAAAAGGTGCATTTCTGAAAAAGCTATATTGAAAAGTACATGTTCTCTAATACCTAATGCTTATATGGTCGTTCCTTGAGGAGCAAAAATGCAAAGCTTCAGACGCAACATAATGATAATTAAAAATATTGTTCAAGTATTGTCCTCTAGAAAAGTTCATGCATATAATATTCTGAATTCGGGAGGTTAGAAAAAATCAAACCCGTCAATGAAAAGTGTACCTAAAAAGGAAAAAGGGTGAAAAAATATACCTAAAAAGGTTAAAAAAATAGGCGTTCAAATTTAAAAAACAGAGTGGCTCGATGTTTAATAAAGCAACTTGGACTTTTTTGTTATTAAAATAAATAAAGCAAGAAGTCCAAATTAAAAAGGGGAGCAGTTGGATGATTAAAAGAACGGAAACAAGAAGTTCAAAGTAATAATAATGTAGTTGTTCGATGTATAGAAGTCAGAAAATCCAAATCCGCTTACAAGAAGATTATAGGAAGTTCAAACAAAAATAACAGAGTAGTTCAAAAATAAAAGAGCACTTAAAAGCGGATATTTCATCATTTGTAAAAATCAAAAAGAGAAGTCCAAATATTAAAAATAAAGAAGTTCAAAAATCATAAAAGATAACTTTCACTGTTTCACAAATAAAAAACTCTAGAAGTTCAAATTTAAATAAGAGACGGTCCTATATTTATTAAAAAAATTAGGATATTTTTGTTACTAAAGAATTAAACCAAGAAGTCCAAATTAGTAAATTAGAGAAGTTCGGTATTTATAAAGAAAATAAAATTTTCCTTATTACAAAAGAATAAAAATGAAGAAGTTGAAATTAAAGTAAAGGAGTAGTTTGATGTATACGAAAAAAAAATCAAATTATTTCTGTTTCTAGGGAAAATAAAAGTATGAAGTCCAATTTTTAAAAAAGTGTTTGATGCTTACTTATTTTTTTTCTAAGAATAAAACTAAGAAGTTCAAATTAAATTAACAAAGAAGTTCGAAGTTCGAAGAATAAAATGAAGAAGTTCAAGTTAAAATGAAGGAGTAGTTCGATTTATACGGAAAACTCAAGTTCTTTCCGTTTCTAGAAAAATAAAAGTATGGAGGTCAATTTTTTTAAAATTTGTTTGATGCTTATTTAAAAACATAGTTTTTTCTAAGAATAAGCCCAAGAAGTTCAAATTAAAATAACATAGAAGTTTGAAGTATATAAAAAATACTTAGATTTTTCCTCATTACTAAAGTATAATGAAGAAGTTCAAATTTAAATAACAGAGTGGTTCAAATATTTATTACAAAACTAGGATATTTCCGTTACTAAAAGAAATAAACCAAGAAGTCAAAAATACAAAAATAGAGAAGTTCAATATTTATAAAAAACTCAGGTTTTTCGTGTTACTAAAGAATAAAATGAAGAAGTTCAAATTAAAATAAAGGAGTAGTTTGATGTATACAGAAAACTCAAATTCACCCCGTTTGTAGAAAAAATAAAAGTATGAAGTTTAATTTAGAAAAAATGTTTGATGCTTATTTAACAACATTATTTTCGAAGAATATATGGCTGAAGTTCAAAGTCAAAATAGTGAGCAGTTCAACTACTATGCGGAATGCGTTTCAGACGAGAATAAAAGATTAGAAAAACTAAAAGCTTAAAAGGTTTGTTGTAAAAAGTTCACATGCTCACCCTGCAAGGTTCAAAAATTATATTACGAGACTCCGACCTTCAATTACATGTTAAAAAAGAGAGGCAAAAACAACATCATGTTTGCCATTTTTAAAACTGCTCTCAAAAGGCAACAAATTTGTGACACCTATCTATATGAAAAAGTTGCTCATATTCATAAATTTCCAACAGTATATTATATGCTATATTCTGATGTACAAGTTAAAAGTTCTGTGTATACCAATTAAAACACGTTTTTATGTATTCAATTTTTTTAACCGTCGCGACTATGAAAATATGATCAACAGGCGAAAGTTGCATGTTTTCATCAACTTTCAATTGGTATATCATTTGCTAAATTCTGATAAGTTTCTAGGGAGTTACGGGCAAAAAACAGCACATGAAAAACAGAGTGAAGTTCAAACAGAACTGCTCCAGAAGTTCAACCTCTTCACACATTGTATTTTCGGAGACTCTGTTTTCGCGATGAAGGTGGAATTCATGATATTAGAAGTTCAGATTCATAACTGCCAGAAGTTCACATACTACATGGTGTGCATTTTGTATTAAAAAAGAATGAAAAAGCAAAAGCTAAAAGTTTTGTTGCTAAATGATCAAGTGCTCGCCTCGACAAAGTTCAATATTTCTTGTGAGAGAGGTTGAACAAAAATAAGTGACCAAAGTTTAAGGTGAAAACAACGGGAAGTTCAACTACTGCAAGGAATGCATTTCAGGTGAGAATAAAAGTATAGAAAAATAAAAGCTTAAAAGGTTTGTTGAAAGAAATTGAAGTGCTCTTTTCGGGGAAGTTCAAAAATTCTTGCAGAGAGGTTCACCTTGTATTTCCATGTTCAAAAACACAAAAATAAATGTAGGCCAAACCAAACTGATAATTCGAAGAGACTTGCAAAGATAACCAATCATACATAAACGAATTCAGAGAAGATTCAAATATTATTCATCGATAGACTTGATCATAAACCCACAATTCATCGGTCTCAACAAACACACCGCAAAAAGAAGATTACATCGAATAGATATCCACAAGAGAGGGGGAGAACATTGTATTGAGATCCAAAAAGAGAGAAGAAGCCATCTAGCTACTAACTATGGACCCGTAGGTCTGAAGTAAACTACTCACACTTCATCGGAGGGGCTATGGTGTTGATGTAGAAGCCCTCCGTGATCGATGCCCCCTCCGGCGGAGCTCCGGAACAGGCCCCAAGATGGGATCTCGTGGATACAGAAAGTTGCGAAGGTGGAATTAGGGTTTTGGCTTCGTATCTGATCGTTTGGGGGTACGTAGGTATATATAGGAGGAAGGAGTACGTCGGTGGAGCAACAGGGGGCCCACGAGGGTGGAGGGCGCGCCTGGGGGGGGGGGGGAGGCGCGCTCCCCTACCTCGTGGCCTCCTCTTTTCTGTCTTGACGTAGGGTCCAAGTCTCCTAGGTCTTGTTCGTTGAGAAAATCACGTTCCCGAAGGTTTCATTCCGTTTGGAGTCCGTTTGATATTCCTTTTCTTCGAAACCCTAAAATAGGTAAACAACAGCAATTCTAGGCTGGGCCTCTGGTTAATAGGTTAGTCCCAAAAATAATATAAAAGTGGATAATAAAGCCCAATAATGTCCAAAACAGTAGATAATATAGCATGGAGCAATCAAAAATTATAGATACGTTGGAGACATATCAAGAGCAATTTGATTTCCAAAAAGAAAACAAAAAAATCAAATTATAAAATGGAAAAAGTTCGTGTACTACATGGTGCGTGTTTAACATGGGGAAAATGAATTAAAAGGCAAGGCCCAATTTTGTTGTTGTTATAAGTTCAAGTCCTCTGTCGGACAAAGTTAGAAAAAATATTGTGAGGGAGGTTTGTACAAAAGGAATATCATTTGTGTACCACCGACGAATGGATGAGAAAATTACAAACGAAAATATGTCACAAAAGTTCAACGTGAAAACAGCAGGAAGTTCAACTACTAAACTAAATGAATTTCAGATGAAAAACTTTTAAAATCGTCGCGAGTATGAAAAATAATCAACACGGGAAAGTTGCGTGTTTATAGTAGCTTTCCATCAGTATATCACTTGTTCAATTCCTGTGAGTGGATGGAGAGCTACGAGCAAAAAAGCACGTGAAAAACAGAGTGAAGTTCAAGTATACATGCCAAGAAGTTCAGGTTCTTCACGCGGTGCATTTTCGAAGAATCTGTTTCGCGATAAAGGCAGAACGAATGATCTCGCCATTTTTGAAATTACTTGAAAATGGCTACGAATCAGAGAAAGCCATCAACATGAAAAAGTTTTCGCATTTACCTTAGCTTTTCAACGGTATATTATTTGCCCCTTTCCGATACAGTTTGTAGAAATTATGACGAAAATACGTTTTTAGCCATTTTCAAAATTGACTTAAAACAGTAAGGAATTGGGAGAAACAATATATACAAAAACATTTCGCATTTCCTCAAGCTTTCCAACGCCATATCATTTGCTACATTCGGACGTACGGTTAAAAAATTAGCTAGAAAATACGAACTCGGTGCAACTTGGACCGATTTATAAATCACTTTTAAACCGTTCAAAATTATAAAAAAAACTTTCAACATGAAAAAGTTGCGCATTATCATGAGCTTTCCAATGCCATATAATTTGCATCAATTGTATTAGCCATTTAGAAATGACATTAAAAATACGAACTCGGCTGTTCGGTTTGTGAATTTTTACGATTTTCCAAATTACTCTTTAACCGTAGGGAATTAGATTAAACTTTCAACATGTGGAAGGAGGGGGTTTGCAGCAATTTTCCAATGCCATATTATTTGCCTCATTCCGATAAACGGTTATGAAATGCGATCGAAAATAAGATTCTCGTTTTTTGAATGAAGAAAAAATGATTTTCAAAACTGCTCCTAAACCGCTTACATTTTGCCAAAAATTTAGCTTGGGTCATGATACTGGTGTCCATAGCTTTCCAACGGTATATCGCAAGCCCCATTTGGGCAATGTTGGCGGAAGTTCAACCTAGCACTAGGGGAAGTTCAAGTCGAACAACTCAGTCAGTAAAATTGCAAAAAACGCAATTTCATCACGACCCGAGAGCAAAATCCGCCAACGAGCAAGATGCCTATTTAAAACCGGTATTTAGTTGCTAAAAAACGTTTATAGATTACACTAACATCATATAGAACACGACTACCAGAATAATTCACGGGGGAAGCCACAATTGCGAAGATAGCCCGAAGGTCGGGTTCGTACATATGGAAGTTCACGCGCGTTACTCAGGCAGTTCAGGTTGTGATCAGAATGTTGTGATCATAATACATATACATATATATATATATATATATATATATATATATATATATATATATATATATATATATATATATATATATATATGTTGCTGTTCTAAGAATGATCATGATGCCCTCATGTCCGTATTTTATTTTATCGACACCACTATCTCTAAACATGTGGGCATATTTTTCGATACCGGCTTCCGCTTGAGGACAAGCGAGGTCTAAGCTTGGTGGATTTGATATGTCCATTTTACATCATGCTTTTATATCAATATTTATTGCATTATGGGTTGTTATTACACATTATGTCACAATACTTATGCCTATTCTCTCTTATTTTACAAGGTTTACATGAAGAGGGAGAATGCCGGTAGCTGGAATTCTGGGCTGGAAAAGGAGCAAATATTAGAGACCTATTCTGCACAACTCCAAAAGTCCTAAAACTTCACGGGAGCACGTTTCAGAATATATAAAAATATTGGACGAAGGAAGTACCAGAGGGGGGCCACCCACCATCCACGAGGGGGGGCGCCCTACCCCCTGGGCGCGCCCCCTGCCTCGTGAGCCCCCTGACAGGCCTCCAATGCCCATCTTCTGCTATATGAGGTATTCCGTCTGAGAAAAAATCATAAGCTAGATTATGGGACGAAACTCCGCCGCCACGAGGCGGAACCTTGGCGGAACAAATCTAGGGCTCCGGCGGAGCTGTTCTGCCGGGGAAACTTCCCTCCAGGAGGGGGAAATCATCACTACTATCATCATCATCGATCCTCTCATCAGGAGGGGGTCAATCTCCATCAACATCTTCACCAGCACCATCTCATCTCAAACCCTAGTTCATCTCTTGTATCCAATCTTTGTCCCAAAACCTGAGATTGGTACCTGTGGGTTGCTAGTAGTGTTGATTACTCCTTGTAGTTGATGCTAGTTGGTTTATTTGGTGGAAGATCATATGTTCAGTTCCTTTATGCATATTACTACCCCTCTTATTATGAACATGAATATGATTTGTGAGTAGTTATGTTTTTTCCTAAGGACATAGGAGAAGTCTTGCTATAAGTAGTCATGTGAATTTGGTATTTGTTCGATATTTTGATGAGATGTATGTTGTCTTTCCTCTAGTGGTGTCATGTGGACGTCAACTACATGACACTTCACCATTGTTTGGGCCTAGGGGAAGGCATTGTGAAGTAATAAGTGGATGATGGGTTGCTAGAGTGACAGAACCTTAAATACTAGTTTATGAGTTGCTTCGTAAGGGGCTGATTTGGATCCATATGTTTCATGCTATGGTTAGGTTTACCTTAATACTTCTTTTGTAGTTGCGAATGCTTGCAAGAGGGGTTAATCATAAGTGGGATGCTTGTCCAAGGAAGGGCAGTACCCAAGAACTGGTCTACCCACATATCAAATTATCAAAGTACCGAACGCGAATCATATGAATGTGATGAAAACTAGCTTGACGATAATTCCCCTGTGTCCTCGGGAGCGCTTTCCTTTATATAAGAATTTGTCCAGGCTTTTCCTTTGCTACAAAAAGGATAGGGCCATCTTGCTACACCTTATTTACATTTATTACTTGTTACCCGTTACAAATTACCTTATCACAAAACTATCGGTTACCGACAATTTTAGTGCTTGCAGAGAATACCTTACTGAAAACCGCTTGTCATTTCCTTATGCTCCTCGTTGGGTTCAACACTCTTACTTATCGAAAGGACTACGATAGATCCCCTATACTTGTGGGTCATCATCTCCCCACGTTGCCCCGGCAACCATTCGACTCGACAAGAGCCTGCTGCATGCAGAGAAATATCATCATTGCATGGAATAGTGGAGGCCGGCAGTTTGCCTCCCTCCAACTATAAATGAGGGGAGGGGCGGAGCCCCCCTCGCTCATCTCCATCTTCTCGCTGCCCTCTCCTCCTCCTCCTCCTCCTCCTCCTCCTCCTCCTCCTCCTCCTTCTTCTTCTTCTTCTTCTTCTTCTTCTTCTTCTTCTTCTTCTTGGTTTTGCCATCTTGCCGAAGTGCTCATGGCGCTGACGAGGAAGTTATCCGCCGCTAAGAAGGGGAAGGCCCCCACGGAGGGGCCGGATTCGCCACCGCCCAAGAGGGGCGGTGGATGTCCACGCAAGTATGCTATGACCCCGACGATGGCCCCTCAGGGGTGCAGGCGCACTCCTCCAAGAGCGGGCGCTTCCTCCGGTGGCCGCAGTGGCGCTTGTTCTTGCGACGGGATGCACCAAGATCGAGGCAACTCCTGCGATGAGTGAAGGCGCGCCGTGGTTGCCCGAACTCCTTGGCCACACTTCCACTCGACGGACACGTTCCCGGAGTTTGTCGTGTGGTCGGAGAGGCTTGCGGGAACCTGGCTCCCGCTCCCGCGCTTCTTTGCGGGGGCGCTGCCGACCGCGGGGCTTGATGGCCTCTGGTTGCAGGCGGACGACTGCTGCACCAGGGCCTCATGGGCGGGGGTCGAAGTCACCGCGACGGGCAGCGTGTCCTTGACCCGCGGTTGGCAGGCGTTCGCCCAGGCGCGCGGCCTGAGCAGGAGGTGCACCCTCCACTTCAAGTACGACGGCCTCGCATCCCTCAAGATGAGGGTGTTCGGGGAGGACGACCGCCGCGTGGGGTGCTTCCCAGAGGATGGCAACATCGACAATGAGCTTGGCCTTGGTGACGTCCGCGACAACATCGAGGGTGATCCTGCCCTTGGCGACGGCTGTGCCACCCCCAGCGGCGACATCTCCTCCTCTGGCGAGAGCACCAAAAGCGGTGGCTACGACGAACCACCCTGCCACCGGGATTGGATCGGGGAAGGCGACGGGCCATCTCGCCGGCGTGCTTCGGTGAAGCGGGAGGAGGGCTTGGACTGAGCTTCGGGCGCCGCTGGAGCCTAGCCTCGGGAGCTGCCGCAGCCCTGCGGCCCGCTTTTGTTTAACCTTTCCTTTCTCCTGCATTTGAAAAAAGTAGAGGGCCCCGTTGGGGTGTGTAATGAACTATGGCACTTATGCCACTATTATATGTTTATTATTTTGATATTGTTCCATGATACCCATGTTCTGAGCCGGTGCGGTTAGGGTAACTTAGCTCGATATGCTTGTGGTAGTTTCCGGCCTTCCGAGGGAGCGCCTTTCTAGTAGCATCTGGCGAAGCTCCCTTCCTAACGACTCAGGAGCCGCCAGGCCTCAGGAGACATTGTACAGCTATAGAGTTATTAGAAATCCTGAAGAGGCGTCACATCCTTCCTGGCGCGAGTCCTCGAGCGTGGGTTGGTTGTGGCTAGTACACCGCGTTGTGCTGCCCGGAGGCACGGACTTGAGAGGGTGCGCACGCCCATGAGCTCATTCGAGAGCGTCTGAGAAGGATTAAGGAAGCCGAAGCTCTGGGGAAACAAGGCTTCAGCGAGGTGTGTTTGTGGTGTGGGCAAACCCAAATGTACACACCTGCCTAGCCCCCGTGCACGGACGCCCAAGGAGGAGCGACGGGCAGCTGCCGCTCTTCCTGGGTCAAGACTGAGAGGCGAGCGAAGTAAGAGGAGAAAGTCCCAACCCTGGCGAACGAATAATGCGAAAACTCCAAATTTCATTCAAGAAGTTGCAAACCAGCTACAAAAAACAAGCAAAAGAATAGCCGCGTCTGGCACCTAGACTAGTCTTCTCACCAGCGCGGAGCTAAGTGCTGCCGCTAGGACATGGGTGGGAGCCACCGTAAGGCCCGCAGGCGGCACTCAGGAGACTCCGGGGCGTGTACAGCCCCACTCATTTATTACGTGAGTGTGTCACGAGCGGAGACCTTTACAGGCACCAGGCCTTGCTCCATGGGTAGAACTTCCGGAGGTGCTGGATGTTCTAGGCGTCCTGGATGGGGATCCCGTCCCGCGTCTCCAGGTGCATGGCGCCAGGCCTGGAGACACGGGCAATTCTGAACGGGCCCTCCCACATGGGCGAGAGCTTGTGCAACCCTTCCCTGGAGAGTATCCGCCTTAGGACGAGATCGCCCACCTTGAGCGTCCTGGAGCGGACGTTGCGGTAGTGGTACCACCGTAGCACCTGCTGGTACCTCGCTGCTCAGAGCGAGGCTTGGCAGCGGCATTCCTCCCCCAGCATGAGGTCCATCCCCCATGAGGCGTCCTGGCGTGCCTCGTCAAACGCCAAGACCCGCCCGGAGTGATGCCTGACCTCGTGAGGGATAACCGCTTCAGCTTCGTAGACGAGGAAGAATGGAGTTTCGCCCGTTGGCTTGGTCTCGGTCGTGCGGATGGACCACAACACAGAATGGAGCTCGTCGAGCTAGCCCCTGCCGTAGGCCTCGAGCTTCTTCTTGAAGGTTCTTGCCTTAAGGCCCCTCAGGACCTCCGCATTGGCGCGCTCGGCCTGGCCATTGCTCCTGGGGTGTGCCACTGAGGAGTCTAATATCTGCGTTCCAAGGTTAGCACAAATATGTTTTGAAAAGGTTGCTAGTGAACTATGAGCCGTTGTCGGTGATGATGCGATTAGGAACCCCGAATCGGCTCACGAGGCCCTTGATGAACTTGACTGCCGAGCTGGCCGAGATGGTGCGGACGACCTCCACCTCTGCCCACTTGGTGAATTTGTTGATGGCGACAAAGAGGTAGCGGTAGCCCCCGAGCGCTCGAGGGAACGGGCCTAGGATGTCCAGCCCTCATACCACGAACGGCCATGAGAGTGGGATGGTATGGAGACCCTGAGCGGGCTGGTGGATCTGCTTGGCGTGGAATTGGCAGACTTCACGGGATCTTACTAGCTCGGTGGCATCATTGAGCGCTGTGGGGCAATAGAATCCACTGCGGAACACCTTGCCCACGAGGGTGTGCGATGAAGAATGATGCCCGTAGTCCCCGCCATGTATGTCAGCCAGCAGCTCACATCCCTGCTCCCTGGAGATGCACCGCAGAGAGACGTCGTTCGGTCATTTTCGATAGAGCTCACTGTCCCTGATGTAGTATGCGGTGGCCTGGCGGCCTACTCGCTCTGTGTCTTCCTCCTTCTCCGGCAAGGTGCCTTGGAGCAGGTACGCCTTGAACTCTTGAGTCCAGCACGCCTCCTGAGGCTCGAGCACGAGGAGCAGACAGGCTCCCGAGGTTGGACCGCAAGCAGGGGCGCCCGAGAGGGGTGCTGGGGGGAGCTCCTCCTGGGCGTTGCTGGTCCCGCGGTGGAGGGGGCTGCCGACGACTTGAAGAGATGCTCCTCAAAGACGCCAGGCTCCTGAGGCAGGCGCCGAGACGCCCTCTTGGCGATCTTGCCTGCCTCCTTGTTCATGTCGGTGCAACCCCGCCGACACTTCTGCCCTCGTCGAGCACGTGCCTCCATGTGCTCGTCCTTCGGCTTTTATGCTTTGTTGGAGAAGTTGACGAGGAGCTGGGAGTCGCCCTTGATGGTGAGGCGCCTCACTCCCAAGGCTGCCGCAACCTTGAGACTAGCGATCAGGCCTTCATACTCCTAGATATTGTTGGAGACCTTCTCGCCCTGCTGGAAGTAGAGTTGCACGGCGTAGTAGAGCTTGTCTTGGGTGGGCGAGATGAGCACGGCTCCAGCCCCCCGCGCCCTGATGCACGAATGCGCCATCGAAGTACATGACCCAACCATCCGGTGCCTCGCTTCCTCATGAGAGGGGACAATCCTTGCCCACTTCTGGGATGGGAGCGTTGGTCGACTCCACCATGAAGTCAGCGAGGGCCTCCCCCTTGATGACTCTGGGCGCTGAACTCCAATTGGAACGCCTGTAGCTCGCACTCCCTCCAGCGGGTAAGCCAAGACAACCATGATAGGGTGGCCTTGTAAGTAATGGCGCAGCTTTCGCTAGGCGACTAGGAGCGCGAGCAAGAGCTTTTGCGGCATGGGGTAGTATGCCCGTGCATCATGTAGCACCGTGCTAACGAAGTACACCGGGTGCTCGACGAGGGCGGAAGTGTCGGCGGGGTCTTGTGCCTCCTGAGATCGGGGGACCTCAGGAGCTTGGCCGTTCATCGGGGCTACCAAGGCCTCAGGAGCGCTGTCCTGAGGCACTTGGTCATTTGTTGGGGCAGCCGAGGCCTCTGGAACGCCGTCCTGAGGCCACGACGATCGTCCGGGTGCGAAGTGTTGCTCTATGAGCCCTTGGCCAGGCGCTCCTCCCGGACCGCCACCAGCACTGCGCTAGCAGAGTGAGGCATGGCGGCCAGGTAGAGTACCAAGGGCTCAAGGGGACATGGTGCTACCATCACCGGCGGGCTGGCGAGGTACCTCTTGAGGTCTTGGAATGCCACGTTAGCCTCCAAAGTCCACTCGAATTGTCCTTTCTTTTTCATCAGCTTGAAGAACAGAAGGGCACGTTCTTCCGCATCTCCTTGAGGGTTTCTGGCGGGCTCATTCTTTCTATGGCCCTGACCTTCTCTGGGTTGACCTCGATTCCCCTGTGTGACACCAGAAATCACAGTAGCTTGCCGGAGGGAACGCCGAACACACATTTCTCTGGATTGAGCCGCAGATCCACCTTGCGCAGGCTGACAAATGTTTCCTCCAGGTCTTCAATGAGACTTCACCATTATGTTGTCAACGTAGGCCTCAGCGTTCCTCCCTGAAGGAAATATGCCCTAGAGGCAATAATAAAGTTGTTATTTATATTTCCTTATATCATGATAAATGTTTATTATTCATGCTAGAATTGTATTAACCAAAAACTTAGTACATGTGTGAATACATAGACAAACAGAGTGTCCCTAGTGTACCTCTACTTGACTAGCTCGTTAATCAAAGATGGTTAAGTTTCCTAACCATAGACATGTGTTGTCATTTGATGAATGGTATCACATCATTAGAGAATGATGTGATGGACAAGACCCATCCGTTAGCTTAGCACTTTGATCGTTTAGTTTATTACTATTGCTTTCTTCATGACTTATACATGTTCCTATAACTATGAGATTATGCAACTCCCGAATATCGAAAGAACACCTTGTGTGCTATCAAACATCACAACATAACTAGGTGATTATAAAGATGCTCTACAGGTGTCTCCGATGGTGTTTGTTGAGTTGGCATAGATTGAGATTAGGATTTGTCACTCCGTGTATCGGAGAGGTATCTCTGGGCCCTCTCGGTAATGCACATCACTATGAGCCTTGCAAGCAATGTGACTGAGGATTTAGTTACAGGATGATGCATTACGGAATGAGTAAAGAGACTTATCGGTGATGAGATTGAACTAGGTATGATTATACCGACGATCGAATCTCGGGAAAGTAACATACCGATGACAAAGGGAACAACATATGTTCTTATGCGGTTTGACCGAGAAAGATCTTTGTAGAATATGTGGGAACCAATATGAGCATCTAGGTTCCGCTATTGGTTATTCACCGGAGATGTGTCTCGGTCATGTCTACATAGTTCTCGAACCCGTAGGGTCCGCACGCTTAACGTTCGATGATGATTTGTATTATGAGTTATGTGATTTGATGTACCAAAGTTTGTTCGGAGTCCCAAATGAGATCACGGACATGACGAGGAGTCTCAAAGTGGTCGAGACATAAAGATTCATATATTGGAAGGTTACATTTGGACACCAGAATGGTTCGGGTCATTTCAGATGAGTTTCGGAGTACCGGGGGTTACCGGACCCCCCCCCAGGAAGTTATTGGGCCTCATGGGCCTAGTGGTGGAAGATAGGAGGCAGGCCAAGGAGTGGCGCGCCCCCCTAACCCAAACCGAATTGGACTAGGGTTGGGGGGCCCGACCCCCCCTTTCCTTCTCTTCACCTCCTCCTTCCCCCCTTCTCCTTGCGGGAATAGGAAAGGGGGGATCCTACTTGGAGTAGGACTCCCCCCCTTGGGCGCGCCACACCTTGGTCGGCCTCCTCCTCCCCCCTTTATATACATGGGAGGGGGGCACCCCAAAGACACACCAAAGTTTCTCTTAGCTGTGTGCGGTGCTCCCCTCCACAGTTCCACACCTCAGTCATATCGTCGTAGTGCTTAGGCGAAGCCCTACACCGGTGAACTTCATCATCTCCATCACCATGCTGTCGTGCTGACAGAACTCTCCCTCGGCCTCAACTGGATCAAGAGTTCGAGGGACGTCACTGAGCTAAACGTGTGCAGATCGCGGAGGTGTTGTACGTTCGGTACATGGATCGGTTGGATTGCGAAGACGTTCAACTACATCAACCACGTTACTAAACCCTTCCGCCTTTGGTCTACGAGGGTACATGCACACACTCTCCCCGCTCGTTTCTATGCTTCTCCTAGATAAATCTTGCGTGACTGTAGGCAAAATTTTGAAATACTACGTTACCCAATAGTGGCATCTGAGCCAGGTCTATGCGTAGATGTTATATGCACGAGTAGAACACAAAGAGTTGTGGGCGATAATAGTCATACTGCTTACTAGCACGTCATACTTTGATCGGTGCTATTGTTGGATGAAGCGGCCCAGACCGACATTACACGACCGCGTTCATGAGACTGGTTCTACCGTCGTGCTTCGCACACAAGTGGCTAGTGGGTGTTTGTTTCTCCAGATTTAGTTGAATCAAGTTTGACTACGCCCGGTCCTTGTTGAAGGTTAAAGCAGCACACTTGATGAAAAATCGTTGTGGTTTTGATGCGTATGTAAGAACGGTTCTTGCTAGAAGCCCGTAGCAGCCATGTAAAACTTGCAACAACAAAGTAGAGGACGTCTAACTTGTTTTTGCAGGGCATGTTGTGATGTGATACGGTCAAGACGTGATAAGATGTAAATTGTCGTATGAGATGATCATGTTTTGTAACCGTTATCGGCAACTAGCAGGAGCCTTATGGTTGTCACTTTATTGTATGAAATGCAATCTCCATGTAATTGCTTTACTTTATCACTAAGCGGTAGCGATAGTCGTAGAAGCAATAGTTGGCGACATGACAATGATGCTACGATGGAGATCAAGGTGTCAAGCCGGTGACGATGGTGATCATGACGGTGCATTGGAGATGAAGATCAAAGGCACAAGATGATGATGGCCATATCATATCACTTATTTCGATTGCATGTGATGTTTATCCTTTATGCATCTTATTTTGCTTAGTACGATGGTAGCATTATAAGATGACCTCTCACTAAATTTCAAGGTATAAGTGTTCTCCCTGAGTATGCGCCGTTGCTACAGTTCCTCGTGCCGAGACACCACGTGATGATCGGGTCTGATAAGCTCTACATTCACATACAACGGGTGCAAGCCAGTTTTGCACACGCAGAACACTCGGGTTAGACTTGACGAGCCTAGCATATGCAGATATGGCCTCAGAACACAGAGACCGAAAGGTGGAGCGTGGATCGTATAGTAGATATGATCAATATAGTGATGTTCACCATTGAAAACTACTCCATCTCACATGATGATCGGACATGGTTTAGTTGATTTGGATCATGTGATCACTTAGATGATTAGAGGGATGTCTATCTAAGTGGGAGTTCTTTAGTAATATGATTAATTGAACTTTAATTTATCATGAACTTAGTACCTGATAGTATTTTGCATGTCTATGTTGTTGTAGATAAATGGCCCGTGCTACTGTTCCTTTGAATTTTAATGCGTTCCTAGAGAAAGCTAAGTTGAAAGATGATGGTAACAACTACATGGAATGAGTCCATAACTTGAGGATTATCCTCATTGCTGCATAGAAGAATTATGTCCTGGAAGTACCGCTAGGTCCAAAGCCCGCTGCAGGAGCAACACCAGATGTTATGAACATCTGACAGAGCAAAGCTGATGACTACTCGATAGTTCAGTGTGCCATGCTTCACAGCTTAGAATCGGGACTTCAACGACGTTTTGAACGTCATGGAGCATATGAGATGTTTCAGGAGTTGAATTTAATATTTCAAGCAAATGCCCGAATTGAGAGATATGAAGTCTCCAATAAATTCTATAGCTGCAAGATGGAGGCGAATAGTTCTGTCAGTGAACATATACTTAGAATGTATGGGTACCACAACCACTTGACTCAACTGGGAGTTAATCTTCCTGATGATAGTGTCATTGACAGAGTTCTTCAATCACTGCCACCAAGCTACAAAAGCTTTGTGATGAACTATAATATGCAAGGGATGGATACGCCAATTCTCGAGCTCTTCGCAATGCTAAAGGCTGTGGAGGTAGAAATCAAGAAGGAGCATCAAGTGTTGATGGTCAACAAGACCACTAGTTTCAAGAAGAAGGGTAAAGGGAAGAAGGGGAACTTCAAGAAGAACGACAAGCAAGTTGTTGCTCAAGTGAAGAAGCCCAAGTCTGGACCTAAGCCTGAGACTGAGTGCTTCTACTGCAAAGGGACTGGTCATTGGAAGCGGAACTGCCCCAAGTATTTGGCAGATAAGAAGGATGGCAAAGTGAAAGGTATATTTGATATACATGTTATTGATGTGTACCTTACTAATGCTCGTAGTAGCGCCTGGGAATTTGATACTGGTTCTGTTTGTCATATTTGCAACTCGAAACAGGGGCTACGGATTAAGCGAAGATTGGCTAAGGATGAGGTGACGATGCGTGTGGGAAATGGTTCCAAAGTCGATGTGATCATGCTCGGCACGCTACCTCTACATCTACCTTTGGGATTAGTTTTAGACCTGAATAATTGTTATTTGGTGCCAGCGTTAAGCATGAACATTATATCTGGATCTTGTTTGATGCGAGACAGTTATTCATTTAAATCATAGAATAATGGTTATTCTATTTATATGTCATGCACCCTTAATGAGTGGTCTATTTTTATTGAATCTCAATAGTAGTGATACACATATTCATAGTATTGAAGCCAAAAGATATAAGTTTAATAATGATAGTGCAACTTATTTGTGGCATTGCCGTTTAGGTCATATTGGTGTAAAGCACATGAAGAAACTCCATGTTGATGGGCTTTTGTAATCACTTGATTATGAATCACTTGATGCTTGCGAACCATGCCTCATGGGCAAGATGACTAAGACTCCGTTCTCCGGAACAATGGACTGAGCAACCAGACTTATTGGAAATAATACATACTGATATATGCGGTCCGATGAGTGTTGATGCTTGTGGAGGGTATCATTATTTTCTGACCGTCACAGATGATTGGAGCAGATATGGGTATATCTACTTAATGAAACATAAGTCTGAAACATTTGAAAAGTTCAAAGAATTTCAGAGTGAAGTGGAAAATCATCGTAACAAGAAAATTAAGTTTCTATGATCTAATCGTGGAGGTGAATATTTGAGTTATGAGTTTGGTCTTCATTTGAAACAATGCGGAATAGTTTCGCAACTCACGCCAGCTGGAACACCATAGCGTAATCGTGTGTCCGAATGTCGTAACCCACTTTATTATATATGGTGCGATCTATGATGTCTATTACTGATTTACCGCTATCGTTTTGGGGTTATGATTTAGAGACGGCTGCATTAACGTTAAATAGGGCACCATTGAAATCCGTTGAGACGACACCATATGAACTGTGGTTTGGCAAGAAACCCATGTTGTCATTTCTTAAAGTTTGGGGCTGCAATGCTTATGTGAAAAAGCTTCAACCTGATAAGCTCGAACCCAAATCAGAGAAATGTGTCTTCATAGGATACCCAAAAGAAACTATTGGGTACACCTTCTATCACAGATCCGAAGGAAAGATATTCGTTGCTAAGAATGGATCCTTTCTAGAGAAGGAGTTTCTCTCGAAAGAAGTGAGTGGGAGGAAAGTAGAACTTGATGAGGTAATTGTACCTGCTCCCTTATTGGAAAGTAGTTCATCACACAAATCAGTTCCAGTGATTCCTACACCAATTAGTGAGGAAGCTACTGATGATGATCATGAAACTTCTGATCAAGTTACTACGGAACCTCGTAGATCAACCAGAGTAAGATCCGCACCAGAGTGGTACGGTAATCCTGTTCTGAAGGTCATGTTACTTGACCATGACGAACCTACGAAATGTGAGGAAGCGATGATGAGCCCAGATTTCGCGAAATGGCTTGAGGCCATGAAATCTGAGATGGGATCCATGTATGAGAACAAAGTGTGGACTTTGGTTTACTTGCCCGATGATCGGCAAGCCATAGAGAATAAATGGATCTTCAAGAAGAAGACTGACGCTGACGGTAATGTTACTGTCCACAAAGCTCGACTTGTTGCGAAAGGTTTTCGACAAGTTCAAGGAGTTGACTACGATGAGACCTTCTCACCCGTAGCGATGCTTAAGTCTATCCGAATCATGTTAGCAATTGTCGCATTTTATGATGATGAAATTTGGCAAATGGATGTCAAAACTGCATTCCTTAATGGATATCTTAAAGAAGAGTTGTATATGATGCAACCAGAAGGTTTTGTCAATCATAATGGTGCTAACAAAGTGTGCAAGCTCCAGTGATCCATTTATGGACTGGTGCAAGCCTCTCGGAGTTGGAATATATGCTTTGATGAGTTGATCAAAGCATATAGTGTTATATAGACTTGCTGTGAAGCCTGTATTTACAAGAAAGTGAGTGGGAGCACTACAGCCTTTCTGATAAGTATATGTGAATGACATATTGTTGATCGGAAATGATGTAGAACTATCTGGAAAGCATGAAGGAGTGTTTGAAAGGAGTTTTTCAAAGAAAGACCATGGTGAAGCTGCTTACATATTGAGCATCAAGATCTATAGAGATAGATCAAGACGCTTGATAAGGTTTTTTAATGGGTGTGTACATTGACATGATTTTGAAGTAGTTAAAAATGGAACAGTCAAAGAAGGAGTTCTTGCCTGCGTTGCAAGGTGTGAAGTTGAGTAAGGCTCAAAACCCGACCATGACAGAAAATAGAAAAAGAATGGAAGTCATTCCCTATGCCTCAGTCATAGGTTCTATGAAGTATGCTATGCTGTGTATCAGACCTATTGTGTACCTTGACATGAGTTTGGCAAGGGGGTACGATAGTAATCCAGGAGTGGATCACTGGTCATCAGTCAAAGTTATCCTTAGTTACCTAAAAGGACTAAGGAAATATTTCTCGGTTATGGAGGTGATAAAGAGTTTGTCGTAAAGAGTTACATCAATGCAGGATTTTACATCAATCCAGATGACTCTAAGTCTCAATCTGGATACATATTGAAAGTTGGAGCGATTAGCTAGAGTAGCCCATGCAGAGCATTGTAGCCATGGAAAATTTGCAAAAAATACATACGGCTCTGAATGTGGCAGACCCGTTGACTAAACTTCTCTCACAAGCAAAACATGATCACACCTTAGTACTCTTTGGGTGTTAATCACATGGCGATGTGAACTAGATTGTTAACTGTAGTAAACCCTTTGGGTGTTAATCACATGGTGATGTGAACTATTGGTGTTAAATCACATGGCGATGTGAACTAGATTATTGACTCTAGTGCAAGTGGGAGACTGAAGGAAATATGCCATAGAGGAAATAATAAAGTTGTTATTTATATTTCCTTATATCATGATAAATGATTATTATTCATGTTAGAATTTTATTAACCAGAAACTTAGTACATGTGTGAATACATAGACAAACAGAGTGTCCCTAGTGTGCCTCTACTTGACTAGCTCGTTAATCAAAGATGGTTAAGTTTCCTAACCATATACATGTGTTGTCATTTGATGAATGGGATCACATCATTAGAGAATGATGTGATGGACAAGACCCATCCATTAGCTTAGCACTTTGATCTTTTAGTTTATTGCTATTGCTTTCTTCATGACTTATACATGTTCCTATAACTATGAGATTATGCAACTCCCGAATAGCGGAAGAACACCTTGTGTGCTATCAAACATCACAACGTAACTGGGTGATTATAAAGATGCTCTACAGGTGTCTCCAATGGTGTTTGTGAGTTGGCCTAGATCGAGATTAGGATTTGTCAATCCGTGTATCAAAGAGGTATCTCTGGGCCCTCTCGGTAATGCACATCACTATGAGCCTTGCAAGCAATGTGACTAATGAGTTAGTTACAAGATGATGCATTACAGAATGAGTAAAGAGACTTGCCGGTGACAATATTGAACTAGGTATGATGATACTGACGATCGAATCTCGGGCAAGTAACATGTCAATGACAAAGGGAACAACATATGTTGTTATGTGGTTTGATCGATAAAGATCTTCATAGAATATGTGGGAACCAATATGGGCATCTAGGTTCCTCTATTCGTTATTGACTGGAGATGTGTCTCGGTCATGTCTACATAGGTCTCGAACCCGTAGGGTCCGCACGCTTAATGTTCGATGACGATTTGTATTATGAGTTATGTGATTTGATGTACTGAAGTTTGTTCGGAGTCCCGAATGAGATCATGGACATGACAAGCAGTCTCGAAATGGTCGAGACATAATGATTCATATATTGGAAGGTTACATTCGGACACAAAAATGGTTCGGGTTGTTTTGGATGAGTTTCGGAGTACCGGGGGTTACTGGAACCCCACGGGAAGTTATTGGGCGTCATGGGCCTAGTGGTGGAAGAGAGGAGGCAGGCCAAGGAGTGGCGCGCACCCCCTATCCCAAACAGAATTGGACTAGGGTTGGGTGGCCGATCCCTCTTTCCTTCTTTTCTCCTCCTCCTTCCCCCATTCTCCTTGTGGGAATAGGAAAGGGGGGAGGGCGAATCCTACTTGGAGTAGGACTCCCCCCTGGGCGCGCCACACCTTGGCCGGCCTCCTCCTCCCTTGTAACACCCCGGATGTAACTTTCCATATTTGTAACTCCGACTCTTGTCATTTTCAGCTATGTGATATGATATTCCCTTCGTGGTTGGGCCGAGATTTGTCAAGTGGCCTTGGTACATTACCGGTAGACCGCCTGTCAAATTCCGCTCCATTTGGAGGTCGTTTGATGCACCAACGGTCAACCGGGTAACTCCAAAGCCTCTTTTGTGTTGCAGCCCAACATCCCTCCAAAACAGCCTAATAACCCATCTAAACCCCCTCCATGCTCTCCGTCAATGGATCACGATCGTGTGGGTGAAAACCACACCTCATTTGGACTCTCCTAGCTCCCTCTACCTCTATATTTGCACCTCCCCCCGAAATTTCATAGATGAAACCCTAGCCCCACTCTCCTCGCGCCGCCAAACAAAAACACCGCCTTGGACATGTCCGCTGGCCACGTCCCTCTGGCCAATCCCATTGCGCCACGTCATCCAGCCACCGCCCGCAACCAACCGCAGCGCGCCACCTATCCTCCGCCGCCGTCCATGCGCCACCGGCCCGCGGAGCCCATCTGGGCTCGAGTCTCTGCCGCCCGATCCCGAGCATGCCTCGCCACCCGCGTCCTCCCGCTTCACCGCCTTCACACCGTCGCTCCCCTGCGCCCCGACCTCCTCCTCGTCGGTCGTCGCCCTCGCCGCGACTCCTCCCGCCGGCGAGCACCGCCACCTCTCCGTAGATCCCGGGGCACCGCCGCCGCCAATGGAAGCTCGCTGCCGGCCCCCGTTTTGCCGCCCCACTGCCGGATCTAGCGCCCCTTCACTAGATCCGCCGCTTGCTGTTGTTCCTGGCCGCCCCGCCGTCCTCGAGCGTCCTCGCCGGAGGAGCTCGCTGATACGTCTCCGTCGTATCTATAATTTTTGATTGTTCCATGCCAATATTACTCAACTTTCATATACTTTTTGGCAACTTTTTATATTATTTTTGGGACTAACATATTGATCCAGTGCCCAGTGCCAGTTCATGTCTGTTGCATGTTTTTGGTTTCGCAGAATATCCATATCAAACAGAGTCCAAACGGGATAAAAACGGACGGAGCTTATTTTTGGAAAATATGGAAAATTCGGAAGGAAAATCAACGCGAACCAGTGCCCGAGGTGGTCATGAGGCAGGCCCCCCTTAGGACCCGCCCCTACCCTCGTGAGCCCACCTTAAGGAGGTTGATGCTCTTATTTTGCTGCAAGAAAGCTAATATTCAGAAAAAAATCACGGCGAAGGTTTCAGGCCAATCGGAGTTACGGATCTCCATATATATACGAAACGGTGAAACAGAGCCAGAACAGAACGCAGAACCAGAGAGAAACAGAGAGATAGATCCAATCTTGGAGGGGCTCTTGCCTCTCCCATGCCATGGAGGCCAAGGACCAGAGGGGAAACCCTTCTTCCATCTAGGGAGGAGGTCAAGGAAGAATAGGAAGAAGGGGGCCCATCTCCCCCTCTCCTCCGGTGGCGCCGGAACGCCGCCGTGGCCATCATCATCATCACCGCGATCTTCACCAACACCTCCGCCATCTTCACCAACATCTCCATCACCTTCCCCCCTCTATCTACAGCAGTCCACTCTCCCGCAACCCGCTGTACCCTCTACTTTAACATGGTGCTTTATGCTTCATATTATTATCCAATGATGTGTTGCCATCCTATGATGTCTGAGTAGATTTTCGTTGTCCTATCGGTGGTTGATGCATTGCTATGATTGATTTAATTTGCTTGTGGTTATGTTGTTGTCCTTTGGTGCCCATCATATGAGCGCGCGCGTGGATCACACCATAGGGTTAGTTGTATGTTGATAGGACTATGTATTGGAGGGCAAGAGTGACAGAAGCTTCAACCTAGCATAGAAATTGATGCATACGAGATTGAAGGGGGGCAAATATATCTTAATGCTATGGTTGGGTTTTACCTTAATGAACATTAGTAGTTGCGGATGCTTGCTCATAGTTCCAATCATAAGTGCATAGAATTCCAAGTAAGGGATGACATGCTAGCAGTGGCCTCTCCCACATAATACTTGCTATCGGTCTAGTAAAGTAGTCAATTGCTTAAGGGACAATTACGCAACTCCTACCACCACTTTTCCACACTCGCTATATTTACTTTAGTTGCTTCTTTACCTTAACAGCCCCTAGTTTTATTTTCGTGCTCTTTATTATCTTGCAAACCTATCCAACAACACCTACAAAGTACTTCTAGTTTCATACTTGTTCTAGGTAAAACGAACGTCAAGCGTGTGTAGAGTTGTATCGGTGGTCGATAGAACTTGAGGGAATATTTGTTCTACCTTTAGCTCCTCGTTGATTTCGACACTCTTACTTATCGAAAACTGTTGCGATCCCCTATACTTGTGGGTTATCACTCGCCGCCGCCACGTCCTGCCTCCTCCCGCTCGAGCGTCCTCCTAGGCCGCCTCCCCATCGCGCACATGGGCCCGACCTGGGCCACATCTGCTGCAGCCCACCCGACCTGCCTCCTCTGCAACATGGGCCGAAGCCCAGGGTGAGCCACTGTCTAAATCCCTCCCGTGCGTTTTTTAATTATTCGATGCTCAGTGCTGAAATGACCAAGTCCCAAAATTATCACATCATGTGCCCATGTTCATCATGCCATATCTCCATGTCCGTAACTCCGTTTTGCATGCATGATATGTCGAAATGTTCGTCTGTTTAAGTACTTCATGTTAGTGGCATTTCGGTGCATGTTACTATCCATATTGATGCCATTTTCCTCGTTGCAAGAGTGCTATAAAATGTTAACTGCTGGTTCATAACAGAACATGGTGATTTGGCATTTTCATTGCATTTTGTGTGTGCATCCTATGAGCATGATGTCTACATGTGTTTTGAGGTCCATCATGCCATCTTTACAGTGGAGCCACTCTTGTATTTTTATGAGCTATGGGGTGACTAGCACAAGCATGCAAAGTAGCCTTCATAATGTTGTTGTTTTCAGACACTTGGTGTTTTGCTGTCATTTTCCTGATGTTATTTTGATACCATATAAACTTGTTGCTATCATGAGATCCATGCTTATTTTGAGATAGTTCAGTAAACATGTTTTGGATATGTGGTTTTGCTATACCCATTCATGCCTCTGGTTGAAAATATGGAGGAATCTAGCATGTCATTTCCTTGCTCTACTTTTTCTAAATAATGTTCCTGGCAGATTGTTAACATGTTAATCTATATTGCCATGTGTTTTGTTAGTGATGCATGTACCCTATGACCTTGCTTTTGCCATGTTTAACTTCTTGAGTATGTCTACCTCATTTTGGTTACCTTGCTATGCCCTGAAATACTTCGTGGTGAGTGATTTGAGCTTGCGAAGTTGCTATCATGAATCTGTTTCTGCCATGTCCACTAAGTCTGAATCTGTTTATAAAACTTGCTATGTTTACGCGGGTGCCATCATATCTTCTTTGCCTTTTTGGCTCATTTTCACTAAGGGAGTGTTGTTAAGTGCGTTTAGTAAAAGCATTCCATGCCTTGTTTTGCTATGTCAAGTTCCTGTAGCATGTTGTTTGCTTGCTCTAAACATTGCTTCCTGATGTTGTTTTTGGCATGTTAGTATTTTCACAAAGTCTGTGAAGCTGATATCTTTTGCACTTTTGCCATGCTTGTTTGAAGTTGTTCTAGTGTGATTTAGCCATAGCTCAGTGTTCATGTTTTGTCAAGCTTCTCTTGTACATCATTTTCATATGCTTTGTTGCTATGTTGGAGTGCAGTAGCTTAGTTTCTTGTTGCATTCTAAGTGCTATCATGTTGTGAATCGCAGATTTGTGTCGTTCTTATTTTGCTTGTCATTTGCAAAGCGTGCATCCATTTCCGGTGATCCTTATATCGATTTCGACCGAAATCACCTCATCTTTCCAGCGGCATACTTGTTTTTACAAGTTGATGCCTTGATCATCCTTTCCCTTCCGGAGTACCATATGCATTGCACATCATATCTTGCATTCCATGCCATGTTTTGCATCATGTTGCTTGTGCATTGCACCGTGATTGATTGTTGTTCCATTGCTTGTGTTCTTGCTTTGGGTAGAGCTGGGAGACGAGTACATGAATGAGGAACCTGTTGAGTATGCTAACAAGGATCAAGCTTTCGACAACTCTGAGAGCATTGCAAGCAAGATGACCATACCCTCGATATCACTTCTATCATTTCTTGCTAGTTGTTCGTTCTATTGCTATGTCGCGCTACCTACCACTTGTTCTATCATGCCTCCCATATTGCCATGTCAAGACTCTAACCCACCTTCCTAGCAAACTGTTGTTTGGCTATGTTACCGCTTTTGCTCAGCCCCTCTTATAGCATTGCTAGTTGCAGGTGAAGTTGAAGTTTGTTCCATGTTGGAACATGGATATGTTGGGATATAACTTTATCTCTTATTTAATTAATGCATCTATATACTTGGTAAAGGGTGGAAGGCTCGACCTTTTGCCCGGTGTTTTGTTCCACTCTTGTCGCCCTAGTTTTCGTCATACCCGTGTTATGTTCCTTGATTTTGCGTTCCATACGCGATTAGGCTTATGGGACCCCCTTGATAGTTCGCTTTGAATAAAAATCCTCTAGCAAGGCCCAACCTTGGTTTTTCATTTGCCTACCTAAGCCTTTCCCTTGGGTTCTGCAGACCCGAGGGTCATCTTTATTTCACCCCCCCGGGCCAGTGCTCCTCTGAGTGTTGGTCCGAACTGAGTAGACTGCGGGGCCACCTCAGGGAAACTTGAGGGCTGGTTTTACTCATAGGATGTCTCATCCGGTGTGCCCTGAGAACGAGATATGTGCAGCTCCTATCGGGATTTGTTGGCACAGTCAGGTGGCTTGCTGGTCTTGTTTTACCGTTGTCAAAATGTCTTGTAACCGGGATTCCGAGACTGATCGGGTCTTTCCGGGAGAAGGAATATCCTTCGTTGACCGTGAGAGATTGTGATGGGCTAAGTTGGGACACCCCTGCAGGGTATAAACCTTTGAGATCCGTGCCCGTGGTTATATGGCAGATGGGAATTTGTTAATATCCGGTTGTAGAGAACTTGACACTTGACTTAATTAAAATGAATCAACCACGTGTGTAGCCGCGATGGTCTCTTTTCGGCAGAGTCTGGGAAGTGAACACGATCTTGGGTTATGTTTGAACGTAAGTAGTTTCAGGATCACTTCTTGATCACTTCTAGCTTCAGGACCGTTGCGTAGCTTCTCATCTTACTCTTATTTGCATATGTTAGACACCATATATTGCTTAGAGCTTGCTGTAGATCCACCTCTTTACCACATCCTACCCATAAGCTTAAATAGTCTTGATCTCGTGGGTGTGAGATTACTGAGTCCTCGTGACTCATGGATACTTCCAAACAGTTGCAGGTGCCAATGAAACCAGTGCAGGTGAGGCTACCGAACTCAAGTGGGAGTTCGACGAGGACCTTGGTCGTTACTATGTTTCGTTTCATGATGATTAGTAGTGGAGCCCAGTTGGGACGATCGGGGATCTAGCATTTGGGGTTTATCTTCCTTTTCTTTTGGATTTGATCGTAGTCGGTCTATGAGTGTATTTGGATGATGTATGAATTATTTATGTATTGTGTGAAGTGGCGATTGTAAGCCAACTCTTTATCCCTTTCTTATTCAGTACATGGGATTGTGTGAAGATTACCCCTCTTGCGACAAAACCACCATGCGGTTATGCCTCTAAGTCGTGCCTCGACACGTGGGAGATATAGCCGCATCGTGGGCGTTACAAGTTGGTAATCAGAGCCATCCCCGACTTAGGAGCCTGTAACATCCCAAATTTTCAATTTGGAATGACATACACTAGATCATCATTGCATATCATATTTTATTGCATTTTGGTTGATCCTAGAAATTCTACGCGACTCAAGGACCCTCGGAGAGAGTTGGGGATTTCGTTATTTTCATATTTGAGTTTTCTCAAATTTTGAAATAGGATCATTTGATTTGATTTATTTTATCTTCAATTATTTCTATTATCAAAATATGAGAGAGGGAATAAAATGACTTTCCCAAAATAAAGAAATATTGAGGATTTAATAAAAAATCAAATAAGATTTTATTTTGGATTTATTTGCTATTTTATTTGAATTTAGGAAAAATGCATGTTTTTCAAAATTGCATCTAGGCCCCAAATAAATGTTCATCCTGTGCGGCTTGATTTTAGAAGCCGGGGAAAATTTATTTCGGGATTTTTGGAGTTCGTTTAGTATTCCTTTTGTTTTTTTTCTGAGCGTAAGTTTTCTTTAAAAGTCGAACCGACCTAACCGGGCCGTGTCCGACCAGGACACTTGGCCCGGCCGACCTTTTTATAGCCGCGAGGGCCCGACCGGAGCCGCAGCCCCAGCCGAAACCCTAGCCGCCTCCCGCCGCTGCCGCCGCCGCCTCTCCTCGTCACCTCCGCCGCCTCCCGCCGCCGCCGCACCGAAGCCGCGTCGCCCCGCCGTCGTTTGCTGGAGCCACCCGAGGTAGCCGTCGTTGCCTCAGTTTTCACGAAGAAAACCGATCGTTTTTTTAAACCTAGATCCGTTTTTTTATTTTCTTCGGTTCGGTTTATTTTTCTGGTTTAGTTTATTTAGCGAGCGTTCGCTCGTTCGTTCGTTTTAACGAACGCGTTCATCATTTTGATTCAGATAACGAACGTTCGTTCGTTAATCTATTCGTTGTTTTTCTTTTTCTCAGATTTATTCCGCGATTTTTTCTGATGGCGATTTCTGATCCAATTTTTGTTCTAGTATAACTTTTCGCTCGTTTATCGGAACCAGGCAATTCAAGCGCCTAGAGTTTCGTCTCGAAACCCTCTCTCCGTTTAACCAACTCAAACAAGTTATTGCCTCTGTAAAATTTGACCTAGATCCAGAATAGTAAACAAAGCTTGTTTCTTTTGCCGTTTGTCTTTCGTTGCTTCGTTCGATTTGGTTCTTTTTGCCAATCGGAGTTCTTAAGTTGAACTTTCTGGTTAGATCTCTTATTTGAGTTTTACCTATGCATTAGTTGAGTACTTATTGTATGCTTGTTTGTTTGCGATAGAGTACCCGGAGTGCGCCGCTTGTTACTTTGAATCGCTAGGTTTTGCGGATCATCAGCAAGGCAAGTAACACTTTGATCATACATCCTACTACCCAGTTTTTATTGCATTAGATCAATATTCACACATTGCATGATTAGGATCTAATTAAATTGTGGGTTTGGGAAGTAGATGAGGTAGTACCTATCACCTGTCTTATTATCAAACCTTTGGGAGTTACTTCTACGTTTGCTTATTATGCCATGCTATGCTAGTAGACGTGGATTGGGTGAGTGTATCCATGACAGATGTGATATTGTTAAATTAATGGTTTATCTAAGGTGGCAACTTAAACACACATCTGGGTGGATTGAGGCACCTGGGTATTCCAGCGATTGCCTGTTTTTCTTTTGGACCGCCACCCAGGCTCAAAGGGATCATGAGATTATTCATACTAGAAACTTCCGTGTGCAACCACAAGCTACTATGGGCTCTAGCATAGTTGATTAAGTCGTGCGAACTCTTACAGTGGTAGACTAGCAGATGTAGGGAAAAGTAGGTGTAACGGTCTACCCGATCGTAAGGTGCTAGCACTTCTGAAAGACTATGTCTCGGCCATCCGTTTCTCAAATACCATGTAGTGCGAGAATCCCAGCGGAGGAGATCGAGTCTTCTGGGGAAAAGTGCGCAAACCTCTGCAGAGTGTATAAACTAATCATGGTTAGCCGTGTCCCCGGTTATGGACATCTTGAGTATCTAGTACTTGGATTATCATGTGAATCTCATCATGTTACTCTAAATAATTTTGTTGGGTTTTAATGATGATGCTTAATTGAGATTGAGAGGGTGTCTACACTCTCAATGTTTAACAACCACCATGATAGTTAAATAAAATTTATTCCTTTGCAGTAGGGAAAAATTGGCTTTACGCAAAACTGTAACCATAGAGCTTTCCACCAGCCAAATATGCATATAGTATAGTCTTATTCCTTCATTGCTCTCTATGTGTTACATTGCCAGCATATTCCATGTGCTGACCCGTTTCGGGCTGCAACGTTCATGTTGCAGACTTTTCAGACGACGAGTAAGGTGCCTTTAGGTTGTGGTTCTATACTCAGTGATGCCATTGGAGTTGATGGACTCACTTATCTTCCAAGCCTTCCGTTGTTATCATTATTAGATGGCCTTAAGCCATATTTATTGTAATAAGTTCTCTTTTGAGACACTCGATGTAATAAGTGTGTGATTGCTACTCTGTTATAAATCCTTCAAGTACTGTGTGGTGTCGGCATTACTGATCCAGGGATGACACCTGAGCATAGAGACTGGACCGTTTGAGGTCTGGTCACTACAAGATGGTTTCAGAGCACACACTAACTGTAGGACACGACTACTAAGCTAAAGCCCTAGATCACTAGTCACTCTTCTCATTCTGACTTCTCATCTTTTCTACTCTTTTAGGATGGCGGATGCAAGGAATAAGTTCACGCAACCGGATGAAGATACACCCTTTGGACGTCACTTGAAGGAAGTCACTAGATATCTGAACATAGGAGTACCAAGCTTCACCGGAACCTACAGCGCCACTTTACCTGAAGAAGAGCACTGGATGATTCAAGTTCAAGTTCCAGGAAGGACGTTCATGCCAGTCACTTAGCCCATAGAGTTTTCCTTTGATGCACCAACCTGGAGTCTAGGAAAGAGCATGGCAGCTCACATCGCCATGGGACGCATTGGAGAAGTTTACCGGAATGATCTCAAGGATACTATCTACCAGATTTGTGGGCGCCGAGATGAGCACTGGGAGATGATCAGCACCAGGAAGGATAGATCTGTTGCAGCTTTTATCCAGGAGTTAAACAAGCACATTCGATGTCAGGAGAACCAGATGTGCGCCGACATGATAGATCTGAAGAAGGCGAGGACAAGAATCAAGGAACTGGAGGAAGAACTCAAGGCTACACGTGAAGATTATGAAGAGGATCGGAATATTTATGGGAGGCCCTACACCAGTAGTAGAAGAAGAAGAACCCAAGGGGATTCACCCGGAAGACTACATCATCATCGACGACACCGACTCGGATCCAGATGATAGCGATGATGACTATGTTGATGAAGCTGGAGCAGATATCATGGAGTCTGCAATCGAAGAATATTTCTAGTAGACCACCCCATCAACAGTATTAGTCCAACATGTAAATATAGTAGTTCGAGCACTTTTGTGATAGTTAGATCGATTGTATGCCCTTGCTTTATTGAATGAAGTGAATTTTTTTCTTTTGCCTCATGTGCATATGGGTGGTGTTTTCTCTCTAGACCCCTCTCTATTCTTAAATCTCATCTTTTCTAAACCCTCAGATGCCTCCGAGACGTGACCCCGGATTTACCTTCCCACCGGAGCTGACCCAGTTGATCTAGCAGCAGAACACATTGATGCAGTTGCTAGTCCAGAATCAGAATCAGGGGAACAACAACAACAACCCACCACCACCACCATCACCTGTTGATCACTTAGCCCATTTCCTTAGGCTGAATCCGCCGGTGTTTTCTAGTAGCACCGAGCCTATAGTAGCAGATGATTGGCTCCGCAAGACAGCAAGGGAGTTGACCATGGAAGGATGCACAGATGCAGAAAAGGTGAAGTTTGTCACACATTAGCTTGAAGGACCCGCAGCATCATGGTGGGAGAATTTCACCGCCACTTTCCCTATCGACACTGTCACGTGGGACCAGTTCCAGCAGGCTTTTCATACTGCCCATGTTTCAGTAGGAGCTATGGCCATGAAGAAGCGAGAGTTTCACAACTTGCGCCAAGGAGGACGGACAGTTGGCCAGTATGTGGAGGACTTTAGTAAGCTAGCACGTTATGCCCCAGATGACGTTGCTACGGATGCAGCTAAGCAGGAGAAGTTTCTGGAAGGACTGAATGATGAGTTGAGCATGCAGTTGATGGTAGCAACCTTCAACAACTACCAGAAGTTGGTAGGTCGTGCTCTCATGATTGAAGGCAAGCAGCAGCAAATTGAGAACCTCAAGAGGAAGTATGGACAAGGGAAGTACAATTCTGGAGCTCAGCAGAAGCCACGTTTTACCCCTAGACCGGGAGGACATTTTCAGCATACCCATGGAGGAGGTAGCACACACAATCACAATGGCACCAAGAATGGTAATGGGAATGGAGGAAGCAACGGCCAGAACCGTACCAACCCATCAACCCCAGCCAAGAGAGACCTGAGCCAAGTCACTTGCTTTAAGTGCCAGAAGACCGGACATTATGCCAATGAATGTCCTGAATCCCAGAATGGAAATGGCAATGGAAGCTCTGGGAAGAAGTCGAACCCTTTCAATAGGGGATAGGTGAACCACGTTAACGTGGAGGAGGTTGAAGAGCAGCCGGATGCAGTAATCGGTAAGGTTTTGGTTAAGTCATTTACTGCACTCTTCTTTTCGATACTGGTGCATCACATTCATACATATCAAGGGGATTTGTGGATAAGTATAACCTGCCCACCAAAGTTCTTAGAACACCTATGTTAGTAAGATCACCAGGAGTAGAGTATATGGCTAGTAAGGGATGTTTTCAAGTGCCATTAAGTATAGGCAGGCATGTGTTTCCCTCGGATTTAATCATTTTGGAATCACAAGGTTTGGATGTAATTCTGGGTATGGATTGGCTGTCTATGTATGGAGGAAACATCGATTGCGCCAGTAAGTCAATTTTGCTTACCACCCTGGAAGGGAGAAGGATCAAGTTTGTATCTCGACATGTGCCAAAAAGAACTCAAGTAAATTTGTTAACCGGAGTTGTGCAGGAGGAAGTACCAGTAGTAAAGGATTTCCCTGATGTATTTCTAGAGGAGTTGCCAGGCATGCCACCAGATAGATGTATTGAGTTTTTGATTGAGCTTTTGCCAGGCACAGGGCCAATATCTAATAGTCCATATAGGATGCCCGCAAAGGATTTGGAAGAGATTAAGAAGCAGATTAAGGAGTTACCGGATAAAGGTTATATCCGCCCAAGTTCTTCGCCTTGGGGATCACCAGTACTTCTAGTGGAGAAGAAGGATGGATCATTAAGGATGGTTGTTGATTATCGAGGATTGAATGAAGTAACCATCAAGAACAAGTACCCACTACCGATGATCAATGATCTGGTTGATCGATTGGAAGGAGCTAAGGTATTTTCCAAGATCGATCTGCGATCAGGATACCATCAGTTGAAGATTCGAGAATAGGATATACCTAAGACGGCTTTTACCACCAGGTATGGGTTGTACGAGTATACCGTTATGTCATTTGGTCTGACTAACGCACCTACATATTTTATGAACATGATGAACAAAGTGTTTATGGAGTTTTTGGATAAGTTCGTCGTAGTGTTCATCGATGATATCCTGGTTTACTCGAAGAATGAAGAGGAGCATAAGGAGCATTTGCATTTGGTAATTGGTAAGCTCAGAGAACATCAGTTATATGCCAAGTTTAGCAAATGTGAGTTTTGGTTGAAGGAAGTTGGATTTCTCGGACACGTTATATCCGGAGAGGGTATAGCAGTAGATCCCACTAAAGTTGACACTGTAACAAATTGGGAAGCGCCAACAACAGTTGGAGAGATCCGGAGTTTTCTTGGACTTGCAGGATACTACCGAAGATTCATTGAAAATTTCTCGAAGATTGCAAAGCCTATGACGGAGTTGTTGAAGAAGGATACCAAGTTCATATGGACTGAGGAATGTGAGGCCAGTTTCCAGGAGTTGAAGAAACGTTTGGTTACATCACCAGTGTTGATTTTGCCAGATCAGACCAAGGATTATGAGGTGTATTGCGACACTTCACGTTGAGGACTTGGAGCAGTGCTTATGTAGGAAGGAAGAGTTGTTTCATATGCCTCACGACAACTTAAGCCTCATGAGTTCAATTATGCCATGCATGATTTGGAGTTAGCAGCTGTAGTGCATGCATTGAAGACTTGGAGACATTTTCTCATTGGAAACCATTGCGAGGTGTACACGGATCACAAGAGTTTGAAGTATATTTTCACGCAGAAGGAGTTGAATCTCTGGCAAAGGAGATGGTTGGAGCTCATCAAGGATTACGATATGATATTGCATTATCACCCCAGAAAGGCTAACGTAGTAGCAGATGCGCTGAGCCGTAAGAGCCATGTCAACACCCTAATGTCGGGAGATTTACCAATGGAGTTAGCCGAAAATCTTCGTGAGCTATGTTTGGAGATAGTCCCGAGAGGCTATGTAGCAGCATTGGAGATTCAGTCTACTTTGATGGATAAGATCAGAGAAGCCCAAAGGACTGACAAGGAGATCGCTTCTATTAAGGAGCAAATGAGCAAAGGAAAAGCTAAAGGATTTCGTGAGGATGAGCACGATACCTTGTGGTTTGAAGACCGTGTTTATGTGCCCAACGACCCGGAGATCAGGAAGTTGATTCTGCAAGAGGCCCATGATTCACCATATTCGATTCACCCAGGAAATACCGAGATGTATTTGGATTTGAAGGATACTTTCTGGTGGACCAGAATGAAGAAGGATATTGCGGAGTATGTAGCATCTTGTGATGTATGTTAGAGAGTAAAGGCAGAGCATCAGAAGCCAGCAGGATTGCTACAGCCATTGCCAATAGCCGAATGGAAGTGGGATAAGTTAGGCATGGATTTTATCACAGGATTGCCAAGAACTCGTTTAGGCTATGACTCGATTTGGCTTGTAGTCGATCGTTTGACAAAGGTAGCTCATTTCATCCCAGTGAAGACTACCTATACCAGTGCCAAGTTAGCAAAGATATACATGACCAGGATCGTGTGTCTGCATGGATTTCCAAGGAGCATTGTATCCGATAGAGGAACCCAGTTTAGCTCAAAATTCTGGAATCAGTTGCATGAAACTTTGGGTACCAAGCTAGAGTTCAGTACAGCCTTCCATCCGCAGACAGATGGACAGACCGAGAGAGTCAATCAGAATTTTGGAGGATATGCTGAGAGCTTGTGCGCTAGATTACGGATCTAGTTGGGACAAGTGTCGGTGTTCTGGGAACGGGGGTCCCCAGACTTGCCTTCCTATGGCCTGCGGCGTGGCTCAAAAGGGGCCCCAGCATGGCCCGTCTTCACCAACACAAACCCAAGACCCTCGCGAGGGGCCAAGCCTCATGGGGCGGACGACACGGAGCTTCCTCAGACACGGCCTCGTCAGGCTGGCTCACGAGGAGGCGGAGAGACCAAGGCGGGGTACCTCACGAGGTGCCCGTGACGCAAGCCATGACGACCGAGGGCGCCAGGCGGGTGCCAGCCCGCGCAGTGTCCTCCTTTCCTGTTTGGTGCAAGGGGGGCAAGCGTAGCCATGGAGTACCGAGGCATCAGGCAAAGGTTACCATTTCGCTGCAACGAGACCAAGACCAGGAGGACTATGAGACGGAGGTCACCGTGGAGCCCAAGACGGCGTCATCACCAGAGCTTTGCGCAGGCGAAGACTACTTTTGTAAGGATAGCTAGTACTAGTTGTCCCCTTTCAAATTAGCCCGCCATTGTTGGCTCCCTTCCCACTCGATATTTGGGAAGAGGACCAGGGCCTCTATAAATAGGACCAGCCACCCACATCGAAAGGGGGAGACCACACAAACACAAGGAGAGAGGACCCGAGGGCAAAGAGAGAGAGAGAGAGAGAGAGAGAGAGAGAGAGAGAGAGAGAGAGAGAGAGAGAGAGAGAGAGAGAGAGAAGGGCGACTGAGCTCCTCCCAGCAGTCCATCGCCCCAGCCAAGAACAGACCCTCGCGAGGCTATTCTCCCTTGTATTGTTCATCATCATCAGCCCAAGGGGCAATCCACCACACCACACACTGGAGTAGGGTATTACACCACAACGGTGGCCCGAACCAGTATAAACCCTGTGTCTCTTGTGTTGTTCTTTCCTTAGTTTAGATCCTAGCAAGGCGGAGGGGTGCAGGTAGGTAGGAGACGAAAGCTCCGCGCGCACCCCAGTGTTCGAACGTCAAGGGTCTGCCAGAACCCGAAATCGGACAACGAGAATTTTCCATACGCAGAGTTCTCTTAGAACAACAGTTATCAATCCAGTTTGAAGATGGCCCCTTTTGAAGCTTTGTACGGAAGAACGTTCAGAACACCATTGTCATGGGATGAAGTTGGAGACCGACAGTTGTTTGGACCGGATCTGATTAAGGAGTCTGAACAGAAGGTGAAATTGATTCGCGATAGGCTCAAGGTAGCCCAATCCAGGCAGAAGAGCTACGCAGATTCAAAACGCAAGGAGACAGTTTACAAAGTCGGAGACCGAGTTTATCTTCGAGTATCTCCACTTCGAGGAGTTAAGCGCTTTGGAGTTAAGGGAAAGTTAGCGCCACGTTTTGTAGGACCATACAAAGTTTTGGAGCGTATGGGAGAAGTAGCCTACAAGTTGGAATTGCCTGAAGGATTGTCAGGAGTTCACGATGTATTCCACGTTTCCCAGTTGAAGAAGTGCCATGCAGAGATGGCTGATATACCGCTAAGAGATATAGTGCCGCTTGAAGCGATTCAGTTGGACGGTGATTTCACCTATGAGGAGAAACCAGTAAGGATTCTTGAGTATGCCAGTCGAGTCACCCGCAGCAAGGTTATTAAGTTCTGCAATGTTCAGTCGAGCCACCACACGAAGGATGAAGCCACCTGGGAACGAGAGGAAGAATTGCTGAAGGACCACCCTCACCTATTTTCTAGCCAACCCGAATCTCGAGGGCGAGATTCATCTTAAGGGGGGTAGGTTTGTAACATCCCAAATTTTCAATTTGGAATGTTATACACTAGATCATCATTGCATATCATATTTTATTGCATTTTGGTTGATCCTAGAAATTCTACACGACTCAAGGACCCTCGGAGAGAGTTGGGGATTTCGTTATTTTCATATTTGAGATTTCTCAAATTTTGAAAATAGGATCATTTGATTTTATTTATTTTATCTTTAATTATTTCTATTATCAAAATATGAGAGGGGGAATAAAATGACTTTTCCAAAATAAAGAAATATTAAGGATTTAATAAAAAAATGAAATATGATTTTATTTTGGATTTATTTGCCATTTTATTTGAATTTAGGAAAAATGTGCATTTTCCAAAATTGCATTTAGGCCCCAAATAAATGTTATCCTGTGCGGATTGATTTTAGAAGCCAGGGAAAATTTATTTTGGGATTTTTGGAGTCCGTTTATTATTCCTTTTGTTTTTTTCTGAGCGTAATTGTTTTTTTTAATGTCGAACCGACCTAACTGGGCCGTGTCCGACCAGGACACCTGGCCCTGCCGGCCTTTTTATACCCACGAGGGCCCGACCGGAGCCACAGCCCCAGCCGAAACCCTAGCCGCCTCCATCCGCGCGGTGCCGCCGCCTCCATCCGCGCGCGCCGCCGCCTCTCGCCACCACCACCGCCGTCTCCCGCCGCCGCCGCACCGGAGCCGCGCCGCCCCACCTTCGTTGCCTCGGTTTTCGCGAAAAAAACCGATCGTTTTTTTTTGAAAACCTAGATCCATTTTTTTATTTTCTCCGGTTCGGTTTATTTTTTCGGTTTAGTTTATTTAGCGAGCGTTCGCTCGTTCGTTCGTTTTAACGAACGCGTTCATCGTTTAGATCCAGATAACGAACATTCGTTTGTTAATCTGTTCGTCATTTTTCTTTTTCTCGGATTTATTCCGCGATTTTTTCTGATCGCGATTTTTGATCCGATTTTCGTTCTAGTATAACTTTTCGCTCGTTTATCGGAATCAGGCGATTCAAGTGCGTGGAGTTTCTTCTCGAAACCCTCTCTCCGTTTAACCAACTCAAACAAGTTTTTTCCTCTGTAAAATTTGACCTAGATCCATAATAGTAAACAAAGCTTGTTTCTTTTGCCGTTTGTCTTTCATTGCTTCGTTCGATTTAGTTCTTTTTGCCAACCGGAGTTCTTAAGTTGAACTTTCTAGTTAGATATCTTATTTGAGTTTTACCTGTGCATTAGTTGAGTACTTATTTTATGCTTGTTTGTTTGCGATAGAGTACCCGGAGTGTGCCGCTTGTTACTTCGAATCGCTAGGTTTTGCGGATCATCAGCAAGGCAAGTAACACTTTGATCATACATCCTACTACCCAGTTTTTATTGCATTAGATCAATTCTCACACATTGCATGATTAGGATCTAATTAAATTGTGGGTTTGGGAAGTAGATGAGGTAGTACCTATCACCTGTCTTATTATCAAACCTTTGGGAGTTACTTCTACGTTTGCTTATTATGCCATGCTATGCTAGTAGACGTGGATTGGGTGAGTGTATCCATGACAGATGTGAGATTGTTAAATTAATGGTTTATCTAAGGTGGCAACTTAAACAAACATCTGGGTGGATTGAGGCACCTGGGTATTCCAGCGATTGCCTATTTTTCTTTTGGACCGCCACCCAGGCTCAAAGGGATCATGAGATTATTCATACTAGAAACTTCCGTGTGCAGCCACAAGCTACTATGGGCTCTAGTATAGTTGATTAAGTCGTGCGAACTCTTACAGTGGTAGACTAGCAGATGTAGGGGAAAGTAGGTGTAACGGTTTACCCGATCTTAAGGTGCTAGCGCTTCTGAAAGACTATATCTCAGTCATCCGTTTCTCAAACACCATGTAGTGCGAGAATCCCAGCGGAGGAGATCGAGTCTTGTGGGGGAAAGTGCGCAAACCTCTGCAGAGTGTATAAACTAATCATGTAGCCGTGTCCCCGATTATGGACATCTTGAGTATCCAGTACTTGGATTATCATGTGAATCTCATCATGTTACTCTAAATAATTTTGTTGGGTTTTAATGATGATGCTTAATTGGGATTGAGAGGGTGTCTACACTCTCAATGTTTAACAACCACCATGATAGTTAAATAAAATTTATTCCTTTGCAGTAGGGAAAAATTGGCTTTATGCAAAACTGTAACCATAGAGCTTTCCACCAGCCAAATATGCATATAGTATAGTCTTATTCCTTCATTGCTCTCTATGTGTTACATTGCCAACATATTCCATGTGCTGACCCGTTTCGGGCTGCAACGTTCATGTTGCAGACTTTTCAGACGACGAGTAAGGTGCCTTTAGGTCATGGTTCTATACTCAGTGATGGCGTTGGAGTTGATGGACTCACTTATCTTCGAAGCCTTCCGCTTTTATTGTTATTAGATGGCCTTAAGCCATATTTATTATAATAAGTTCTCTTTTGAGACACTCCATGTAATAAGTGTGTGATTGCTACTCTGATATAAATCCTTCAAGTACTGTGTGGTGTCAGCATTACTGATCCAGGGATGACACCTGAGCACAGAGATTGGACCGTTTGAGGTCTGGTCGCTACAGAGCCCCTGCTTGATCGAATCACTGATGCTGTTGAGTCTAGAACAAAATGTTTTGAGTCTTAGGATTATATATAATGGTGAGTAGGATTCTTTTTACTCCTCGGTCCCTTCGTCGCTCTGGTAAGGTCTCCCGACGTAGATGTTTTGACTTTCCTCTCCTCAAATTTCACTAATTTTTTTAGGATCACACGGGTATCTTGGAATCATTCCGATATTCTTGTGATGAGAACATTGTTCTTGGTGCCTCCTGACATTTAGGGGTTGTGGCAGTGTCCCTGGGAGTTGAGCTCCGAGGTGTTTTCGTCACAATTTTATCGTTGCAGTTCTGGAATACCTGAGTTTGCCGACATCAAAAATCTCTTTTATGCAGTTGTTGGTGAGATAACATCGACGCCACCCAGTACTGGGGTGGGAGTTTGGGAGTATTGCCATAACTCATATAACAGATGCTTTTTGAAGGTTGAGGTACATGATTTCCGAAGGTTTCTTGGTTATGTGTTGATGGATGGATACAGCTGGATGTAGGGATTATTAGTTTGGGTGAAATATTAATCTTCCGCTGTAGCCCCAACACCAGGTTGCATAACTAGAAAGTTTCGGGAGTCTATAAGTGGGAATTCAAGTAGCTCCTAGAATATCTTTCCGACAGATGCATGATATGGGATTGGGTAAATCTCTATCATATGTATTTGTTCCGGCTCTGCAAGCCAATCCTTGTTTTGTTTTTGTTGTGGTATTCGAGTTGCTTCGAAGTCAAATGTGGATTCCATACCTTTTCTAAACTGTGTTCTCATATTCCTATGTGAATACTAACCCTTCTTATTTATCGAGATTGTCATCTCAATTTTATTTCCAACCGGTGCGTTTCTCTTTGAGATGATCCCATCAGTTTTCCCATCTGCAAGATCAATTCTAAGTTTTCTCAACGGTATCCATTCCATCTTCCCAAGTTGCCTTTGTTTTTCCCGCCCTCCCACACTTTTATTCAAGGACCCAGATTTCTTAATCAAGTATCCATCTTATGGATGTGAAGTCTCTTCATTATTTTCTGTCAATGTTCTTACCCGATGATTCTCAGGAAGATACTAACGGAGCTTCAAGTTCATCATTCTTCATTCTTTTCTTCTCCAGTGGATTCAATTCTAGCTTTGTCGATCATATCTTTTCCTCATTTCAAATGTTTCCTCATGTCGGTGCACCTCTTAATCATCCACTCCTCGCCATTCATTTGTTCTGGAGTACTGAAGATATCTCAAAGATTCATGTTTCCACTCTACATTCACTCAAGCTCTTTCGAGGATGTTATCTCATTCAAGACATTTAATTCAACTGGCGCAATCTCCCTTTCAAGTAATCATTTCAACGGTGTATCTTTTGAGTGGGCCCTAACCCACATGTCTTTTCCTAGGATCTTACCTGACTCTTCTATTTTCCCGGAGTTACTCTCAAATTCTTCTCCAAGTTTGACGTAAGGATGAATTACCATCAATCAAATGTCTTTCTCCAAGATCTTTCAAATTCTTTTCATTGTTGATTCAGCCTATATATTATGCATTATTATGGAGTGTCTCAATAATTCGTGGTGGTGTTTCTCTTCATCTTTGTCAACATTTGAAGACCGAAGAAGAGTTTTTCCTCCAAATCTTATCCGTTCTCTCAAAGACGCAAAGTTCAAGCTTGATGCCATCCTCTCATAATTCCTTTTGATTGTGAGAATTCTTTCCACCCATCTAGAGCAATTCAGGAGTATTTTTCAATTTGACTCTTCGGAGCCCATCATCTCAGAATTATTCATTCCAGCTTTTAGCTCCCGTTCTCCAAATCTTACCGGTGCATCATTCAAATATCCTCTAATCAGTTCATGATCTCTTCGTTCTCATGTATCTAAATTCCCTCAAGTATCTTCATTCGCTTTCCAATTCTTCCCGGTGAATTGCACCTTTGCTACTTTCATTTTCAATTCTTATGGTGGTTTGTTCAAGATTCCTCTTCCTATGTTCTCATATTATTTTATTCATTGTTTCAATCCTACGGGTGGTTCGTTGAAGACCTTCTCAAGTTTGCGCTATATCTATCTTAATCCTTTCTACGAGAATAAGTAGTATGCCAAATCTGTTGCTTGTCATCAATTTAAATTGGTGAAGGATACGCATAACGTAATTCTTATTCTTGTTTCATCCAAGTGATCTAATTTCTTATTTCCAGATTTGTTCATCATGTCACATTCTCGGTTCGAGATGCTTCATCTTTTCTTTTCTGGAGTTCCAAGTTTTTTCGCATTATCTCGTCGCGAAGCTCCATCTAAATCATCGCAAGGCTTCACCTTGTGTTTTCAATTTCTCTTTCCTTTTGTTTGATCATTATTTTATTACCAGAGTTCTCACGAAGGCTCAGCATGGTGGTTCGTCAAGGATTCCTTTCATTCCTCAATTGTTCTTCAAGATTTCTCTTGAAGTTATGATCCACCAAGCTATACTCCGAAATAAACATGGTGTTCAACACATGTGTTGTTTTGAGGAGTTCAAGCATTCTTCATCTTGCATTCCAAAGTTCAATTCTTTCTATCTTATCTTTTGAGGTGGTGTTATGTCATTTTGACAGTTTCCTTCATGTTTCATGATTGACAAGTTGTCAGGAATGAGATATTTAAACCCATCACTTTCTTCCTTGGAGTTATCTTGGTATAGATTTCACCTAAAGCCTTCCATTGGGAATGTTGCTCTTTGTGATGATTATCTATGATCCAAGTTTTCTTATCACCTCGATGGAATAAGCTTTCTATCTTTTCTAGCTCTCAATCAAATCTTTTTCTCATGAGCGGCAGGTTGTCACCTCATAATTTTGAGATGTTTTCCGTAAGCCCACATCAAGCGTATCCTTTCGTTGTTGATAATCCAATAGCTCCGTCCTAGCATTTCTTGTAAGCGTGCTCTGTCAAGATCTTGTTTCCCAACGTTCATTCCATTCCATTCTTTCATTTCTTTCAGAGGCATTGTGATGTTGCTCTCTTCGACCCATCATCTTGATTTGTCAAGGTCATGTTCAATTCCCTCCATTTACAGTCAGAGTGCTGCTCAAATTATATCATTCTTATTCCTTCTCTATCTTGTTTTAACCGGAGTGGTTTCAATATCCTTCTTGTCACTCAACTTCTTGGTTCTCGTCGTATCCCATGTTTCTCTTATCTAACGGAGTGTTCGCAATCTCGTTCATCTCCATTGTATTCTTTTCTCAAAATTGTTTAACCTCTCAAGGGTCATTGGTTTCACTCGTTTGTCAAAGTAGCAACTTTGTTTTACCTCTTCCTCTTCCGTTTTCTCTCTGGTGCCATCCTAGATCTCGGGACGAGATCCTCTTGTAGTGGTGGAGTGTTGTAACACCCCGGATGTAACTTTCCATATTTGTCACTCCGACTCTTGCCATTTTGGGCTATGTGATATGATATTCCCTTCGTGGTTGGGTTTTGTCTTGCATTTCATATTTTGTTCATCTCATGCATTTCATATCATGTCATCATGTGCATCGCATTTTCATTCGTGTCGTCTCATGCATCTGGTCCTTTTCCCAGTTGTCCGTTTCGCAATCCGACGCTCTCTCGTGCCCCGTTGCACCCCTCTTATCTTGTTTCGTAAGCGGGGTAAAAACATTCTCGGAATGGTCCAAGATTTGTCAAGTGGCCTTGGTACATTAGCGGTAGACCGCCTGTCAAATTTAGCTCCATTTGGAGGTCGTTTGATGCCCCGACGGTTAACCGGATAACCGCAAAAGCCTCTTTTGTGTTGCAGCCCAACACCCCTCCAAAACAGCCCAATAACCCATCTAAACCCCCTCCATGCTCTCCATCATTGGATCACGATCGTGTGGGTGAAAACCGCACCTCATTTGGACTCTCCTAGCTCCCTCTACCTATATATTTGCACCTCCCCCCAAAATTTCGCAGATGAAACCCTAGCGCCGCTCTCCTCGCGCCGCCGGACAAAAACACCGCTCCAGACATGTCTGCCGGCCACGTCGCTCTGGCCAATCCCGTCGCGTCATGTCATCCAGCCGCCGCCCGCAACCAACCGCAGTGTGCCACCTGTCCTCCACCGCCGGCCCCGCACCGCCGGCCCACGGAGCCCATCCGGGGCCCGCCTAGGTCTGAGTCTCCGCCGCCCGATCCCAAGCATGCCTCGCCGCCCGCATCCTCCCGCTTCGTCGCCTCCACGCCGGAGCTCCCCTGCGCCCTGACCTCCTCCTCGTCGGTCATCGCCTTCGCCGTGGCTCCTCCCGCCGGCGAGCGCCGCCGCCTCTCCATAGATCCCAGGGCACCGCCGTTGCCCATGGAAGCTCGCTGCCGGCCCCCGTTTCGCCGCCCCACCACTGGATCTGGCGCCCCTTCACCGGATTTGCTGCCTGCCGTCGTTCCCGGCCGCCCCGCCATCCTCGAGCGTCCTCGCCAGAGGAGCTCGCCACCGCCGCGTCTTGCCTCGTCCCACTCGAGCATCCTCCTGTGCCACCTCCCCCTTGTGCACATGGGCCCGACCTGGGCCATATCCGCTGCAGCCCAACCGGCCTGCCTCCTCTGCAACATGGGCCGAAGCCGAGGGTGAGCCATTGTCTTAATCCCGCCCATGCATTTTTTAACTATTCGACGCTCGGTGCTGAAACGACTAAGTCCTAGAATTATCACATCATGTGCCCATGTTCATCATGCCATATCTCCATGTATGTAAGTCCGTTTTGCGTGCATGATATGTCAAAATGTTCGCCTCGTTAAGATCTTCATGTTAGTGGCATTTTCATGCATGTTACTGTCTATATTGATGCCATTTTCCTCATTGCAATAGAGCTATAAAATGTTAACTGCTGGTTCTTAACAGAACATGGTGATTTGTCATTTTAGTTGCATTCTGTGTGAACATAGTGGCGTATTTATAGTGGAGAAACTCTTGTGTTTTTCTGAGCTATGTGGTGACTAGCACAAGCACATAAAGTAGCCATCATAATGTTGTTGTTTTCAGACAGTATTTTGCTAAGTCCTTTTCCTGATGTTATTTTGATGCCATATAAACTTGTTGCTTCCATGAGACCCATGATTATTTTGAGATAGTTCATTAAACATGTTTTGGAGATATGGTTTTTCTGTATCCATTCATTTCTATGGTTGCAATTATGGAGCACTCTAGCATGTCATTTCCTTGCTCTACTTTTGCTAAATAATGTTCCTAGCAGATTGTTAACATGTTAATCAATATTTCCATGTGTTTTGTTAGTGATGCATGTACCCTATGACCATGCTCTTGCCCTGTTTAGCTTCTTGAGTATGTCTAACTCATGTTGGTTGCCTTGCTATGCCATGAAATTCTTTGTGGTGAGTGAATTGAGCCTGCGAAGTTGCTATCATGAATCTGTTTCTGCCATATCCTGAAATTCCACAAAGTCTGAATCTGTTTATAAAACTTGCTATGTTTACGTGGGTGCCATCATATCTTCTGTGCCTTTTTGGCTCATGTTCAGTAAGGGAGTGTTGTTAAGTGCGTTTAGTACAAGCATGCCGTTCCTTGTTTCGCTATGTTAAGTTCATGTAGCATGTTGTTTGCTTGCTCTAAACATTGATTCCTGATGTTGTTTTTGACATGTTAGTATTTTCACTAAGTCTGTGAAGCTGATATCTTTTGCACTTTCGCCATGCTTGTTTGAGCCTGTTCTATTGTGATTTAGCCATAGCTCGGTGTTCATGTTTTGTCAAGCTTCTCTTGTACATCACTTTCATATGCTTTTTTGCTATGTTGGAGTGCAGTAGTTTAGTTTCTTGTTGCATTTATGTGCTATCATGCTGTTAATTGCATATTTCCATCATTCTTGTTTTTGCTTGTCATTTGCAAACCGTGCATCCATTTCCGGTGATCCTTATATTGATTTCGACCGAAATAGCCTCATCTTTCCAGCGGAATACTTATTTTGACAAGTTGATGCCTTGATCATCCTTTCCCTTACGGAGTACCATATGCATTGCACATCATATCTTGCATTCCATGCCATATTTTGCATCATGTTGCTTGTGCATTGCACCATGATTGATTGTTGTTACATTGCTTGTGTTCTTCCTTTGGGTAGAGCCAGGAGACGAGTACGTGAACGAGGAACCTGTTGAGTATGCTAACGAGGATCAAGCTTTCGACAACTCTGAGAACATTGCAGGCAAGATGACCATACCCTTGATATCACTTCTATCTTTGCTTGCTAGTTATTCGTTCTATCGCTATGTCGCGCTACCTACCACTTGTTATATCATACCTCCCATATTGCCATGTCAAGCCTCTAACGCACCTTCCTAGCAAACAGTTATTTGGCTATGTTACCGCTTTTGCTCAGCCCCTCTTATAGCGTTGCTAGTTGTAGGTGAAGTTGAAGTTTGTTCCATGTTGGAACATGGATATGTTGGGATATCACTTTATCTCTTATTTAATTAATGCATCTATATACTTGGTAAAGGGTGGAAGTCTCGGCCTTTTGCTTGGTGTTTTGTTCCACTCTTGCTGCCCTAGTTTCCGTCATACCAGTGTTATGTTCCTTGATTTTGCGTTCCATACGTGGTTGGGGTTATGGGACCCCCTTGACAGTTCGCTTTGAATAAAAATCCTCTAGCAAGGCCCAACCTTGGTTTTTCATTTGCCTACCTAAGCCTTTCCCTTGGGTTCTGTAGACCCGAGGGTCATCTTTATTTTAACACCCCCCCGAGCCAATGTTCCTCTGAGTGTTGGTCCGAACTGAGTAGACTGCGGGGCCACCTTGGGGAGACTTGAGGACTGATTTTACTCGTAGGATGTCTCATCCGGTGTGCCTTGAGAACGAGATATGTGCAGCTCCTATTGGGATTTGTTGGCACAGTCGGGTGGCTTTGCTGGTCTTGTTTTACCATTGTCGAAATGTCTTGTAACCGGGATTCCAGGACTGATCGGGTCTTTCCGAAGAAGGAATATCCTTCGTTGACCGTGAGAGCTCGTGATGGGCTAAGTTGGGACACCCCTACAGGGTATAAACTTTCGAGAGATGTGCCCGCGGTTATGTGGTAGATGGGAATTTGTAAATATACGCTTGTAGAGAACTTGACACTTGACTTACTTAAAATGAATCAACCGCGTGTGTAGCCGTGATGGTCTATTTTCGGCGGAGTCCGGGAAGTGAACACGGTCTTGGGTTATGTTTGAATGTAAGTAGTTTTAGGATCACTTCTTGATCACTTCTAGCTTCAGGACAGTTGCGTAGCTTCTCATCTTACTCTTATTTGCGTATGTTAGCCACCATATATTCCTCAGCGCTTGCTGTAGCTCCACCTCTTTACCACATCCTACCCATAAGCTTAAATAGTCTTGATCTCACGGGTGTGAGATTGCTGAGTCCTCATGACTCACGGATACTTCCAAACAGTTGCAGGTGGCGATGAAACCAGTGCAGGTGATGCTACCGAACTCAAGTGGGAGTTCGACGAGGACCTTGGTCATTACTATGTTTCGTTTCCTCATGATCAGTAGTGGAGCCCAGTTGGGACGATCGGGGATCTAGCATTTGGGGTTTATCTTCCTTTTCTTTTGGATTTGACCGTAGTCGGTCTATGAGTGTATTTGGATGATGTATGAATTATTTATGTATTGTGTGAAGTGGCGATTGTAAGCCAACTCTTTATCCCTTTCTTATTCAATACATGGGATTGTATGAAGATTACCCCTCTTGCAACAAAACCACCATGAGGTTATGCCTCTAAGTTGTGCCTCGACACGTGGGAGATATAGCCGCATCATGGGCGTTACATCCCTCCCCCTTCATATACGTGGGAGGGGGGCACCCCAAAGACACACCAAAGTTTCTCTTAGCTGTGTGCGGTGCCCCCCTCCACAGTTGCACACCTCGGTCATATCGTTGTAGTGCTTAGGCGAAGCCCTGCACTGGCGAACTTCATCATCTCCATCACCACGCCGTCGTGCTGACGAAACTCTCTCTCAGCCTCAACTGGATCAAGAGTTTGAGGGACGTCACCAAGCTGAACGTGTGTAGATCGCGGAGGTGCCGTACATTCGGTACTTGGATCGGTTGGATCGCGAAGACGTTCGACTACATCAACCGTGTTACTAAATGCTTCCGCTTTCGGTCTACGAGGGCACGTGGACACACTCTCCCTGCTCATTGCTATGCTTCTCCTAGATATATCTTTCGTGATCGTAGGCAAATTTTTGAAATACTACGTTACCCAACACTCCTGAGCTGCTGGTCTAGAGTGATGTGCATCAAACATTGGAAGGTTGCTCCAGCATTACGCAGCCCAAACGGCATGCGGGTGTAGCAATACACCCCACATGGAGGGAAGAAGGCCATCTTCTCAACATCTTCCACCGCCATCTTGATTTGGTGATAGCCCGAGAAGGCGTCCAGAAAACATAGCAAGTCGCACTCGATGGTGGAGTCGACGATCTGACCGATGCGTGGAAGCGGAAAGGGGTCTTGACGGCAGGCCTTTTTGACGTTGGTAAAATCGACGCACATGCGCTCCTTTCCGCCCTTCTTGGGGACAATAACCGGGTTTGCCAGCCATTCCGGGTACCGCACTTCCCGAATGACACCAGCCTCTTGCACTTTGCGGGTCTCTTGGACGATGAATGGCTGCTTCTCTATGGACTGCCGCCGTGCCTTCTGTTTCACTGGGCGTACATTAGGGCACACCCTCAGGTGATGCTCGATTATCCCCCTCGGGATCCCAACCATATCCTTGGGCTCCCATGTGAACACATCCATGTTCGTGCGTAAGAAGCCGACTAGCCTCCTCTTAATCTGGAGGGAGGCCGGCGCCTATGGTGAAGGTGGAGCCTGATGCCCCGCCATCATCGACCGGCACCTGCTTCGTCTCGGCCCGATCTTGAGAAAACAACTACTTCTACTTCACCGGTCCGCCCCTAGAGGCTCCGTGGTTCCTTCCTCACTTGACTGAGTAGCCATTGCGGCCCCGAATGAGAGCTTGAGGGCCAATAGCGCGTCCTTGGTGTCCCCTACCACAGTGAGGACGCTGCTGCTTCCCGGCATCTTCATGAGATTGTAGGCAGGGTGAGTTGCTGCCATGAATTTTCCAAGGCCGTGTACCCGAGGATTGTGTTTTACGGGAGGCCGATTTCGAAGTTGATAAGCTTGATGCGGTAGTTGTCGCGGGCGCCGAAGGTGACGGGGAGGCGGATCTGCCCCATGGGGAAGGTGGAGCCATCGACGACTCCAGAGAAAGGCTTGGTGGGGTGGAGCCGGCCATGGGGCACATGAAGCAAGCTGAATGCTTCCACATAAAGCACATTAAGGCCGGCTCCGCCGTTGATGAGGGTCCTGGTGACTGATATGTCCATATTGCATCATGTTTTCTTACTGTTATTTGTAATGTTTATATCTATAATAATGCTTTTTGGGGGTAATTCTAATGCTTTTCTCTCATAATATGCAAAGGTGGTCTCCGCCTGACAAAGGTGGTCTCCGCCTATGAAAGGCTCTGGTGGTGACGCCGTCTTGGGCTCCACAATGATCTCCGTCTTGCCTTCCTTCTAGTCTTGGTCTTGTTGCACCGATATGGAAACATTTGCCTGATGCCTCGGTACTCCTCGCCTACGCTAGCCTCCTTAGCACCAAAGAGGAAACAAGGATGCTGCATGCGCTGGCACCCGCCTGGTGTCGATCATCATGGCTCACGTCATGAGAGCATCGTGAGGTTTGCCTCACCTTGTTATTTCCGCCCCTAATGAGCCTGCCCGACTAGGCCACTCCAGAGGAGGTCTTGTGTCGTCCGCCTCGCGAGGCTTGGCCCCTCGCGAGGGTCTTGGATGCCTTGTTGATGAAGATGGGCCGTACGGCCCGCTGGCTTAGCCATGCCACGGGCCGCAGGCAGGCAAGTCTGGGGACCCCCGTTCTCAGAACACCGACAGTAGCCCCCGGGCCCAAGGTGCGCCCGGGCTTGGCTTCGTGGCGAAGCCAGGGGTCAAGTACGGAGCACTGCAGGCCCCCAAAATCCTGCGGCCTCGGTTAACGCGTGGCGGTTGATTGGACATGGGCGTCTCTGCTTCTCCACACTGCCTCGGTAACTGCACAACTTGACAAATCCCTGCGACATGCAAGGAAAACCATCATTACCTGCGATCGTGAGAGGTGCCGGTTGGCCTTCTCTTGCTATAAATGGGGAGGGGGGCTGAGCCCCCGTTGCCTATCTCTTCCTTGCTTGCTTGCTTCTTCCTCCTTGCTCCGCTGCTAACATCAATGGCGCCTATTAGAAGGTTCTCCGCTGAAGAAAAGGGGAAGCCCCCCCGAGATAACCCAGAGCAACTTCCGCCGAAGAAAAGGGCGATCCACCGTCATGACGAAGCGGCCATGCAGGTGGTGACGAGGCCTTGGTGCGAGTGGCCTCCCCCAGGGTATTCGCTACCCCTGTATTTCCAAGCCGAGGGCTCAGGAAGGTGGAGCGACGAGCAGCGCCGCCCGCGCCACGCTCGGGGTCGCCGTGCCGCGGCGACGCACGCCGTCGCCCCCGGAATTCATGTCGTGGACTCCTCACGCGAGCTGGTGCTATGGGCGCCGATGCCCCCAAGCTCTTGGATCCGCTTCCCGTGGCTCTTCTCCGATGTGATGCCACCGAGCGGGCCTCTCGAGCTCTGGTTGCAGCACGCCGACTGCGGCGCTCCGGTGACTGGAGCAGAGATCGAAGCGGTCCCCTCTGGTATGATCTGCATGACTCATGGCTCGGGCGAGATCGCGCGGGTCTGCCGCGGGAGGGGCGCCCTCGCGATCCACCTTGAGTACGATGGTGTCTCCACGCTCTTCTTCAAGGTCTTCGACGCCGAGGGCCGCCGCCTGGAGTGCTACTCCGAAGAGGAGCGTGAGGCTGACACGCGTTCTGCTCACGGCCACTCCAGCAGCAGTAGTCCTTGGGAGTCTAGCAGCTCTCTTGAGCTCTACGAGACTCCAGAGAAGAGCGACATAGCTACGTGCCCCCGAGCTCTCGCCGCGCTCGGAGCAGTGCCGCCGCGTTCGGCCTTCGCCGCCACTGGTCTGGAAGGGGTTGGCACCGTCCTCTCGTGGCCCACTGTTGATGATGGCGCCTGCCATAGGAGGGTGTAGATAGGGTCCTTCTTAGTCTTAGCTTTCATTCCCTGTGAAGAGTCATGAAACGCCCCGTGGGGACATATAAGGGTCTGTAATGTCTTTTGTGCTTTTTTCCCTATTATGAAGATTTGGTGAATGCGCGTTCCGTTAAGGCTCGGTCTCCCCTTTCTTTCCTCGTGATGGCTTGTTGCTCTACGCCGACAGGTCCCGGTCCCTAGGAAAGCTACAACCGTCGCTGGTATGCCAGGTCAGGTGCTGTGGTCAAGGCCAGGAGGTGTGCGGCCCGAGGTCCGGTTAGAGCCCCTGAGGCGCGATGCTCGGGAGGTCGCCCTTAGCGCTCAAGCAGCCACGGTAAGGGAAGAAAGGGAGTTGACATGGCCGCAATGGGGTTGCGGCAAGGCTTGGGTGACCATAAGGCTCAAACATTTAGCCGATCCGAGGGCGAGACTTATATTGTGAACTTCGTGGTGATTCCTGACATTGCGCTAGGGCCGCGCACCAACTTGTGCAGCATAGCTAGGCCGACCCACACGGGTTTCCCTCTTTCCATGCTCTCCTTAGTGCTCTGCGTCCTCAGGTCCCGGCCCTCGAGCGAGCTCAGCCGCCGCTGGTATGCCAGGTCGCGATGCCATGGTCAAGGCCAGGAGGTGAGGGCTGGAGAGCCAGTAAGAGCTCCTGAGTCGCGATGCTCAGGAGCCCCCCTTTTAACGCGCAAGCGAAGTGCACGAGAGAAAAGGAGACACGCGGCACCGCCTGCTATCCTCCCCGCGGGGTCCCTGTGAATAGGCACAAGAATAACATGGTTTGCTGTTACCGCCACGTGCCTGCCGCTAGTTGGTCCGGATGAAGTGAAGGCACTAAGGGCCTGGTGAGCTGACGTGTGCGGGGCGTGTCGCGAGCCAGAGCTCGACCGCTCAGATTTGTCGACGTGGCAGGGACGGACCCATGCACCAGCGCCGTGCCTGTGAGGAGGCCCCGTGGGAGGCGATGATCGAGCAGGTGATAACCGTAGGTTGGTTAAGCAGGGAAGGCAAGTCAGCTTGGGTAAATGTAGGAAGATACATGCCACTAGGTCCGGCTCGAGCGGCTTGGGGATGATGCAGCCCGAGGGGCGCCCCCAGCAAGGCAAGCTAAAAGACATGAGCCAAAAGGGATACATGCCACAGGGACGCACCCATGCGGCCTGGGAATAATGTAGCCCAAGGGGCATTCCTAGCTTAAATGAGCTTGGAAGATGTCACCTGGTTCTGTAGACGAAGCAGAGTTGGCGCAGCTAAAGGCGTGTGTTGAAGAAATGACTCCTCATGAGCCACTAGAGCCCTGAGCCTCGGGAGGCTCTGGGGGCTCACGAGGCTCCCTGAAGACCGTCTCCATTTCCTCCAGGACGGTGCGGTACCTGGCCTCTCAAGCCGCCAGGTCATGCCGCATGTTGCGCTGATAGGCCGGCGCCACGCTCGGTAAGCCGAGGGGCATGCGGGCGTAGCTGTGTGGTGGGCCCTCGCAACGGCCCACACGCGAAGGCCAGAAGCGCTCCTGAGACGCGGCCCTGTTGAGCCCCAGGACATCGATGCAGACGCGCAGCTCAACACCCTTGCTTGGGTGGTGAGCTGCGCCCTGTGAGCGGCTGTCGCTGCGCATGGCTCTTGCATCTTGTAGTTCCTGTGTGGTCTTGGTAATGAACTCCTGAGTGGTGGGCACCCCTTGCCTTGTGTTCTCCTGAGGAAAATGTGCCATGTAGCATGCCTCCAAGTGGTGCCTGAGCGCCTCCCTCATGAGGTTGGCAAGGCCTGAGGCCCTCCAGAAGAGAGCCCCCGAGCCCTACCCGAGGAGGGCGCTGGGCGCGCCTTCCTACGCGATGGAGGGTGGCGCTCCTGGGACGGACGCTGATCCTGATGAGGCTCCTACCGTGACGCCATCCTCCTGAGGTCCTGCGCGGCGCATCTGCTTCTTCTTGGGGATGGCCTTCGGAGGGCCCTCACTTTTGCTGTCGGGGTCGTCGATTGCTGCAGCTTGCAAGGCGCGCTCGAGGGAGCACACCACATCCCTTTCCTCACATGGGACCGTGATGACCCCGCCACTTCCAGGCATCTTGAGGACGATATAGCCATGGCGGGTGACCACCATGAACTTGGTCAGGGCCGGATACCCAAGGATGGCGTTGTACGGCAGGCGGATGTGGGCGACGTGGAAGTCGATGAGCTCGGTGCGGTAGTTGTCGCGCATGCCGAATGTGACAGGCAGGCGGACCTGCCCTATCGGTGTGGTGGAGTCGTCGGTCACTCCTAAGAAAGGTTTGGTAGGTTGGAGCTGCTCATATGGCACTTGGAGGTTGTCGAATGTGTCGACGGACAGGACGTTGAGCCCTGCACTGCCGTCAATGAGGGTCTTGGTAACCTGCACATTGCTGATGACTGGGGAACACAACATCGGGAGGACGCCGGCGGTGGCCGCGCACTTGAGCTGATCCGCCGAGTCGAAACTGATGGCGCACTGGGACTACTTGAGCGGGCGCGCGGCCTCAAGATTGGGGAGCACCCCGTTCACCTTGCGAGCGAACCGTTTGAAGATGCGCTGAGAGGCTAGGGCCTGGGCGCCGCCCAAGATGCAGGCGATTGCATGCGGCTCCTGGAAGCCCCCAGCCCTCTCATCTTGATGATGATCATCATTCCTTCTTGGTGGCGGTAGCGAGGGGAAGACCGGCGTTGCTTTGGGGGCGATCCTCACGAGGCTGGTCCCTCCAGGCCCCCTCCCGAGGATGGTCTTGCCAGTGGTCCTCACAAGGCCTGTCGCGCCATTCCTGGCGCGCGCCACATTTGTCCCAGCGTCTGCCTCCACGTCCTCCTCCATGGCCGTAGCCCCGATCGCTGCGCTCATGGTGTCGACCGTAGTGTCCTTCTCGTATGGCTCTACGCTCTTAGCAGTCGCTGGTGTTGTGGTTGTTCAGGTTGTGGAAGGCGCAGAATGGTCGGCTGTTCTTGGATGACCCGGGCTGATCTATGCCCCGTTTGCTGTCGGGCTCCGCTGCTAGCACCACTGCTTCCTTGCGCTTCATGTCCTTGGCCTTGGCTTTCTTCTCTTCTGTGCCCGCGTCTGGCAGCTCAAGGAGAGAGAGGCGCCCCTCCTCAGCTCTTGCGCACTTGATCGCCAGGTTGAACAACTTCTGAGATGTGCAGAGATCCTCGTGGATAGCAAGCTCTTCCTTCATCTTGACATCACGGACGCCGTCGGAGAACGCGGAGATGATGGCCTCATCTGTGACCTTGGGGATCTTGAGGCGGGTGTTGTTGAAGCACTAAATGTACTTCTGGAGGGTCTCCCCTGGCTGTTGCTTGATGCATTGCAGGTCGCCCGCAGCCGGCGGGCGGTCGCGAGTGCCCCGGAAGTTGGCGATGAAACGGTCGTGCATCTCGTCCCAGGAGGAGATCGAGCCGTGCTGCAGGTTCAGGAGCCAGGAGCGGGCCCCGTCCTTGAGAGCCATGGGAAACCAGTTTGCCATGACTTTCCGGTCGCCGTTGGCTGCTTCTATGCTTAGCTCGTAGAGCTGCAAGAACTCCGCGGGGTCGGCGGTGCCGTCATAGCGAGGAGGCAGATCCAGCTTGAACTTGCCTGGCCACGCGACGTTGCGCAGCTCGGGGGTGAAGGCGCGGCAGCCGGCCGTAGTTATTGGGGCCCGCTTCGGAGGTGGAGATTGGTCTTGACGAGGTCCGCGCGGTGCCGCCGCGGGCAGCGCGCGGTCTTGACGAGGCGGCGTGGGAAGCGCGGGTGCAGCTCCTCGCAGCCGAGGGATTTCTTGGCAGCTTCTCTCTTCACGCGTGGGCACCGGACGTGGCGGATCACACCACGGGGCCACGCGCCTTGGTGCCAAGGCGCTGTCTTTGGGCTGGGGTGGTGGAGGCGCGCCCCGGGCCTCGTCGCCCGTGGCCAGCGGAGGGTGAGGCAGAGAGATGGATAGTGCCGGGGAGCCCCCTGTGGCTCGGACAAGCTCGGCGACACAGTCGAGCCACTCCTCGTAGAGGTCGTCGACTGGGCGGTAGCGCAGGAGTTCGTTTGCGGCGAGGAGTGCGGCCCGCGCCTCCATGGGAGCGTGGCATGCATGGGACGAAGAACCGGCCGGGGTCAGCGATGGAGTGGCGGTGCGGCCGTCCTGCCGTACCGAAGGATGCAGCGAAGACGCTTGCTGCTCGTTCCCCACCGGCCAGTGGCAGCGCTGGCGGTGGGAGATAGAGAATGACGAGGTGGCCCGCCGATGGGGGCCGTCTGAGCAACGCGGGCGGTGAGGGTAGCCCGACGCTCAGCTCGAGCACGGCGAGCGTCCACCATGGAGACGATGGAGCGACGGAGCGACGAACTGATGGAAGGGAAGCTTTTAAGGTTCAGGCAAACCCTTAAGGTTCGAACACTCGGGTGCGCGCGAAGTCTTTTCCTCCCACCGATCTACGCCCTAGCTCTCTAAGATCTCGTGGACGAACTCGACGAACTCGCAACACAGAAAGACACACGATTTATACTGGTTTGGGCCACCGTTGTGCTGTAATACCCTACTCCAGTGTGGTGGTGGATTGCCTCTTGGGCTGATGATGAACAATACAAGGGGAAGAACAGCCTCCTGAGGGTGAGGTGTTCTCATGCTTGGCTAACTTGTGTGTCTAGTCCTATTTATAGAGGCCCTGGTCGTCTTCCCAAATATTGAGCGGGAAGGGAGCCAACAACGGCGGGCAATTTTGAAGGGGGACAACTAGTACAAGCTATCCTGACAAAGGTGGTCTCTGCCTGCGAAAGGCTCTGGTGGTGACGCCGTCTTGGGCTCCACAACGAGCTCCATCTTGCCGTCCTTCTGGTCTTGGTCTTGTTGCACCGATATGGCAACCTTTGCCTAATGCCTCGGTACTCCTCGCTAGCGCTGGCCTCCTTAGCACCAAAGAGGAAACAAGGATGCTGCGCGCGCTGGCGCTCGCCTGGTGTCGATCGTCATGGCTCACGTCACGAGAGCCTTGTGAGGTTTGGCTCGCCTCGTTATCTCCGCCCCTCGTGAACCTATCCGACTAGGCCACTCCAGAGGAGGTCTTGTGTCGTCCACCTCGCGAGGCTTGGCCCCTCGTGAGGGTCTTGGATGCCCTGTTGATGAAGATGGGTCGTATGGCCCGCTGGCTTAGCCACGCCGCGGGCCGCAGGCAGGCAAGTCTCGGGACCCCCGTTCCCAGAATGCTGACACTTGAGATCGAAGTGATCGGACAAGCCAGCCAGGGGTTGAATTTTGGGGGGACTGGCTCTATCGCATAGACGTCCCTTAGCGCGCGCTTGTGCTTCCTTTTGGGGATATGGGAGAAGTATATCAAGTTCACCGTTTTGACT
>NC_041382.1:343219593-343335091 GCF_002162155.2 Triticum dicoccoides
TGACCCCCTGTTTTCGGTGCGCGCGGTTCCTCGTCGTCATCCTCACTTGGCGACCCTTTCTCCTTGTGTTCGGCATTTAACTTGTCGGCCTGTTTGAAGACCCAACAACTTCTGTTGGTATGGTTGGCAGGCTTATCAGGAGTGCCGTGTATCTGGCAGGGTCGATCAAGTATTCGGTCCAGGCTTGATGAACCGTCTTTGTTTTGTCTGAATGGCTTCTTCCATTGACCGGATTTGGGGGCACTGAATCCGGCGTTGACTATCGTATTCTCTGTATCATCATTGTTGCTTTGACACTTATGTTTGTTGCATCGGGGCCTTCTATTGTTGTTGCGGGCTTCGGAAGTGCCGGGGTCGCTAGTACTATTACCGCGGCAGGCTAGCCAGCTATCCTCGCCTGCGCAGAAGCGGGTCATTAGTGCTCTAAGGGCTTCCATGGCCTTCGGCTTTTCTTAGCCGAGGTGTCGGGCGAGCCATTCATCACGGATGCTATGTTTACAGGCCACTAGGGCTTCGGCATACGGACAAACGACAATCTGGTTCTTTTTAATTAGGAACCTGGTCCAGAATTTCCTGGCCGACACTCCGGGCTGTTGGACTATATGACTGAGGTCATCTGCGTCCGAAGGCCGGACATAAGTGCCTTGGAAGTTGTCTCTAAAGGCATCTTCCAAGTCTTCCCAGCTTCCAATAGAGTTTTCTAGGAGGCTGTTTAACCAGTGTCTAGTTGGCCCCTTAAGTTTTAGGGGAAGGTATTTGATGGCATGTAGATCATCACCACGAGCCATGTGAATGTGGAGAAGAAAATCTTCAATCCATACTGCGGGATCTGTTGTGCCATCGTATGATTTGATGTTCACGGATTTAAACCCTTCAGGGAACTCGTGCTCCATTACCTCATCGGTGAAGCATAGGGGGTGTGCGGTGCCTCTGTATCGGGCCATGTCACGACGTAGTTTGGATGGAGTCCATATGCGGTTTTCAGCCTGGGGTTGGTTATGCGTATCGCACCAGGCTTGATAGCCCTCCACTCGCGCCGGAGCACACCCCCATGATCTGTAGATTGACCTGGTTTGACCTGCCCTATTTTCCAGGTCCTATCGTAGGTCATATGTGTATCCCCGAGCTGTTGTTTCTCTTCTTTCTCAGCGGGGTAGTGCGGGCTGGTGTTCGGCTTGAGTTGCCATTTTGTCCCGGCCATGTGGTGGTCTATCGGGTCCGTCAGCCGTGTTACACACGGGTGGTATGGGCTCCAGCGCCTCATCGTCAAATTGGGGTAGCAGCTTGCGCTTTGAGTAACTCTTTTTTGGTCGCTCAAGGGCGTATTCTTCGCCTGGTAGGACATTAGTCCATCTGTCATTGAGCAGGTCTTGGTCAGCTTGAAGCTACTGTTGTTTCTTTTTTTAGGCTTCTAGCCGTGGCTATTAGCCGGCGCTTGAAGCGCTTTTGCTCGAGGGGTTCCTCTGGCACGATAAAGTCTTCGTCGCCAAGGCTTACGTTGTCCTCGGAGAGTGGCAGATGGTTGTTGTCCTCCGAGTCGTTGTTCCCTGTTTATTCGTTAGGGTCAACTTGCCGATCCTCCCGATCGTCCTGTTCGATGGGGTTTTCTTGGTCTTCGGAGTTCTCCGGAGTATCATTGTCTTCGGTGCCGGTATTGTTGTTCTTACAGCGACGCAATTTAGAGTGGCGCCGCTAACGTCGATGTTTCGGTGGTATCTCAGGAGGTTCATCCTCGACTGGTTTTTTCTCATCATCGTTGTCATCATTTTTAGGTGTATCCACCATGTATACGTTATACAAGGAGGTGGTCGTCCAACGTCCGGTAACCGGCGGGTCTTGGGCCTGCTCCTCTCCGGCATCGTCGTCCATACCGTTGATGTCTTTGGAGGCATAATTAAGCATGTAAGTTAGGTCCTCAACAGTGGCTATGAACTGGGTGGTGGGTGGGAAGTAAACTTCCCTATTTTCAACCCCTAGTCCGGGCTGGGCGTGATTCAGAAGCGGTTCCTCTGTGATGATGAGGGATCGCATTAGGTCCAAAGCCTCATTTAAGAGCGGGTTTGGACATGGTCGGAAGTTTCTGGCCCGCCCTCGCTTGATGCGGGCCTCCAAGGTTCGGAAGTAGTATCCGGAGATGAGTCCGGCCTTGCAATGATTGCCATAGACGCTATTCTTTTGGTGTTGATCTCTAAGGCCGCAGAGAATCTGGCAGGCTCTAGACTCCTGTCTTCGGACCTGATGATGCGCTCTAGATCTAAGGCCGGAGCGGTGGTTGAGGCCGCGAACCCTTGGAAGATCAAGTCTCCTCGGATATCAGCGACATAGTTCAGATTCCAAAACTGATCTGATGACCAGGGGCGTAGCTATCAATCTGCTCTAGGTGGCCAACCGAGTTGGCACACAGTGCGAAGCCGCCGAATACAAAGATCTGGCCGGGGAGAAAAATCTCCTTCGCGACAGCATTGTTGTAGATGATTGATGGAGCCATCGAGCCTTTCGATGACGGCACATCGGAACTCTCAATGGAAGCACCAATGTCGGTGTCAAAACCGGCATATCTCAGGTAGGGGGTCCAAAACTATGCGTCTAAGGATCGATGGTAACAGGAGACAGGGACACAATGTTTACCCAAGTTCGGTCCCTCTTGATGGAGGTAATACCCTACGTCCTTCTTGATGGACTTTAATGAGTATAAGGGTTACAAGAGTTGATCTACCATGAGATCGTAATGGCTAAACCCTAATTGTCTAGACTGTATGATCATGATTGTGTCTCTATGGACTAAACCCCCCGGTTTATATATACACCAGAGGGGGCTAGGGTTGTACATAGTTGGTTTATAGAGAAAGGAATATTCATATCCGCACGCTAAGCTTGCCTTCCACGCCAAGGAGAGTCCCATCGGGACACGAGGGAAGGCTTTCTATCTTGTATCTTCATGGCCCGTCTGTCCGGCCCACATCACATAGCCCGGACACTCGAGGACCCCCCTAATCCAGGACTCCTCACTAGCACAGTGGAAGAACAACCTTGGGAGCTGTGTTCTTGAGCTGGTGAGTTGGTGGGGGTGGAGTGGATCCAATCCCTCTCTATGGTGGCGGTGCTTCCCTATTTATAATGGCCCTGGTCCTCTTCCCAAATGAAGGCGAGAAGGGATTCCACAACGACCAAATTCGAAGGGAGACAACCAGTACATCTTACCCTGACAAAAGTAGTCTTTGCCTGCAAAGCTTCTGGTCATGACACCATGGTTGGCTCGGTGATGACCTCCGTCCTGTCGTCCTGCGGTCTTGGTCTTGTTACATGGGAATGGAAACCTTTGGCTGATTCCTCGGGACTCTTCACCTGCGCTTGCCTCCTTCGCACCAAAGAGGAAACTGTTGTCCTGCGCCCGCTGGCGCCTGCTTGGCCTTGGTCATCATGGCTCATGTCATCTGATCCTCATGAGGTGAGGCTTGCATAGGAATCTCCGCTCCTCGGGAGCCATCCCGAGGAGGAAACTCCCTCAGGAGGCCTTAGTGTCGTCCGCCTCGCAAGGCTTGGCCCCTCGCGAGTGTCTTGAGTTGTCGATGCTGAAGGCGGGCCGTACCAGGCCGTCGATGGAGCCACGCCGTGGGCCGTAGGCAGGCAAGTCTGGGTACCCCCGTTCCTAGAACGCTGACATATGCTACTCTTATGATTGTGGTTTTAGGTTTTAGTTAGTGTTTGTGTCAAGTAAAGCCTTTGGGATGATTTGGTTGATAATTGACTTGATTCTGTGAAAAAACAGAAATTTTGCGCCCACTAGTGGAATTCTTTAAATTCATTAGAACATGATAAAGTTTTAAACTTTTTCACACATGATTGATATACAAATTTCCCACGTTGTCCTATTTTTTCAGATTTTTTGGAGTTACAGAAGTGTTCCGTTTGTTTAGATCATTACATATTGTTCTGTTTTTGACAGATTCTATTTCGTTGCATAGTTTGCTTGTTTTAATGATGCAATGGATTATACCGGGGGTATAAGTCATGGAGAAGTTAGAATACAATAGGTATTATGCAATAATAAATTATGAATGGGTTGATAACAATACCTAATTTTTGTATTTTTCTTTTTATACTAATGCATCTCACGAGGTTTCTGTTGAGTTTTGTGTGTTGAAGTTTTCAAGTTTTGGGTGAGATCATGATGGATGAAGGAATAAGGAGAGGAAAGACCCTAAGCTTGGGGTTGCCCAAGGAACCCCAAGGTAACATTCAAGGACCATCAAGCATCTAAGCTTGGGGATGCCCCGGAAGGCATCCTCTCTTTCGTCTACAATCATCGGTATATTGCTTGGAGCTATATTTTTATTCATCACATGATATGTGTTTTGCTTGGAGCATCATGTATTATAAGAGTATTTTCTTTGTTTGATTTTTAGTTTGCCACAATCATTATTTTCTGCACACACCTTTTGAGAGGGACACACATTTATTAGTGATTTGTTAGAATACTCCATGTGCTTCACTTTTATCTTTTGAGCTAGATAGTTGCTCTAGTGCTTCACTTTTAGAGCATGATGGTGGTTATATTTTAAAGAAATAGTTGCACTCTCATGCTTCACTTATATCTTTTGGAGAATCTAATAAATAGTAATGGCAATATGCACGGGTTATGAAATTGGTCCTAATATGATAGGTATTCAAGAGGGATATAATAAAAAACTTTCATGTAGATCACTTAATATGATAAGTTTGATTCCTTGCAATATTTTTGCAATATAGAGATGGTAATATGTCGGTTGTAGCAAATAATTGTGGTTTAATATGAATATTGGTGTAAAGGTTTGTGATTCCCAAAGCATGCACATATAGTCTCGCGTTATTCTAAGAAGTTGGAGCATGATTTATTATTGAGTGTCTTCCTTTGTGTGAAGGTTAGGGCATGCGCGATGGTTAACTCCTACCAACCTCCCCCTAGGAGCATGTATAGTAGTACTTTGCTTCGAGGGCTAATCAACTTTCACAATAAGTATGTGAGTCCATGGATTATACACACTCTCACCTTTCTGTAATTTGCTAGCCGTGCATTGCCCTTTCTCACCTCTAGAGTCGGTGCAAACTTCACCAGTGCATCCAAACCCTGTGATATTATATGCTCTTTCACACATAAGTGATGTCAACTATGCAAATTTATTCTTGTAGACTCGTGCTGGACCTCCAAGCACAGAGTTTTGTAGGACTGTAGCAATTTTCCTTCAAGTGGACGACCTAAGGTTTATCAATCCGTGGGAGGCGTAGGATGAAGATGGTCTCTCTCAAACAACCCCGCAAGCAAATAAAAAAGAGTCTCTTGTGTCCCCAACACACCAAATACAATTGTAATTTGTATAGCAGCACTAGTTCAGTGAAGAGATGGTGATACAAGTGTAGTAATGATAGTATATATTGATTTTTGTAATAGGAACAATAAAAAACAGCAAGGTAGCAATTGATAAAATGGAGAACAAACGGTAATGCAATGCTTGAAAATGAGGCCTAGGTTTCTTACTTTTGCTAGTGTAATCTCTCAACAATGCTAATATAATAGGATCATATAACCACCCCTCAACGTGCGATGAAGAATCACTCCAAAGTTCCTATCTAGCGGAGAACATAAGAATAAATTATTTGTAGGGTATGAAACCACCTCAAAGCTATTCTTTCCTATCAATCTATCCTAGAGTTCATACTAAAATAACGCCAAGCTATTCTTTCCGATAGATCTAACCAAGAGTTCGTACCAAAATAACACCATATGATACACATCAACCAACTCTAATGTCACCTAGATACTCCAATGCCACCACGAGTATCCGTGAATTGATTATACGATATGCATCAAACAATTTCAGATTCATAATACTCAATCCAACACAAAGAGCCACAAAGAGCGCCCCAAGATTTCTACCGGACAAACAAAGATGAGAACGTGCATCAACCCCTATGTGTAGATTACCCCAATGTCACCTCGGGAATCTGCCAGCTGAGTGCAAAAACACATATCAAGTGAATCAATATGATACCCCATTGTCACCACGAGTATTCATAAAAGGACATACATCAAGTGTTCTAAAATCGATGAAAGTATTCAATCCAATAAGGACAAAATATCAAAGGGAAAACTCAATTCACAAAAAGATAGAGAGGGGAAAACACCATATGATCCAACTATATTAACAAAGACCGCGATACATCAAGACCGTGACATGCATCTCAAGAACACGGGAGAGAGAGAGAGAGATTACACACATAGCTACTAGTGCAAGCCCTCACCCCGAGGGTGGACTACTCACTACTAGGGAAAATCCTAGCAGCAGCGAGGGTTTTGGGCCTCTCAGTAGCGCGGGTGCCGGCGCTACAAATAAGGCGCTACAGCTAACGTATAGCAGTAGCGCCTGTTGTCCCATGCTACTGCTATACATGAATAGTTGTAGCGCTCTTTGGGAAAGGGCGCTACTGATATTATCTGCAGTGCTGCTTGCTGGGACGCGCTACTGGTAAGGAGGCGCTACTGCTAAATTTCCCCCCTCGCTACTACTAGTTTATTTATTAGTTTTTTTCCTTCATATTTGTTTTGTATTTGTTTTGTATTTGAGTAGGCTTTATACAATAATCTTTAGCATATCATACACATACAAATGTAATCATAGCATATACATACAATTAGTCTCATCAAATCATGTCATCATCATAATCATCATCCAACACAAAGTGGTCTCTCGTCATCATCCCGAAAATAGCGATACAAGTCTCGATTACTTGCAAATACATCGTCATCCATCTAAACAATGATATACACGAGAAGAGCTATCACTTTGAGAACATGAGTTCGTATCCCTCTCTCGAATTAGCGTGAACCTAAACTAACTACTGCCTGTCGCTCGGAAACCGGAAACCAGTACACCTGGGCGGCCTGACACTCCGGCCACTTGTTGTATATATACTCCTGGCGTAGCACTTCTTCGTCATCTATGATCTATGCACCTGCATCATCACATGAGTCGATGATATGCAACATATATAGTTGAGCAACAGAAAGAGACAGACTTGGCAAAAATAGAAACAACATATCATAAGCATAAATAACAAAGTTCATCGTACCCTAAAATGCCCTAACTAGAGTGATTTTCGCTAGTCGAGGAGGAGGACAGTTTAATTACATCACAAATAAAGTTTCACCGTGCATAACTCCAAGTTTTGTCATACAGAAATTATGGACTAAACGGACACATTGTCATATATCGACAATCACTCCAACATGTCGTTCCATCCATCCAAGTCAGGGAGATAGTTCCCGAGCCTAGTGAAAGGCTTCAGGTCGAGACGCTGAGAGGCTATCCATGTTCGGACGTCTTCCCGCGACATTTGTCCTTCTCCGTAGAACATCCCTGTTTTTCCGACGACCTCCTTCATGATGATTTGGGCAAGTTCGCGCTGGATGTTATAGAACTCAGCTCGAAGTCGATGATCCTCGATATCTCCTATGCCCTTTGCCATTGCAGAATATGGGCATCGCCGGAAGAAGGCGCCATGCGAAGGTTCTAGTGATCCCGTCTGTACTCCAGCATGTGGTGTAGGACATAGAATCCATCATTAAGAGAATCGTTCAGTTGCTGGATGCAGCAGAAGTCGGTCTTATGGTCGAAGGCGACCCTGCCGCCCCTTATCTTCTTGTCCCTAACCCCTCCATCCATTGATTGGTAGTAATACATAGCACTGTCAAGAACATCCTTGATGTGGGTGTAATCCTTTTTGTGAATGTTCTTCGACGAGTCCAAGTAAAGAGCGTGGGAGAATCAGGGGTAGAGGATGATGAGGACGGCGCGCCCGCCGCTGCGCAAAATAAGTCCTCAAATTAATTAGCCTCCACCATGCAAATGAATGATTGAAATCGAAGGACGAAGGATAGCAGCGCGGATGACTTACATGGGACGATAAGGCACGAGAATCGCCCCCTTGTCCTTATTGGCGAGCATGAAACTGATGATGTAATCCCTCGCGTATTCACGGTGATTTGCGCAAACTCCCAAGAAGCCCTCGTGCATGTAGTACGGGTCAGCGACACAGCTATGAGATATCTGCTCAACCCCGATGATGTAGTTCATGTGCAAGGCATAATGGCGGACAAACGTAAAATCCAGCTTCTTCACGTGAAACATGTCGAATATGTAATCGAATCGGAGGAAGAACTTATCCGCGGGGAAGTTGTCGACATACGACATTTGCCGCGGAATGTTAACCACATAGACTGGGTATCCTGGATCTTTCGAGGCGATGAGGTCTTTCTCTACCCGCAACATATCGTCATGAAGTCTCTTTAGATTGTCGAATCTGGCCCATAGCGCTGTTGCAGGTAGGATTGGTTGACCGGGGATATGCCATTTATCCGCATTGGGGATATCTATACGGTCTTGAAGCCGAGGCTGCTGAGGCGGCTGGATCATAGAAACAACTTTTTTGCCTTTCCTTGCTCTCTTCCTAAACTTCTTTACTACCGGAAGGTCGTCCATAATATCTTGAGACGGTAATTCAGGCACCGACTCATGACGCTCAAACCCTAAGGAGGCGCCAGTATAGACATACTGTTCAGCAGTGCCATCGTCGTCCTCATCCTCATCCATGGCGACGTCATCAGCAACTAATGGAGCCTCCTCCTTAACCCGTCCGCTATCACCCAACCCGACACCCGACGCTAATTGGGTAGGTGGGGTGTTGATGTTCAAACCTTGCTGAGGTTGCGTGCTCGTGGGTGTGCTCCCAGCCGCCTCCAGACGAAGCAGACTCTTTGGCCACAACAGGACCCACCCAGCATTGCAATAATCACCAAGCCGCCGCGGTGTCTCGTCATCATCCCCCAGTAGTACTGGAGGAGGCAAATTCTCGTGGCCCGGTTTGACACTGGCCATAGAAACCTTGAAGATGTTCGGGTGGATCGGCCGGCTATGGAACAATGGTTTCTTCGGCTCCATTATCGTCGCCTTCCCCACGTCCACCTTCTGGTAGCCGATGGTGTACAATATGGTGCACGGGGTTTCGTCGGCCTGCAAAGAAAAGTCTACGACGTGAGACATCCGAAAGGCAATGAAAACGGGAGATTATACATTTATATTGAAGGGCGCCGGTGTGACAGATACCGTAAGGGCGTCGAGCTCAGCCAAAGACGAAGCACCCCCTAGCACGTCCGGTGTGGGAGCCGGTGTGGGAGCAGGTGCAGCTGCAGGTGCTGGTGCAACGCTAGGTCATGGCGTGTTTGTTTATCTTCTTCATTGCCGGGTCCTCATCTGGATCTTTATAATCATTCTCATTCCGGCCCGGGAACAAGAATATCTGGTGAAACTTCTTTAGGAGGGAGCTCCTCATATTTTCTATCTTCTGTAGTTTCTCATCGTTGATGGTGGCGGTTGTCCGTACGATGCAGCCTATTTGATTGCCGTAGCATCGACGCACTTCCTCGGGCGTCGTTGGCTCAAAATTGCCGTCGTCCACCTTCGTGACCACCACTCTAGTAGTCCTGTATTTTTTAGGAACCTGTTGCCTCTTTGCTTTCGGTTCTACACCGGCTCCGCTCCCCGAGGCAGCGCCGGTCTCAGTCTCAGCGTCGGTCTCGATGCTGGTCTGAGTCTGAGCGCCGGTCTCAGTCTCAGCACCGGTTTGCGTGTCGGTCTCAGTCCCCGATGCCACCAGTGGGCCTAGCAATAACATCGGTTGATCATCGGTAAGGCAAAAAAATTCGTCTGCCGATCGGTAGGCATCGTCGCAATCACCAGAACTCTGTCCTTCATCGTTGCTAGCCATGTTTCCTATGATTAAATCTAGTCAATTAATTCTAGACCTAATAAAATGAATAATGACATAAAAAGGCCTATTGTTTTGCTGGAATGTTGACTCCTTCCTAGTGCGGCAAATCACGGGCACTCGATATGTCCTAGTTTATAGCACAAGTCATGCCGAAATTCACGGAAAATTTCGGCATGACCTTTGCTAAAAAGTGGAAAAATCGAGAACCTGAAATTTGCCGGAAAAGAAATGAATCAACATTCCAGCAAAACATAGGCCACTAAGCATCATTCCCTGGAAATAGTGTCCAAATATACACGAGCAACCACATGTCCAAATTTCGCAAGCTAATTCAAAAACAAAGTGTAGAAGAAAATTCATTTAACTACTAATAGAAGAAAATTCAGTTAACTTTAGTGCTCTATAATGATGAAAGGAAAAATTTTTCAGTTAACTACTAATTTCATCCATTTAGGTTATTCATTAAACATCACCTAATTAACCTACTGTACCACTACTACTAGCAACACTACTAACCTAATTAACGTAGCAAAACTCTAGTGCCCTAACCGAAAAACATCTAATTAACATCTACTAGTACCACTAATGCCCTAACCTAATTAACATCTACTAGTATCACTATATACTATACAAGAAGCATCTACACTAATTAAACATCTACTAGCCATGTGCGCCCAGTTCAAACATAGCAGCAGCGCTTTTCGCCAGTATGCGCTACTGCAAAAGTCGTAGCAGTAGCGCAGTTTATTTACGCGCGCTGCTACTAATTAGCAGTAGCGCTTGATTTTGTACAGTGCTACTGGTAACATTCTGTGTATAAGGTTTTCCCTAGTAGTGACTCCCTCCTCATCATGGTGGGCGCCGGGATGATTGTCAGGACCCCGATTCCAAGTCACATCGATCTAGCTGGTAACACCTCATATCACATTGCAGCCTCACGCACGGTATTCCCACGGGTGTCGCCTTACCATGGCCCGGGACCATTTGCACCTTTTGGCTCACGTATATGATACTGTCGCTAGCATCCATATGACAGAGAACCCGGGCCGACATGGCTAGTCGTGAACCCAAAGCGGCGCAGACCTATGGAGACAGGCATACATGAATCACATCGAGCATGTTGGTCATCAGCGAGTGAATCTGGGCTGTAGAACTGGGCTAACAGGACTCCGGGGAACCCAGGCTGTAGCAAGCTAGGCAGGGCTCCGGATGTCACCGCGTGACATTTCCCCGAAGGGAGAGACATAGGAACAAAGTGAAACACATGCCGGCCAGTCAAGTGTCCTGAGCAGTAGTGCTGGGCTAGTAGGACTCCGGTGAACCGGGCTGTAGCGAACTACTATGGCTCGAGAAACACTAGACTACATTTCCCCATAAGAAAGGCTGCCAAGGATAAACAACTAGATTGTCGGATCCCACTCATACCAAGCATTTCAATCATACACACAATATGCCCGATATGAGTAAATACAACATGGCATCACAACAAAACTCTACAACTCAAGTACTTTATTTAAAGGCTCAAGAGAGCCATACATAACATGTTCATACAGGTACGGGTCACATGACCCAACACTCAAGTCATACGAGCATACAAGCACATGCGGAAGCAAATAGTCTGAGTACAAACACTAGAAAGCAAGAAGGCTTCTCGAAGCCTGTCTATCTACATAGGGCCCTCCATGGCCAGGATCACCACCTGGGTGGCTAGTCACTCATCGACATCAAGTTCTACATAAAACCCATCGGAGGGGGCGGTGTTGTCGTCTGAAAACAGTAATTAAGCAAACATGAGTACAAAGGTACTCAGCAAGTCTTACATCAGAACCTACTATACATGCTCATTCTCAACATTGTGGTGGAGTTATTGCAGCAAGCCAGCTTTGACTCTTGGCTAAGCTATCCTACGGAACTCCACTAGTAAAATATTTTTTCGCACACGAGTCCACTAATCACCAACACAATACTCCTCCGGGGATTCTCCCTCATCATCCTACAAGAGGGCCATCCTCGGTACTCACACTTATCTTGAGTCTTTTAGTAGTATCCATTAGCTTGTCTATGAACTGTATAGGCAACCAAGTAGTCCTTTACCGCGGACGCGACTATTCGAATAGTTTATACCCTGTAGGGGTGTACTTCTTCATACACGCTTTCACCACTTACCGCCGTTTACACGACATGTACTCGGCAACTTTCAAGCGGAAGCCCAACGAGGGTGTCGGCCACGGCCTACCTAAGCACTCAAGCTTCTAGTCCAGGTTTATCGCCTATCCAGGTTCCATCCGCAGGGAGTCCGGCCGAGGTTTCCACGCCCCAAACGATGTGAACAGGCTTCCCGAGACACCAAACGGGTGACTCGGTACACTGTGCCACGGTGTATCTACCGCAACATAGCCCACCCCTAGGGTCAGCGCTACGCACGGCCGCCAACACATAACCTACAAACACCAGAAACTAACTGCAACTCCTGGACAGAGTACTAGGATGATTAAGAAGCCGAGAGGGTTAATTAAGGATCCCAATGCATGGTAGTAGCTGATTCTTAAAATCACACATACAGATCTCAGTTCTTTTGGACGGCCTCAATGAAACAACCCACCATGTACTCCTACATGGCCTCTCATCGATACCTTTACCAAAGCATGTTCAACACATCCCTCACATTACCGACATAATCATTTCACTCTAGCCCATCACCCAAATGAACCAGACCTGACACAACTCTAAGCATAGCAGGCATAGCAAGGTAGGAAACACAAACATGGCTCAATCAACTCCTACACATGCTAGTGGGTTTCATCTAGTTACTGTGGCAATGACAGGTCATGCAGAGGATAAGGGTTCAAGTACCGTAGCACACAACAGTTTGAATCACGTTGTCTTAATGCAGTAAACAAGAGCAGAAGCAAGAACATGGGTTTGTATCGGAATGATCAATGGGTTGCTTGCCTGTTGTAGCGGTAGTAGGGTACTGCCCTTCAGACGGATACTCGGGGTTATCCTCGGAGGCAGAACCTACCACGAAAGACACACCGAACATGATCAACACATGACAATATGCAACAATATGATGCATGCTATGACATGGAAAAATGAAAGTGTCCTGGCCTAATGCAAGCTAAAACAAAAAGGAATGAGCTCATTTGAATCAAAGATTCAAATGTTAGCTCATTTAACATAGCCTTGTTAGTGTATTATCTTATTCTACTTAAACAGAAAGGTTAACTTGTTTTTTCATGCATTAAACCATTACAAATGGATAGATTGAATTTTTCTGATCATTTTTCATATATAACTTGTTTGATTTGGAGCTATGGTTGATTTTCTATGATTTTTACAAGTTTTGGCTAGTTTCTGGAATTTCCTATATAAGAATAATTCCAGTAATTGAATTAATGCGTCAGCACGACATAGGTGTGACGTCAGCGGGTCAACTGGGTCGGCCAGGTCAAACCTGAGTGGTGGGCCCTGTCTGTCAGTGTCTCAGCTAATTATCAGAATTATATTAGTTCTAATTAACTGTTAGTGGGGCCTGGGCCCACATGTCAGTGACTAAACTAATTAAAATTAGATAAAACTAATCCTAAACTAATTAGCAGGCCGACCCCACCTGTCATAGACTCAGGGGGGAGGTCAACCTGGGCCCACACGGGGTCAAACAGAGTCAAACTCGCCGGCGTTTAGCCGCCGGCGAGGCCAGACGTGGCGAAGGGCTCGGGTTTTGCACTCCGGCGACCAAAAGGATGGCGGAGAACATCTACGTGTTGCGGGGAGTGAGACGCGTCGAGTGGTGGCAGTAGGTGGAGCTGGGGTGGCCGGAAACGTCGCCGGCGTCGACCTTGGCGGCGGCCGGAGCTCGGGTGAGGTTGAACTATTCGTTAGCAGGCACGGCCAGGGGCGTGCGGGGGTGCTACGGGCTCCTGCGAGTGCGTGGAAGACGAAGGCGTGCTCGGTTGCGACCAAACATGGCTGTGGCCACGACGGTGACGTGCGGTGGCGGCGGCGAGTTTCGACTTTGATGGCCGTGGTGGTTAGAGGATGCGGACGAGCGCGAGGAGAGGGGGAAATGGTGGCGGAGCTCACAGCGGTTGCAGGGAAGCGAATGGCGAGCTTGGGGAAGGGCTGGAGCGAGCGGGGCAGTGAGGGGGATCTCCGGCGACCGAGGTTGAAGATGAGCTCGGTGCAGCGTCTCAGGGGTGAGCAAGCGCTTGGGGATTGGTCGAGGCGAAGCAGCGGACGACGGCGGTGCTTCTTGGCACGGCGAGGCAGCGAGTGGACGGTGGTGGCTGCGCTGGTGCTTGTCGGCAGCGACGGTTGTGCTCGGCCGGAAAGGGCGAGAGAGCCAGAGAGGGGAAGATGCCACGGGGAGAGTGGGGAGAAAGAGAGGGGGCGTGGGGGAGTGCGTGGCACCCATAGGCGCGTCCAGGGCGTCGGCGGAAGCAGGAGGTGGCCGGCATGTGGCCACGGGCGCCGGCCACGCGCTTCTCATCCTCTTGGCGGGAGGAGGAGGACGACTGGCAGGTGCCAGTGGACTGGGCCGAGCCGGTGGGCTCGGTGGGCTGCGCTAGGTGAGTTTCTTCTCTCTCTCCTTTTCTGTTTTTTATTTATTCTATTATTTCTGTAACTTCAGGGCTTTATTAAAAATGCCAGGGCATTTCCATAAATCATAAAATTAATCATGGCTACTGCTTAGAATATATCCAACAGCAAACATTTTGGTTTATGATTATTTGAGCATTTAAAATATTTTATAGCATTTAAATGCCCAATGCAAATACTATAAGAATTAGTCCAATGACCTTAAGATGTCCTAGAAAAATGTGCACCATTTTTGTCAAAGGTTTTAACCCAAAACAAAAAGGGTGGGCTTTTTAGAAGGGCATTTCAGGTTCATTGAAAAAGTTATTAGTAAACCCTAGTTGTTCCAGGGGGGTGCTGGTGGTTCTGTCATCCCCATTTCAAATTTAAGATAAATTTAAACATGATGCACACTCTAATGCTTGAACTGGCTAGGGTGCGACAACTCACCCCCACTCAAAAGAATCTCGTCCCGAGATTTAGGATCCTCCACGAAGAAGGTGGGGTACTCGAGTCGAAGACGATCCTCCCTTTCCCAAGTGTCTTCCTTTTCGGAATGGTGTGACCATTGAACCTTGAGAAACTTGATATTATGGCATCGAGTGGTACGCTCGGCTTGATCAAGGATACCAACGGGATATTCCCGATATGAGAGGTTATCTTATAGATCAAGCGTTTCATGGTCCACTCCACGGATAGGATCCGCGAAGCAACGCCTGAGTTGTGAAACGTGGAAGACATCGTGGACTCTGGAAATATGCGAAGGTAGTTCCAATTGGTAGGCAATTTCTCCTCGTTTGGCAAGAATGCGAAAGGGTCCGATGTAACGAGGAGCCAATTTTCCTTTGATACCGAAACGATGGGTTCCCTTTAACGGAGTAACCCGAAGGTAAGCCTTCTCGCCGACCTCATAAGTCATGAGCTTATGTTTACGATCATATTGGATCTTTTGACGAGATTGGGTTGTTTTCAATTTCTCACGAATAACGTGAACCTGCTCTTCTGCTTCCTGAATCATATCCGGGCCAAAGAGTTGTCTTTCCCTGGTTTCTGACCAGTTAAGAGGCGTTCGACATTTTCGTCCATAGAGAACTTCGAAAGGAGTTTTGCCCCAGCTATCTTGATAACTATTGTTATAAGCAAACTCCGCGAATGGAAGGCATTTCTCCCAACCCATTCTGAACGAGAGGACAGAAGCTCGGAGCATATCTTCCAGAATTTGATTGACTCGCTCTACTTGACCACTTGATTGAGGATGGAAGGTGGTGCTAAAAGAGGGACGAGTTCCCATAGCATTTTGGAAACTTTTCCAAAATCGAGAGGTGAAGAGACTCCCACGGTCTAAGTTAATTTCCAATGGGACACCATGAAGAGACACTATTCGGGAGATGTATAAATCAGCTAGCTGGCTAGCGGTGATACTCTCGCGAACAGGTAGGAAATGGGCTCCTTTGGAAAGACGGCCGATCACGACGAAGATGACATTATTCCCTCTCTTGGTCCTGGGAAACCCAGTAATAAAATCCATACTGATTTTATCCCATTTCCACTCAGGAATAGTCAAAGGTTGAAGGGTGCCAACAGGCCATTGATGCTCCGCTTTAACACGACGACAAACGTCGCAATTAGCAATGTATTGAGCGATTTCTCTCTTCATCCTAGTCCACCAAAACCTCTGGCGTAGGTCTTGATACATTTTAGTACTACCGGGATGAATGGTGAGTGGGGATTCATGAGCTTCCTTAAGAATCAACTGGCGTAGATGTTGTTTCTTGGGAACCACCAAGCGGTTTTCGAAGAAGACAACACTTCTCTCATCCATGGAAAAACATTTAGCAACTCCGCTAGCAATGTTTTCCTTAATCCGGGATATTCATTTATCATACCGCTGGGCGGTTATTATCTGATCCATAAGGTTAGGCTTCGCCACCAGGGTGGATAGGAATCCTCGAGGAACAATGTGAAGATGAAGCTGATGAAATTCCTCATGGAGAAGTGGTTGACTTTGTTGTAACATTAGATTGTTACAATAGGACTTACGACTTAGTGCATCAGCTATGACATTGGCTTTACCCTGGTTGTAAGTTATTCCTAAATCGTAATCCGAGATCAACTCGACCCAACGTCGTTGCCTAAGATTCAAATCTGGTTGGGTGAAGATATATTTCAAGCTTTGGTGATCGGTGAAGATCTCGCAACGATTACCGAGGAGGTAATGTCGCCAAGTTTTGAGTGCATGGACTACAGCTGCAAGCTCTCGATCATATGTGGGATAGTTTTCCTCATGTGGGCGTAATTGTCATGAAGCATAGGCAATTACTTGACGGTATTGCATGAGTATGCAACCTAGTCCTTGTCGCGAGGCGTCGTAATAGATAATAAAGTCCTTGGAGAAATCTGGTGGTACCAGTATGGGAGCAGATGTCAGGCATCTTTTCAGTTCCTAAAAGCTAAACTCGCACTGTGGGGTCCACTCGAACTTTTTATCTTTCTTGAGGAGTTCAGTTAGTGGTTTAGCAACCTTGCATAAATTCTCGACGAAGCGGCGACAATAGCTCGCTAAGCCAAGGAAGCTCCAAACTTGCTTGACCGTCTCAGGTGGAGTCCAATCAAGGACGGCTTGAACTCGCTCGGGATTGACAGCAATACCCTTACTAGAGATTACATGGCCTAAATAGGTCACTTCTAGCAACCAAAATTCACACTTGGAGAATTTGGCATAAAGGCAATGCTCATGAAGTTTCGTCAATACCAGCCTTAGATGTTCGGCATGTTCCTCTTCATTCTTGGAGTAGATGAGTATGTCATCGAGGTAAACTACGACAAATTTATCCAAATACTCCATGAAGACCGAGTTCATTAACCGTGAGAAGGTGGCTGGGGCATTGGTTAAACCGAAGGACATAACGGTGTACTCGTATTGGCCATAACGAGTAACAAAGGCCATTTTGGGAATGTCCCCATTTCTGATTTTGATTTGATGGTACCCCAACCTCAAATCCATCTTGGAAAAGACTGAGGATCCAGCGAGCTGATCATACAGATCGTTGATCCTGGGAAGCGGATACTTGTTCTTGATAGTGACCAAGTTGACACGTCGGTAATCTACAACCATCCGATCCGTCCCATCCTTCTTTTTGACGAAGAGGACAGGGCAAGCCCAAGGAGAGGAACTAGGACGGATGAAACCCTTTTCCAAGGACTCATCGAGTTGGTTCTTAAGCTCGGCTAGTTCTAACGGTGCCATCTTATAGGGTCTCCTAGAAATTGGAACGGTTCCTGGAACAAGGTCTATCACGAACTAGACATCCCTGTCAGGTGGAACACCTGGTAGTTCTTCTGGAAAGACATCCAGGAAGTCCCGGACTACCGGAACATCCTCAAGGTCTAGAAGGGGGTTGGCATTTAGGGAGTAAAGCTGGCGCTTGGCCACTCGAGTTAAGACATTGACTGTCTTGCCCGATGGATGAGTAAGTTGAACGGTTCTAGTGGCATAATCAATCTTAGCATAATGAGCTGACATCCAGTCCATACCCAAGATGATGTTTATGTTCGAGGACTTGAGAGCTATTAAGGATGCAAGGAAGACAAGTCTATCGACAAGAATTTCGTTCCCATGGCTTACTCTAGAAGTTTGCCATTTGTAACCCGGAGTTTGAATTACCATGGAAGTGGGCATGTCACAGAATGTCGTGTTATGCAATCGAGCATAGTTCTCGGATATGAATGAATGAGATGCTCCAGTATCGAAAAGAACAGATGCCGGATGGCAGTTAACAAGGAGCATACCAAGGACGACGTTAGGATCCTTGTGAGCCTCCTCGGCTGAGACATAGTTGACATGGCCACGTGCAGTGGTGACCGGCTTGGCGTAGAATGTCTTTCCCGCTGGCTTACCACGACCAATGGACTTTCCAGATTGATTGGAGTTGTTGTTTTGGGGACACTCTCGGCTATAGTGACCCAGCTCTCCACACTTGAAACACGTCACCACATTGGGACGTGGAGCAACATTAGCAGCGGGGCCACCATAGGGCTTGGGCGGTGCAAACTGCTGGTTGGGACGAGGCGCCTCAAAGGATGGCCTCGGAATGAACCTGGGTAGCAGTGCCGTGCTTGGAATCCACACCCGGCGCTTCTCAGATCCAGAGCCGGATGAAGAGCCAAAATCACGAGAGTGCTTGTGTGAAGCGTCATAGTCAGACTGGCCTGACTCAGCACTGATGGCTTTATTGACCAACTTCTGAAAGGAAGTGCACTCGTGCAGACGAAGATCGCGGCGAAGCTCAGGGCTAAGTCCCTTGCGGAACCTTGCCTGCTTCTTAGCGTCGGTAGATACTTCTTCAGGAGCATATCGTGCCAGATTCCCAAATTCACGACTATATGCATCCACAATCAGTCTTCCTTGGGTGAAATTGCAGAACTCCTCCCTCTTGCGATCCATGAGACCTTCCGGAATGTGATGCTCACGGAAAGCCTCACTGAATTCAGCCCAAGTAGTGATTTGGCCGACCGGGCGCATAGCTTCAAAGTTTTCCCACCAGAGGCTAGCAGGGCCTTCGAGGTGATAGGCAGCATAAGTAACCTTGTCAGCTTCGTCTATGTTGGCAGAACGTAGCTTGTGGGTGATGCTACGAAGCCAGTCATCTGCGGCGAGAGGCTCGACGGAATGGTTAAACTTTGGTGGGTACAGCTTGATAAAGTCATTGATTGACACCAAGTCATTTTGCTGATGGCATGTAGTGTTCTGCTCAATCCGCCCTAACAGGCGGTTAGTCTCACACTTGTTTCTTTCCGCCTCCAGCATCACTTCGGCCAGAGAAGGCGGGTGAGGCAGATTTTCACCCCTAGCTGCACTGGCTTCCCCCTGCTCCGGGGCAGCAGGGTTGCTGCGGGTGTTGACCATCCTAGGAGAAAACAAGATAACGATTTAGATAAGGATGGCACAAACTTAGCAAGGAAGTGCAGAATGTAATGGATAACACGGAATGCAGAGATGTTCATTGCATGGCATGGTAATATAGAAACTGCCATATATATACTATTGGTCATACACACCGTACATAGTTTAGTACAAGCCCTAGCTAGAGTACAACTACGGTGAAAGACATTACATCTCATCGGAGGCATTCCAAGCTCCTATACATTATTTGTCTACTCCTCCGGAATTGATTACTCCTAAGTCATATTCCACAAGTCACGCAGGACAGTGGAGATACAACTACTACAATACTAGTGAAACTACTACTAGCTCAGACGGCTCCGTAGTAATCCTCATCGAAGTCGCCACCAAAACCTGGAAGTGGAACATGATCATCTAGGAATAGACGGTCCTGCGGAACCTGCAGACCAAAGGGACTCGGATGTGGCCTTGGTCCCACCGGTGGTGGCAGACGGGGACCACGAGGTGGGGTGATGCCTCCCACATCGCGCCACTCCATACAATCCGGCAATCCAGACCGTACAGGGTACAGATCCCTCGGATCCATGTATCCTACTTGTACCGCTGGCGCAAACCGAGTCAAAGTGGCCCAGTGATCAGCACGAGAGTTAAAAAGCTCCATACGCAAGGCCCGATTTTTGTGGTCCTTATCCTCGAGCATCTCGGCAGTGGTGCAGAGTAGTGACTCCTCATGTGTGGGATCAGCATAGATAGCCTGGAGATACCCTTGCGCTCCCGGAAGTGAAGTTGTCATATAACAGAAGTCGGTGTTCCGAAGTAGGCCAGTCCGGACTCGCATGATGGTCATCATGGAATAGGCAGCATCTTGCACAGCCATCTCAATAGTAACCCTGAGTCCATAGGAACAGTGAAGAGGCTCAGTGGCTCTAGGATAAGAGGGATATATCCTGACGGTACAGAGGTACTGGCTCTGGTTGAAATCTCGGAATTGCTCTTCGACAGTGTATTCGGGATACCAACGGTAACCCGTCTCGGTCATTGCCCGGACTAACATAGCAGTATGACCGGGCACATCAAGGCACCAGGTCAGGCGAACCACTTGGTTTTGAGCACGAGTGGCCATCTGAAAGCACAACCACAATGCAAAGGCATTAGAATTTCTAGGGAAAATTGGACAGCATAACAGCTGTAAATGCTCAGAAAAGGATTTGAGACATCCACAACAGTTTGCAATACCACTCAACAACATCATATCAAGGTTCTGATTCAACTGACAACATACTAAAAGTAGTAGAAATTGTACTGAGGCTTGTAACAACAATCCTATAAGCTACTACGGAATAGTAACACGTGAACCTGATAGAAGAAGACATCCTAGTCCTTAACCCACGTTAAATGAGAAGAGAATGACTCAGATCATAGGGCATAAGTTAAAGAAGTAAAAGAGCCTTACGTTCCCTCCCACAATCAATTCCCCTACATATAACTAAAGCATTTCTAGACTCGACATCGACCAGTTTGGCTCAACGAACCTACGGGCAGTCCGGCTCTAATACCAACGCTGTCAGGACCCCGATTCCAAGTCACATCGATCAAGCCTGTAACACCTCATATCACATTGCGGCCTCACGCACGGTATTCCCACGGGTGTCGCCTTACCATGGCCCGGGAACGTTTGCGCCTTTTGGCTCACGTATATGATAGTGTCGCTAGCATCCATATGACAGAGAACCCGGGCCGACATGGCTAGTCGTGAACCCAAAGTGGCGTAGACCTATGGAGATAGGCATACATGAATCACATCGAGCATGTCGGTCATCAGCGAGTGAATCCAGGCTGTAGCACTGGGCTAACAGGACTCCGGGGAACCCGGGCTGTAGCAGGCTAGGCAGGGCTCCGGATGTCACCACGTGACATTTCCCCAAAGGGACAGACATAGGAACGAAGTGAAACACATGCCAGCCAGTCAAGTGTCCTGAGCAGTAGTGCTGGGCTAGCAGGACTCCGGTGAACCGGGCTGTAGCGGACTACTATGGCTCGAGAAACACTAGACTACATTTCCCCATAAGAAAGGCTGCCAAGGATAAACAACTAGATTGTTGAATCCCACTCATACCAAGCATTTCAATCATACACACAATATGCCCGATATGAGTAAATACAACATGGCATCACAACAAAACTCTACAACTCAAGTACTTTATTTAAAGGCTCCAGAGAGCCATACATAACATGTTCATATAGGTAGGGGTCACATGACCCAACACTCAAGTCATACAAGCATACAAGCACATGCGGAAGCAAATAGTCTGAGTATAGACACTAGAAAGCAAGAAGGCTTCTCGAAGCCTGTCTATCTACATAGGGCCCTCCATGGCCAGGATCACCACCTGGGTGGCTAGTCACTCGTCGACATCAAGGTCTACATAAAACCCATCGGAGGGGGCGGTGTTGTCGTCTGAAAACAGTAATTAAGCAAACATGAGTACAAAGGTACTCAGCAAGTCTTACATCAGAACCTACTATACATGCTCATTCTCAAGAAGGTGGTGGAGTTATTGCAGCAAGCCGGCTTTGACTCTTGTATAAGCTATCCTACGGAACTCCACTAGTAAAATAGTTTTTCACACAAGAGTCCACTAATCACCAACACAATACTCCACCGGGGATTCTCCCTCGTCATCCTATGAGAGGGCCATCCTCGGTACTCACACTTATCTTGAGTCTTTTAGTAGTATCCATTAGCTTGTCTATGAACTGTATAGGTAACCAAGTAGTCCTTTACCGCGGACGCGGCTATTCGAATAGTTTATACCCTGCAGGGGTGTACTTCTTCCTACACGCTTTCACCACTTAACGCCGTTTACACGACATGTACTCGGCAACCTTCAAGCGGAAGCCCAACGAGGGTGTCGGCCACGGCCTACCTAAGCACTCAAGCCTCTAGTCCAGGTTTATCGCCTATCCAAGTTCCATCCACAGGGAGTCCGGCCGAGGTTTCCACATACGGCCTCGAACGATGTGAACAGGGTTCCCGAGACACCAAACGGGTGACTCGATACACCGTGCCACGGTGTATCTACCGCAACATAGCCCACCCCTAGGGTCAGCGCTACGCACGACCGCCAACACATAACCTACAAACACCAGAAACTAATTGCAACTCCTAGACAGATTACTAGGATGATTAAGAAGCCGAGAGGGTCAATTAAGGATCCCAATGCATGGTAGTAGCTGATTCTTAAAATCACACATACAGATCTCAGTTCTTATGGACGGCCTCAATGAAACAACCCACCATGTACTCCTACATGGCCTCTCATCGATACCTTTACCAAAACATGTTCAACACATCCCTCACATTACCGACATAATAATTTCACTCTAGCCCATCACCCAAATGAACCAGACCTGACACAACTCTAAGCATAGCAGGCATAGCAAGGTAGGAAAGACAAACATGGCTCAATCAACTCCTACACATGCTAGTGGGTTTCATCTAGTTACTGTGGCAATGACAGATCATGCAAAGGATAAGGGTTCAACTACCGTAGCACACAGCAGTTTGAATCGCGTTGTCTTAATGCAGTAAACAAGAGCAGAAGCGAGAACATGGGTTTGTATCGGAATGATCAATGGGTTGCTTGCCTGTTGTAGTGGTAGTAGGGTACTGTCCTTCAGATGGATACTCGGGGTTATCCTCGGAGGCAGAACCTACCACGAAAGACACACCGAACATGATCAACACATGAAAATATGCAACAATATGATGCATGCTATGACATGGCAAAATGAAAGTGTCTTGGCCTAATGCAAGCTAAAACATAAAGGAATGAGCTCATTTGAATCAAAGATTCAACAGTTAGCTCATTTAACATAGCCTTATTAGTGTATTATCTTATTCTGCTTAAACAGCAAGGTTAACTTGTTTTGTCATGCATTAAACCATTATAGATGGATAGATTGAATTTTTCTGATCATTTTTCATATATAACTTGTTTGATTTGGAGCTATGGTTGATTTTCTGGAATTTTTACAAGTTTTGGCTATTTTCTGGAATTTCCTATATAAGAATAATTCCAGTAATTGAATTAATGCGTCAGCATGACATAGGTGTGACGTCAGCGGGTCAACTGGGTCGGCCAGGTCAAACCTGACTGGTGGGCCCTGTCTGTCAGTGTCTCAGCTAATTATCAGAATTATATTAGTGCTAATTAACTGTCAGTGGGGCCTGGGCCCACATGTCAGTGACTAAACTAATTAAAATTAGTTAAAACTAATCCTAAACTAATTAGCAAGCCGTCACCACCTGTCATAGACTCAGGGGGGAGGTCAACCTGGGCCCACACGGGGTCAAACAGTGTCAAACTCGCCGGCGTTTAGCCGTCGGCGAGGCCAGACGCGGCGGAGGGCTCGGGTTTTGCACTTAGGCGACCAAAAGGACGATGAAGAACATCTACGTGTTGTGGGGAGTGAGCCGCGTTGAGTGGTGGCAGTAGGTGGAGCTGGGGTGGCCGGAAACGTCGCCGGCGTCGACCTTGGCGGCGGCCGGAGCTCAGGTGAGGTTGAACTAGTCGTTAGCAGGCACGACGAGGGGCGTGCGAGGGTGCTACGGGCTCCTGCGAGTGCGTGGAAGACGAAGTCATGCTCGGTTGCAACCCAACATGGTTGTGGCCACGAGGGCAACGTGCGGTGGCGGCGGCGAGCTTCGGCTTCAATGGCCATGGTGGTTAGAGGACGCGGACGAGCGCGAGGAGAGGGGGCAACGGTGGCGGAGCTCACAGCGCTTGCAGGGAAGCGAACGACGAGCTTGGGGAAGGGCTGGAGCGAGCGGGGTGGCGAGGGGGATCTCCGATGACCGAGGTTGAAGACGAGCTCGGTGCAGCGTCTCCGGGGCGAGCGAGTGCTCGGGGATAGGTCGAGGCGAAGCAGCGGATGACGGCGGTGCTTATTGGCACGACGAGGTAGCGAGTGGACGGCGGTGGCTGCGCTGGTGCTTGTCGGCGGCGACGGTTGCACTCGGCCAGAAAGGGAGAGAGAGCCAGAGAGGGGAAGAGGCCACGGGGAGAGTGGGGAGAAAGAGAGGGGGCATGGGGGAGTGCGTGGCACTCATAGGCGCGTCCAGGGCGTCGGCGGAAGCAGGAGGTGGCCAGCGTGTAGCCGCGGGCGCCGGCCACGCGCTTCTCGTCCTCCTGGCGGGAGGAGGAGGACGACTGGCAGGTGCCAGTGGACTGGGCCGAGCCGGTGGGCTCGGTGGGTTGCGCCAGGTGAGTTTCTTCTCTCTCTCCTTTTCTGTTTTTTATTTATTCTATTATTTCCGTAACTTCAGGGCTTTATTAAAAATGCCAGGGCATTTCCATAAATCATAAAATTAATAATGGCTACTGCTTAGAATATATCCAACAGCAAACATTTTGGTTTATGATTATTTGAGCATTTAAAATATTTTATAGCATTTAAATGCCCAAATGCAAATACTATAAGAATTAATCCAATGACCTTAAGATGTCCTAGAAAAATGTGCACCATTTTTGTCAAAGGTTTTAACCCAAAACAAAAAGGGTGGGCTTTTTAGAAGGGCATTTCAGGTTCATTGAAAAAGGTTTTAGTAAACCCTAGTTGTTCCAGGGGGGTGTTGGGGGTTCTGTCATCCCCATTTCAAATTTAAGATAAATTTAAACGTGATGCACACTCTAATACTTGAAGTGGCTAGGGTGTGACAATGATGAAGATGGCCACCAATGATGATTTGCCCCTCCGGCAGGGTTCTAGAATGGGTTCTAGATTGGTTTTTTTGTGGCTACAGAGGCTTGCAGCGGCGGAACTTATGATCTATCAACTCCCCAAGGATTTTTGGAATGTTTGGGAATTTATAGGGTGAAGAGGCGGTGCGGGAGGCCACCGAGGTGGGTACAACCTACCAGGGCGTGCCTAGACCCCCAGGCGTGCCCAGGTGGGTTGTGCCCCCCTCAGGGCACCCCTTTGGTACTTGTTTGGCCCATGTTGTTTCTTCTAGTCCATAAAAATTCTCCAAAAAGTTTCGCTGCATTTGAACTCCGTTTGGCATTGATTTTCCATGATGTAAAAATCAAGCAAAAAACAAGAATTGGCACTAGGCACTATGTCAATAGGTTAGTCCCAAAAAAAGATATAAAGTTGCTATAAAATGATTGTAAAACATCCAAGAATAACAACATGGAACAAGCAAAAAATATAGATACGTCGGAGACGTATCAGCATCCCCCAGCTTAACTCCTACTTGTCCTTGAGTAGGTAAATGACAAAAACAGAATTTTTGATGTGGAATGCTTCCTAACATGTTCATCACATATTCTTTTCTTTTATGGCATGGACATTTGGAATTTCATATGGTTCAAAGCAATACTCTAGTTTTGATATGAAGATCTCAATACTCAAGCATATCAATAAGCAACCATGTCTTTCAAAATATCAACACTAAAGAAATATATCCCTAGCCCATCATGCTCAATCATTGATCCATTCATGAAACACACTCGCATATTAGCTACATCCAATGCTCAAGTACGATCATAATGCCCCTTAGTTGGTGCTTTATAAGAGAAGATGGATACTCAAATAAAAATAAAAATTGCATAAAGTAAATACATAGGCCCTTCGCTGAGGGAAGTAGGGATTTGTAGAGGTGCCATAGCTCAAAGCTTAAATTGAGAGATGATTTTTTTGAGAGGCATACTTTTCCCGTCAACAAAAACGACAGAGTAATTCCCAACACTTTGCATGGGTGCCATTCTTTTCCACCATTCTTTCGCAATCCCAAACAAAAAATAAAGTTTATTCCTTTTCCACCATTCTTTCGCAATCCATGGCTAGACGTATCCATGGGTGCCATCCATACCAACACTTTCCGAGGAATTTATTATTTAACAACATAAAGTAAGTTTCTTTTTCATTTCAGGACTGGGCATCCCTATTACCGCTGCACTCTCGTGCAATGACAAGTGAATAAACACTCATCTTGAGAACAACACATCTAGCATGGAGAATATTGGCCACCCCCTGTCGCTTCATGAGCGGCATGAGCACACAAAAAGGATATTTATTTTGAAAATTAGAGATGGCACATACAAATTTGCTTAGAACGACATGGGAATACCGCATATAGGTAGCTATGGTGGACTCATATGGCAAAACTAGGTTTAAAGATTTTGGATGCACAAGTAGTATTTCTACTTAGTACAAGTGGAGGCAAGCAAATAGATTGAGAAGCAACCAACCAAGAAATGAAAAATCACATAAGCGAGCATTAAGCATAACTAACACCAAATAATGCACCACAAGTAGGATGTAATTTCATTGCATAACTATTGACTTTCGTGCTTGCATAGGGAATCACAAACCTTAACACCAATATTCCTACTAAAGCATAATTACTCAACAAAATGATTCACATATCATTACCATCGTATAATAAAACTATTACAAAGAATCAAGTTTTTTTGTCCAATGATCTTGATGAAAGTTTTTATTATATCCCTCTTGAATATCTATCACTTCGGGACTAATTTCATATGTTGCTTTTGATAGCTCAAACAAACTTAAGTGAAGAACATGAGCATAAAAATTTGCATCTCTCAAAATAATATAAGTGTAGCATGAGACAATTTCTTCAAAAATATTAAAGCACGCCGTGCTCAAAAAGATATAAGTGAAGCACTAGAGCAAATAACAAACTACTCGAAAAGATATAAGTGAAGATCAAGTGAGTAGTTAAGTAGATGGGTAGCTATTTGAGGACTCTCTGTTATTTAAAACTATAAGATCTAAGTATTTTATTAAAACAAAAATAAAACCAAAATAAAATTACATTCCAAGAATAGCACAACTCATGTGAAGAAGCAAAAACTTAGGCTCAACCGATACTAACCGATAATTGTTGATAAAGAAAGGTGGGATGCCTACCGGGGCATCCCCAAGCTTAGATGCTTGAGACTTATTGAAATATAATCTTGGGATGCCTTGGGCATCCCCAAGCTTGAGATTTTGTGTCTCCTTAATTCCTTTTATATCATGATTTTCCTAAATCTTCAAAACTTCATCCAGACAAAACTCAACAAGAACTCATGAGATAAGTTAGTATAAATCAATGCAAAACCTTATCATTCTCTACTGTACCAAATCACTAAAATTATTATTTAACATTGCATACTAAATGCCTCTACATATTTAATAGTCCTATCCTCAAATAGAATCATTAAACAAGCAAATATATGCAAACATAACAACTACAATCTGTCTAAACAGGACAATCTGTAAGAATACAAGAATATCTTCCCTAACTCCAAAAATTCCAAAAAAAATCCATACTGTAGATTTTTTTTAGCATATTGTGTAAAAAATTCAAGATTTTATCATGTTTTCAATTTACAGAACAATCAGACAATGATAGAAAACTTTCTGTTTTCAAACGGTGACATGTGGACTTGCAAAATAAGCTTGGTAAAGGCTATACTTGACATTTTTATTGAAATGAAACATATTCTAAATAGCAGCAAACAAATACAAATAAAATAAAATTATTCTCCAAGAAAAACTCATATCATGTGATGAATAAAAATATAGCTCTAAGTGAGGTTACCGATAATGTTGAAGATGAAAGAGGGGATGCCATCTAGGGCATCCCCAAGCTTAGTTGCTTGGGTGTTCCTTGAAAATTACCTTGGGGTGCACTGGGAATCCCCAAGCATAGGGTCTTGTCACTCCTTATTTTCCTCATATCGATATCTCACACAAAACATGAAAACTTCAATCCCACAAAATTTAACGAAACTTCGTGAGATAGGTTAGTATGATAAAGACAAATCATTCACTTTGATACTGTCAAAGACAAGATCCATAATTGTTATCACACAATTCCTATTGTACCTTATCATTTCCACAATTTTTATTGAGCAATATAAGACATAGAAACTAGAAAACAAGCAAACTATGCATTGAAAACAAAATCTGTCAAAAACATGATAGTCTGTAATGATGTGAACTTTGACCATACTTCTATAACTCCAAATATTCTGAAAAATTAGGACAATGTAGATAATTTGTATATAAATCATTTGTAAAAAAGTTAAATAATTTATCATGTTCCAGCAGGGCAGATCAATTCTATTACTGGGTGCAAAAGTTTCTGTTTTTGCACAGAATCAAGTCAACTATCATCCACACTATCCCAATTGCCTTACTTGGTTCTTAATTGAAACAAAAGCTATAAAACATGATTACTACGGTAGCCTAATCATGTGGGCACACAAAAATTGTAGGGGTAAATGTTGAGTTGTCTCCCAACAAGCATTTTTCTTTAATGCCTTTTTACTTAGGCATGGTGATTTCAATGATGCTCACATAGAAGTAAAGAATTGGAACAAAAAGAGAGCATCATGAAGCATATGACTAGCACATTTAAGTCTAACCCCCTTCCTTTGCATAGAGGTTTTGTGAGCAAACAACTTATGGGAACAAGAATCAACTAGCATAGGAAGGCAAAGCAAGCAAAACTTCAAGATTTTCAACAAAAAGAGAGGAAATTTGATATTATTGAGATATGTAAAAGCATAAGTTCCTCTCTCATAATAATTTTCAGTAGCATCATGAATGAATTCAACAATATAACTATCACATAAAGCATTCTTTTCATGGTCCACAAGCATAGAAATTTTAGTACTCTCGACATAAGCAAATTTATTCTCATGAATAGTAGTGGGAGCAAACTCAACAAAATAACTATCATGGGAATGAAAATTAAAATCATGATGGCAAGTTTCATGGTTATCATTCTTCTTTATAGCATACATGTCATCACCATAATCATCATAGATAGGAACTTTGTTGTCATAATCAATTGAAACCTCTTCCGAAATAGTGGATTCATCAGTAAATAAAGTCACGACCTCTCCAAATCCGCTTCCATAAATATTAAAATAAGATTCAACACCCTCCAAAATAGTGGGATCATTACTACCTAGAGTTGACACTCTTCCAAACCCACTTTCATCAATATAATCATTATAAATATGAGGCATGCTTTCATCATAATAAATTTCTCATCAAAACTTGGGGGACTAATAATATCATCTTCACCAAATATAGCATCCCCAAGCTTGTAGCTTTGCATATCATTAGCATCATGGATATTCAAAGAATTCATACTAATAACATTGCAATATTTCTCATCATTCAAATAATTTATGCCAAACATTTTATAGAATTATTCCTCTAACAATTGAGCACAATTTTCCTTTCCATCATTTTCAAGAAAGACATGATAAAGACCTCAATTCCATTTTTTTGGAGTTTTCTTTTATGAACCGAACTGGTGATAAAACAAGAAACTAAAATATTCAATTGCAAGATCTAAAGATATAACTTCAAGCACTCACCTCCTTGGCAACGGCGCCAGAAAATAGCTTGATGTCTTCTATGCAACTTTATTCTTGTAGACTCGTGTTGGGCCTCCAAGCGTAGAGTTTTGTAGGACAGTTGCAAATTTCCCTCAAGTGGATGACCTAAGATTTATCAATCTGTGGGAGGTGTAGGATGAAGATGGTCTCTCTCAAACAACCCTGCAAGAAAATAAAAAAGAGTCTCTTATGTCCCCAACACGCCAAATACAATGGTAATTTGTATAGGTGCACTAGTTCTGCGAAGGGATGGTGATACAAGTGTAGTAATGATAGTAGATATTGATTTTTGTAATAGGAACAATAAAAAATAGCAAGGTAGCAATTGATAAAACAGAGCAAAAACGTTAATGCAATGCTTGAAAATGAGGAATAGGGTCCGTTCTTTAGCTAGTGCAATATCTCAACAATGCTAATATAATTGGATCATATAACCATCCCTCAACGTGCAATGAAGAATCACTCCAAAGTTCCTATCTAGCGGAGAACATAAGAATAAATTATTTGTAGGGTAGGAAACCACCTCAAAGCTATTATTTCCGATCAATCTATCCTAGAGTTCATACTAAAATAACGCCAAGATATTCTTTCCGATAGATCTAACCAAGAGTCTGTACAAAAATAACACCATATGATACACATCAACCAACTCTAATGTCTCCTAGATACTCCAATGTCACCACGAGTATCCGTGAGTTGATTATACGATATGCATCAAGCAATTTCAAATTCATAATACTAAATCCAACATAAAGAACCTCAAAGAGTGCCCCGAGATTTCTACCGGAGAAAGACAAACGAGAACGCGCATCAACCCCTATGCATAGATTACCCCAATGTCACCTCGGGAATCCATGAGTTGAGTTCCAAAATACATATCAAGTGAATCAATATGATACCCCGTTGCCACCATGTGTATTCATAGCAAGACATACATCAAGTGTTCTCAAATCCCTAAAACTATTCAATCTGATAAGAACGAAATCTCAAAGGGAGGGTATAACACCATATGATCCAACTATATTAACAAAGCCCGCGATGCATCAAGATTGTGACATCTCAAGCACACGAGAGAGAGAGAGATTAAACACATAGCTATTGGTACAAACCCCCATCCCTGAGGGTGGACTACTCCCTCATCATCATGGTGGTTGCCGGGATGATGAAGATGGCTATCGGTGATGGTCTAGATTGGATTTTCGCATCTACAGAGGCTTGTGGTGGCGGAACTTCTGATCTATCGACTCCCAAGGGTTTTTGGACTATTTGGGAATTTATAGGGCGAAGAGGCGGTGCAGGAGGCCACCGAGTTGGGCACAACCCACCAGGGCGCGCCTGGGCCTCCAGGCGCTCCTAGGTATGTTGTGCCCCCTCGGGACACCCCTATGGTACTTCTTTGTCCCATGTTATTTCTTCTGGTCCATAAAAATTCTCCAAAAAATTTCATTGTGTTTGGACACCGTTTGGTACTGATTTTCTGTGAAGTGAAAACAAGCAAAAAATAGCAACTGGCACTGGGCACTATGTCAATATGTTAGTCCCAAAAAATGATATAAAGTTGCTATAAAATGATTGTAAAACATCCAAGAACGATAATATAACAACATGGAACAAGCAAAAATTATAGATACGTTGGAGACGTATCAATAAGCCTCCTTATATCTTCCTCGAAACAACCACCATACCCACCTATCTTGGCATTTCCATAACCATTCCGGGATATATTGCCATGCAACTTCCAGCATTCTGTTATTATGACATACATCTTCATTACCATATTGCTTTGCATGATCATATAGCCGACATAGTATTTGTGGCTCAACCACCGTTCATCATTATCATACATGTTACGCTAGTATCATTGCACACCCTGGTACACTGCCAGAGGCATTCATATAGAGTCATATGTTTCAGTTTTTATTGAGTTGTAATACCGAGTTGTAAGTAAATAGAAGTATGATGACCATCATTATTAGAGAATTTTCCCAGTGAGAAAATAAATAAATAAAAAAGAAAAGAAAAAAGAGGCGAAAAAGAGCCCAATCAAAAAAGAGAAAAAGAGAGAAGGGGCAATGTTCCTATCATTTTCCACACTTGTGGTTCAAAGTAGCACCATGTTTTTCATATAGAGAGTGTCATATGTTATCACTTTCATATGCTAGAGGGAATTTTACGTTATATAAATTGGCTTATATATTTTGATGATGGGCTTCCTCAAATGCCCAGGTCTTCATGAGCAAGCAAGTTGGATGCACACCCACTTAGTTTTCAGTTTTAGATTTCATACACTTATAGCTCTTAGTGAATTTGTTGCATGGCAATCCCTACTCCTCTTTGACATCAATTGATGGGCATCTCCATAACCCATTGATTAGCCGCGTCGATGTGAGACTATCTTCCTTTTTTGTCTTCCCTTTATTAATCTCTACCCCACATTCTATTCCACCCATAGTGCTATGTCAATGGCTTAAGCTCATTTAGTGCATGGGGGCTAAAAATGCTAAAGCGCGTTAAAAGTATGATAAAATTACTTGGTTTGACACTAGGGTGCTCAAGATTTATACTTATGCGGTGAAGGCAGAGTCATGCCATGCTTACATAAATCAATGAGTAGGGATAACACTAGTTGAGCATCGTATATTTTGAAAAGGTAATGATTGTGTTCTTATATTCATGGATATTGTTATGTTGATATCAATTACTTCATCGTTTCTCAATATTTATACTGCAAAGAGATTAAATGATAAACATGCTATGTAGCACTCAATATCAAAAAATTTGTTTTTATCATTTACCTACTGGAGGACGAGTAGGAATTAAGCTTGGGGATGCTGGTATGTCTCCAAGATATCTATAATTTTTTATTGTTTCATGCTATTATATTACTAATTTTAGATACACTACTACAGGATGCTGCTAACATTATACATGTATCAGAGACCCTTCGACCGAACTACGTGCGATGCATGAATCACAAATGATATGGTAATAAAACCATCACCAATAAAATGAACTGTGTGTGATGGCGGAGACATCAAATACAATTTAGATAAGAGTTGTGTGTGCGATACGTGGCATACAGTAGATGCATACAAACTGTTTGCGATGATTAAAAAAACACAAACTGTTACCCAAATCCAGATGTGTGCGATAGATGGCATACGTTTCACTCAAATGAAATGTTTGCGATGATCCAGAAGAACACAAATGATTCGGCGTAACAAGATGTGTGTGATTCTTGAAAAACAGGTCGGTAATCAGAATTGTGTGCGATAATTATAGACAGCGCATACGATTTTTTGTTGTGAATTGTGTGCTCGACAGGGCACACATTTAAAGAAACCAATAGTAGGGGATAATGTAAAAGATCCATGTCGAATATGTATTGCTAATCGTTTGTGATGAGATTGATATGCAGTCTGCTTAATTTAGTCCTTCTTGTTGTTTTTGCTGGATGGCCCTGAGACGCCACATTGGCGAGGAAGCTTCTTGCCTCTGACTATTGGCTTTTCATCGCCGCAGTCATCGTAATCATCGTTGATGCCCTTGTCGTCATCCTCCTCGTTCGACCATTCCAACTAAATATCACGATCGTCATCGTCTTCGTCCTCCGATGGCTCCTCGTCCGTCTTGTTGTCATACAACAAGTTGGGTGGCGGCATCCCTTCCATTATCTGGGTAAAATCAAGGTCAGGGCTCGATGTCGGACTCATGGAAGATGAGCGTGATGATTCCAAGGTTGACCTATGATCGGGCGCCATACTTTTGGCGGAACCGCCGTCCTTGTTGTCGCTCGACATGGCTGTAGTACGTATACAAACCACGAGAAAGCGAGATTACAGAGTGTGAGTATGTGTGTAGTGCGGTCGGCCGTGACGACGTAGTGGAGACTGAAGTGGATTATGAATAAAAGAGGAATGTTAATTGAAGCGGGGGTGTCGTGGGAAACCATGACCACCTATGGGGCCATGAGCCCCTTTTGGTTCGGCGTGGGGATGAGCACGTTGCATAAAGAGTGGAGAGCGTTGTGCAACATGACAGAGATCACGCGGTCAGTTTTACCCAGGTTCAGGCCACCGCGAGGTGTAAAACCCTACTCCTGCTTTGGTGGATTAATGATGGATTGTGGTGGAAATGCAGCGCTCTAGCCCAGCAGGGTTGCCTTGGGGCGAGAGCAGCTACGCACGTGCGAGTGTACAGGGGTCCGAATCCATTCTATGGTTGCCATGGGCCTCCTTTTATAGATCAAGGGCCCACCACAATGGCAAATCAATCATTATGCACTGATTAGATAGCAAACAATGCAATCATACCAAACTCTACACATAGGGAGGACATTAAATGCGCCGCTTAGTGTCACATCAAGGCCTGCCCGGCAAGCCTTGCCGGGCTGCTCGGCCACCTTCTCTCCTGTCTGCATGACACGTCGCTAGACGAGTGTCATTTGGAGGTGATTTTCGTAGAAAGTGGCTGCCATGTGGCGAGAAACAACCACTCAGTCACTTGGGGGCTTGATACCACACAGATCGATGACTTGCGTTGCTGTGCGGTGGTGCGGTGGAGGCTTGGTGGACTAGTTTGCCTCTACATGCCCCAGCAGGCCTGCCGGGGCGGTCTTGAGGCTTGCTTCCAGGGTAACCACGATCTTGCCAGGCTCGCCTGCCCGGCAAAAGAGGTTTTTCCCTTAGTGGTATCTTGCTTCTTTAACTTGAGTTGGTCTTCTTGATCTGCACTCTGATTCTTCAAAGAGCTGATCTCTTGTGCTTGGTCTGGTCTTGGGTGTTACCTTGTCAGGCCGGTGGCTTGCTATCCGTGCACAAGTTAGGGGAAAACATACGCCCATGTTTGTTTACACTAACAGAAGCCCCCGGGCCTGAGCCATACGTGTCGCTAGGCACGTTGGGTTAGCCCCCAATCAGTGCATGGACACATGGCGAGAAACCACTGTGCGCGCCATGATTTGTCATGATAATCAGTCAATCCAACATCCACTTCGCGTATTTACCGCGGGTCATGTGGTAGTGGGACAATAGCAGTTAATGTGAAATGGTGACCTTCTGAAGAGTGGCGCCCTCCCCCACATTCTTTCCTTAAGAAAGAGAAACATGGAAGGGCACGACGCATTCGTTGCCCGCTTCACTCCTCCACCATGTTCTTTCGCAAGACAAACAACCGCTCTTCCTCCTCGCCCATACTCGCCACCATACTCGCCACCATTCTCCCACATGATACCTCTTCCCCAACCCCGTCGCAGCCTTGAGGGAATGGGGAAGAAAACCGCCCCCAAGGGAAAGCAGACGATCACTGTGAAAGAGGCGGACATTGAGGGACAGGAGGCAGAGAGGGGATGTCGTCTTCTTCCCGTCGAACCTGGATGGAGAAGTGCTGCAAGTAAGGTACATATACCTGTGGGGGAGGGAAGTCCAGAAAGGGCATGGAGCAGCCAAGGTTCTGGTGGAGGGGAAAGAGGACCCGCCAGATTCATACCGATTCTTCTGTGTGTATTTCATTTGTGGCCTGTGCCCTCCCTTCTCGGATTTCTTCAAGGCCATGATGGTGATCTACGGATTCCATCTCCCGGATTTCACGCTAAATGCAATGGCGTGCATGGCTATTTTCGCCCATTTGTGTGAGAACTTCGTTGGAGTTGCCTCCAATGTTGATTTGTTCATGCATTATTTTGTTCTGCGGGTGGAGAACAAAAACCACCACTCCGGGAACATAAGCTGGATGCCATGAGTGGCGAGGGGAAGCTAGGGTTACCTCCCAGGTCTGCAACGTGGCAGATGGGAAGAATGGAGAGCAGATTGGTGTTGGATCCTGGATGAGAAAGCCCCAGATATTTTCCAAGCGTGGACATAGTGCATTGAGCGCGGCAATGATTGGAGGGAATTCGGCCTTTCCAATGATAGGCTCCGCCCGGCAATAAACAGGACCACCCGCCTAAGGGTTGTTGGGCTAACTATCAAGCACGTGGGAGCATGCTTTCTCTTCCGTGGCATCTCACCACTTCAGAAGAGGGACATGTTCACCTGGGAGTACAGGGATGCATCGGATAGGATGAGATTGCTCCCTAGCCTGGCTAACAACCTGTCACTCTACGTCCATGCTTGGCTGTGTGATCAACTATTTGGCCGTTTCGGGTTGCTCAAGCTACCGGCAAACGTCATCCAAATGAACGTCAACTCTGCCAGGGACCATATTTTTAAATGGATGCCTGATTGCAACGCTCACGGAGTTGTAGGTGATTGGAAGCTGCCCACGCTCGATGAAGAGCTCGCATGGTCTTCCACACTAGTGTAAAGGGATACTAGGGTGGAGATCAGAATGTACAAGTGCACCTCCAAGGTGGAGGAGGCATACATCAGGAAGCGACCGGAGGAGGACAGGGTGCTAAGTGCTGTCGCGAAGGCGAAGCCTGGGAAGGCAGCGAGGGGGAAGAGAAGGCGGAGGATGATGGTTCCTCCCAGGCGGAAGCGAGGCGCAAGCAACATAAGAGGTTGCCGGGGAGGATCCTTCCGGTGCAGAGCATGCCAGAGACGAGCCTGCCGGTGACGAGCCTTCCGGATGGAAGCTCTGTACACCGCAGCGGCTGAGGCCCAGGAGGAAGTGGAGGGTGAGGGGGTGGAGGAACCCAAGGAGGATTGGCTTGCTGCAGGTCCTCAAGACCCCAAACCATACTTGGACCAGCGCCCCCATAGGCGGGCTGCCAACTGGGGATCGGTGGTCCCCGATCTTACGCCTACCATGAAGAAGGTGAAGACGACCTCCTCCAAAAGTAATATGCAGGATGTGATGCACCGGTAGTCCTTCCACCTTGCCGAGGCCAAGTAATCTCCCGCCAAGCAATCTGCGGCTGCGAGAGTTGACTCCAGCTCCCAGTTCGGTTCGAGCTCCTCGCGAAACTCGTCTTCGTCAGAATCCTGTGTGCCTCGGCAGAGTCCAAAGTTTTTGGGGAGTCCCATTCTTCCACCCCAGAAGAGAGGTCGGGCACCCTCACCGCCCATTGAGTTTGAGCTGAACTCCATGCTCATTGTCGAGGAGTAAGAGAAAATGATCCCTTTCTCTTGCAGTTGCTTTAGTACGCTTGGTTACTCTTGATGACTGATCTTTATCTCCGTTGTCAATAGGGGGGAGGAGGAGGAGACGGAGACTCTCATCCACCGGTCCAAACGGCTCAAGGTGCGGAGCTGCCGAAGACTATGGAGGGCACGGGCTTGGAGGGGAGCGGTACAAACGACCAACCATTAAGCTCCCAGCGAGGAAGCACGGGATTGGCCCCTACTATGGGGAGCGATGCCGGAGAGCTCCCAGCTTCCTCAGCTGGAGGGGGAGGGGAGATCCAGGACAAGCCCCTCTAGGAAGGACGAACTCTGCCTATTGATCGAGTCGAGAAGTCCCAGACGATGGCTTCAACAGGAGAGCTCGCACAGGACGACGTCATGGGTGCTGCGGGAGGGGACGGAAACCAAGGCCCGACAACGGATGTTGCCGATGAAATTGAGGCCTCCACCCGGTAGACTCTTCCTGGTAATTCTCCCCCTCCCACTCTTTCTTTCCCTTTCTTCTTTTACCAACTTGTTCCATGCTTCGGGCTTTCCCGATACCTTTGTTTCTCAATTATTGCTTGCCGTTCTTCGCTTGCAGCCCCTCAGGCCAAAGAACTTGAACTGCTGGAAGAAGTGGCCAGCATAGGGAGAGATGCCACGGATGAAGCCGCCAAGATTGCTGCCATGGAGGAGCAGGGACATGCTGCCAGGGGTACCCATGAGCCCACCACAGTGACGACAGATCCTCGGCAGCGTGCCAGGGGCGGGAGCGCCGGTCGAAGAGAAGGTTCCCCTCCAAACTATGGACCCCCTCCCCTCATTCGGCACTATGGCGGAGACCTCGCAGCCACCCTCGAGGCAGTTGGTGCTGATGCTTGCACAACTTGGGCTCGGAGCCCCCGACTCGTCAATGGTGGTGAGTGTGGACCTCGATGAAGAGCTTCAGCGCATTCTGGCGTCGCTGTATGAAGGGGTCGAGGAAGTCGATGACACCGTCGCTGTCGTGATGGACTTGTCTTTTATGGAGTCCATAGCGACAAGGCTTAAGGAGATGCAGGGTCGGCATAGCCGGAAGTGGGAGGCGCTCAAGGAGCAGCGCAAGTCCGCCAACAAGGTGGACCAAAAGTTCAGGGACAAAGGCAACGAGCTTCGTGATTGGCACGACAAACAATTCCAGGTCCTGGTGAAGCAGCAGGAGACCATCTTGATGACGAGGATGGATGTCATGGCCCGGGAGGCCCGCATGGCGGAGCGCAAAGCGCTCCTAGACATCAGGGAGTAGGATATCTCTTCCCGGGAGGAGAAACTTGAAGCCACCTTCCATGCCAAGGATGATGGCCTGGAAGCCCTCGTGCAACAGTGCACCAAGGAGCTAGAGAACAAACACAAGGCTGCCATGGATGCCCTTTCTGCTGATTCTGCCACCCAGCTGAAGAAGCTTGCTGATGACCTTGCCGCTGCATCTTCTGTCAAGGTTGACCTCGACCAACAGGTGGCCAACCTGAAGGAAGAGCTTGCCGGGTGTGCCAGGAGGACTCGACCATGAAGGAGGAGGCACAGAAAGCAGAGATCCTTTTGAAGGATATAGAATCACAGCTCTCCTCCAAGAGCCAAAGCCTCGAGAATGCTAATGGCACCATTGAAGAGCTGAAGGCCATGATCGGCACCTTGGAGAGCTCGGCAGAATCCAGCAGGGCCCATGAGCAGCAGCTGACGAAGGATCTGGACACCGCAAGGCGCCTCCGGAAGGGTGCAGAGGACAAGTTGGAGAACTTGTCCGAGCAGGTCAACCTCTGGATCAAGAGCTTGATCGACATTGCCGGGTGTCCCTCTACTCAGACTGCAGCAATGGGCATGGAAGGGCTAGTCTTTTCGGCTAGATGGCAGGAGGTCCGCAGTGTTAAGCTATGGGTCTTCTTCAGCGAGCTGATCGACTGAGTCCTGAAAGCTTTCCCGGGACGCCCTCTTCATGGTGCTGAGCAACATCGCCTGCCGTCATCCAGACATCAACCTCGCCGATGGCTTCAACAAGCCACTGGAAGGTGCAGACATTTCTGCCACCGAGGAGATGGCTGCCCCTTGCTGCAAAGGTCCTTTCTGTCCCAACGGCTCCACGTGGTTGCCAGGCCCGGTGTTGAACTACTCTTGTCTCCATGCCGTCCTGTAACAAAACATGATGCATGTCCTCTGTTTAGACACCGTTTTTATTTATGCTTGCATGAAACGGATGTTTTCGCTTAATCTTAAGCGCATGTTTATCCCTCTAGAGCGTGCTCATCAGTGTTCGTATGGTTAGTCCCTATGCATGTTTTGGTTGCCTGCTGGTATCATATTGCCATGATTGTCATAAGGGGCTCGCCCTTAACATTCATATTTGTGTGTATGCGTCCCGATAGGTCTTTCCTTGGTAATTCTCGACGCAGCCGCTCATTATGTGAGCAGGCTCGAAACAGAAGAGGGTGCAGACAAAGAAACTAGCAAGGTGCTATTGCACGAAGGTTTTTCTCATACGAACACCCCAATTCCCTAGGGATAAACGAATGCAAAATTTAAAACTCAAAAGGGAGTAATGGACGGGCGCCGGGCACGTAGCTCTTAGGCTCCCGGTTGGGGCCGATAAGAAAAATCATACGTATCCTGCGGGCGGCATGATGCGGTGTACGGTACGACCGGTTTCTCTCTCCCCCTTCACACTTTTTAAGCAATCTGGTGTCGAAGTGAACTTGCCGGGGCATTGATCAATGGATTCGCACCAGCACTCTACTTAGGATTTCCCTAAGCAGGGTAAATGTTGAACTGAGTTTCGCGTGGTACTCATCGACATTTATGATGCTGAAACCTAGAGTGGCTCAATTGTCTATGAGTGGGAGGGGCAGAAAGAGAAACCTTGTACCTATACACTTTAATCCTTTCCCTAGGACGGGACTGGCATGGCGATTAGACCGCCCGAACCACAAGAGTTGGCCCACCACTATTATTACTGACTCTCCCCGCCGCAGCAGCTGTGGCCGGGGGGTGATGGAGATTAAACAGGGTGCGGGGGAAGCGACATCGCTCCCCCCTGCTCCCATCACCCCCATCTTTTCTTGGTCATCGCAGATGATGAAGCCGTCGACCAAGAGATTGATGACGAAGATGACGCGCTACATACGGTTCTCGGGTTCACACAAGCACATGCCCCCTACCTGGCGCGCCAAAGATGCCGTGGGAAACCACGACCACCTGTGGGTCCATGATCCCTTTTTGGTTTGGCGGGAGGACGTGCACATTGCACAAAGAGTGGAGAGCGTCAGGCATCACGACAAAGATCACGAGGGCAGTTTTACCCAGGTTTGGGCCACCGCGAGGCATAAAACCCTACTCCTGCTTTGGTGGATTGATGGTGGATTGTGGTGGAAATGCAGTGCTCTAGCCCGACAGGGTCGCCTCAGGGCGAGAGCAGCTACTCGTGTACGAGTGTACATGGGTCCGAATCCTTTCTATTGTTGCCATGGGCCTCCTTTTATAGATCAAGGGGTCACCACAGTGGCAAATCAGCCATTATGCACTGATTAGATAGAAAACAGTTCTATCATACCTAACTCTGCAGACAGGGCAGAGCGCATTAAATGCGCCTCTTAGTGTCACATCAAGGCTTGCCCAGCAAGCCTTGCGGGGCTGCCCGACCACATTCTCTCCTATCTGCGTGACACGTCACTGGATGCGTATCATTTAGAAGTGATTTCCATAGAAATTGGCTGCCATGTGGTGAGAAACAGCCACTTAGTCACTTGGGGGCTTGACACCGCATCGATCGATGACTTGCGTTGCTGTGAGGTGGTGCGGTGGAGCCTTGGTGGAGTAGTTTGCCTCCGCAAGCCCCAGCAGGCCTGCCGGGACGGTCTTGAGGCTTGCTTCCGGGGTAACCCCGGTCTTACCCGGCTCGCTTGCCCGGCAAGAAAGGTTTTCCCTTAGTGGTATCTTGCTTCTTTAACTTGACTTGGTCTTGTTGATTTGCACTTTGATTGTTCAAAGAGCTGATTTCTTGTGCTTGGTCTGGTCTTGGGTGTTGTAACCTTGTTGGGCGGGGGCTTTCCGTCCGTGCACAAGTTAGGGGAAAACATACGCCCCTGTTTGTGTACCCCGACAGGGGGATTGATGGATTATATTGGCGCCTTGGCAGGCGGTTAGAATCCTGGTATAATTAAGCACGCGAGTTGCAGAGTTCTCAATGTGATAATTAGTACCTAGTCACTTCAAATTCCCGTGGTTGCAGAGTTCTCAATGTGATAATTAAGCACATGAGTTCTAGCGTTCAAATGTGAAACAAACATTTTTCATAGGAGAGTTGGCAAGAAATAGATGAGCTCTTCTTATTCATGTAATTAGTAATAATGAAACAAAGCCCCTAATCATCATTACAAACAATGCATAAAAGATGGCTAATGCGGCAACTACAACTACACATGCTAGTTCCTTCTTGTATCTTGCTTTCATCTGTTGCCTGTGATTGATTCTTGCTTGCTTCATCATAGTGATTGTATCTCTAGACCAGTCAGTTTCTTCTCCAGCTTTACGTTATCTTCTGCAACCTTGGTTATAACACTCCAAGCCCTGGCATGCCATTCATCATCCAACCAGTTAACAAAGGCACAAACCTCATATCCCTGCCAATGTTAAATGTTCAGGATGAGCGAGGGCATTAATTCAACTTAAATGATGAACCTAGCACTAACCTCTAAGGGGCAACTGAGAAACGGTCTGCCATGTCGAATCCCTCCGTGCATACACGTCAAGAGTGAGTGTGTCTGTGCACACAACACAGCTTTTGGTACTTCTCGGTGGCGCAAAACTTGGAGTCGAACTCATAATGTGGGAATCTGGAGTCATACTCTGGTTCCGGTGGTTGATCGCTTTCCTATGTGGGATGGGGGTCAATTCAGGATGAATTGAGCAGAGAGCTACTTTGGACATGCTAAAAAAGATCGGGATTGATTAGAACCTCACAAGACAATTCAGATCCGTAGTACATCGGCCTTCTGATGACCTTAGGCAAGTGCTCCACGGTGACCGCCGTTGTGGCGGCGACGCCCATCGCGCTGCCAGAGCGATAATATGAGCCAGAGCAGCCGCATCAAAACCATCAACACCACTCATCTCCATTCCACCCAATGTCGGCACCTCACAGGGAATTTGGGGGCTAGGGATTTGATCCTATCCAGGGATTTGGGGAAATGGGAAAACTGTGGGGATCTGATAACGGTCGGGAACTACTTATCACACTCTGTTGTGTATGGCACATGGTTTGTATATATCGTTTGTGTTTGACATTACAACTTCACACATGATTCCCACACCAAACCGTGTGAGAAGACAACATGCATGAGACATGGTTCCAGTGCCATAACCGTATGTGATGTACTACTCGGTACATATGGGGATGCAATAATTGAGTTAATACTTAGGGTATACATCTGCTCTGTGGATACCCATCAAAAATAAAAACTGCCGCTCTGCGGATAGAGATGGAGATGGTGGCCGAGGCAGTGACTATCGGACAGGAGGTTAATCCTTAGTTGGTGGGTGGTGGCAGCGTGATAGGAGGTCAATCCTCGGTTAGCGGCGGGAGATAGGAGAAGCTCTATCGTCGAGGTCATCAACAACGTGATTGGAGGACATCCTCATAGTCGATGGCGGGATAGTGGAGCTCGAACTTCAGGTAATTGCCCCACTAATCTTTGCTCCTCGACCCAGTTGTCTCGGCGCGCCACTGCATCGTGTTGCTCTGTGTGCTGGGTGGAGGTCACCACATGGCTAACTAATTAAGGTATTCTTTTCTTTGAGCGGCTTAATTAAGGTATTCAATTCATAAGGGCGGTACTATACTCTGCGCGTAAATTGACTGGTCCTTAATTTGTGTCATCGCACGACTGGATAACAATACAAAGTGCCCTTTTTGAATTATGAAAATAAAATCTTGTGACTTATGCACGCATCTTTGGGCATCAATTAATCTATTTAATAATTTTTTTGAATTACCCCTCGTGTGGTGCAAATGGATCTATTTGAATGGATGAATGATCGGAGAAGCTCAAAGTTTACGAGTGGCGTGACGGAGTTCATCACTTTGGCTGAAAGGACAAAGAAGAGAGTCTGCGAAGAATATTACATCCTGTCTCCATGCAAGGATTGAACCAATACAGAGTCACATAAAGTTACAGAGGTTGAGTTCCAATTAGCCAAGCGGGGATTCATGGATGGGTATAGACATTGGACTAGACACGGTGAAGAGCTGTGTCGGTGTCCTAGGAACGGGGGTACCCAGACTTGCCTGCCTGCGGCCCAGGGCATGGCTCATCTAGCAGCCTGGTACGTCCCATACTCATCAACAACCGCTCAAGGCCCTCGCGAGCGGCCAAGCCTCATGAGGCGGACGATACAAGACCTCCTCAGGGGCGTCCTCCCTAGGCTGGCTCTAGAGGAGCGAAGATATATATGCAAGGTGCACCCCGCGAGGTCCGCATGACGTGAGCCATGAAGACCAACGCCAGGCGGGCGCCAGCGGACGCAGGGTGCCAGTTTCCCATTTGGTGCTAAGGAAGCAGGCGCAGGCGAGGAGTCCCGAGGCATCAGGCAAATGCTTTCATGTCGTTGCAACAAGACCAAGACCAACAGGATGGTAGGACGGAGGTCACCGTGGAGCCTACGGGGGCGTCACCACTAGAGCCTTCGGCAAGCGAAGACCAGCTTTTGTTAGGATAACTTGTACTAGTGGCCTCCCTTTGAAATTGGCTGTTGTGGGATCCCTTCCCGCCCAAACATTTGGGAAGAGGACCAGCGCCTCTATAAATAGGGTTAGCCACCACTGTAGTTGAGGATCGGCTCATCTTGGATCGGATCCACTCCACCAAGGCCACCTCACCAGCTCACCGAGATCAAGAACACCTCTCCTCAGGAGGCAGTTCATCCCTTGTACTAGTTCATCCTCAGCCTACGAGGCAATCCACCGCACCACACTGGAGTAGGGTATTACACTACCTAGACCAGCATAAACTCTCGTGTCATTTGTTTCTCGGGTTCGGCGAGCTAGGGCTAAAGATCATTGCGAGAGTGAGCGAGAGAGAGATTGAGATCTTCATGCACACCCTAGTGTTCGAACCTCAAGGGTTTGCCAGAACCCGTAATCCGACATTTGGCACACCAGGTAGGGGTGCGCCAAGGCTTCGCCTCTCCGGATGCTTCATCCAGCTCCATGGCCGACTCCATCCTCCCAATTAGGCCGGCGGGCGCCTGGGGATGCGTCACGGGCTTCCGGGCCTTCACACACTCTTCACGGCAGGTGCGGTGGCCGCGCAAGTTCAAGCCGGAGATGCCGCCCCGCTACGATGGCGCGACGGATCCGACAGCCTTCATGCAGGCGTATGAGGAGGCCGTCCTCGAAGTCAGAGGCGATGGCCAGGTCATGGCCAACTGGTTCCCCTGGCCCTGGCCGGCGTGTGACGCGCCTAGTTACTCAGCCTGCGAGGATCTTCGGTGGCCTCTTGGGAGGAGCTGCGCTGCCTCTTCATCGCGCGCTTCTCCCCACCAAGCTTTTATCTGGGGTCGGCATCGGCTCCACTAGCCCCCTGGGGCAAACACGCCTCCCGGTTACCTTTGGTACCCGCGACAACTACCGCACCGAGCTGATCAACTTCAACATTGCCCACATCGGCCTCCCATACAATGACATCCTCATGTACCCTGCCCTGGCTCAATTCATGGCGGCAACCCATCTAGCCTACAACCACATGAAGATGCCGGGGAGCAGCGGCATTCTCACCGTGGTAGGGGATACCAAGGAAGCCCTATCGGCTCTCAAACTCGCCTTCAGAGCTGCCGCGGCGGCACGTCCAGCCGATGAGGCCACCCTGGGGGCTAAGGGGTCGCGCCAGCAAAAAAGAAGGAGATGTTCACTCAAGATCGGGCTGAAACCAAGAAAGTGCCGGTCGAGGAAGAGGGGCCTCGGCAGCCACTTTCACCATAGGCGCCAACCTCGACCCCGACCAAGAAGAGGCGGTGGTGAGGTTCTTGCGTGCGAACAAGGAGGTATTTACCTGGGAGCCCAAGCAGCTGGTGGGAGTCCCAAGGGGAGCAATCGAGCATCACATAAGGGTGTGCCCCAATGTGCGCCCTGTGAAGCAGAAGGCACGACGGCAGTCCACAAAGAAGCAGTCTTTCATTGTCTTGGAAACCCGCAAGCTACAAGCTGCGGGCGTCATCCGCGAGGTCCAATACCTACAATGGCTGGCGAACCCCATCGTTGTGCCCAAGAAAGGTGGGACGGAACGTATCTGTGTCCACTTCACCAACCTCAAGAAAGCCTGCCCTCAAGAGCCGTTCCCATTTCCGCGCATCAACCAGATCGTCGACTCCACCGCCGAATGCGACCTGCTGTGTTTTCTAGATGCCTTCCCAGCTTATCACCAGATCAAGATGGCGGTGGAGGACGTGGAGAAGACGGCCGTCCTGACCCCGTGCGGGGTATGCTGCTACACCTGCATGCCGTTTGGACTGCGCAACCCTGGGGCAACCTTCTAGCGGCTGATACACATCGCCCTGGGCCAACAGCTCGGGAGGAATGCTGAGGCCTACGTCGATGACATCATGGTGAAATATCAGGAGGCGAGGACCCTCATACAAGACTTGGAGGAAACTTTTGGCAGCCTGCGATAGGTGGACCTGCGGCTCAATCCAGAGAAGTGCGTGTTCGGCGTCCCTTCGGGCAAGTTGCTGGGTTTCCTCGTGTCGCATAGGGGGATCGAGGCAAATCTGGAGAAGGTCAAGGCAATAGAATACATGAGCCCGCCCCAAACTCTCAAGGAAATGCAGAATCTCACAGGGTGCGTGACCTCGTTGGGGCGCTTCATCTCCAAGCTGGGAGAACGTGCCCTGCCGTTCTTCAAGCTGATGAAGAGGAAGGGCTCGTTCAAGTGGACCCCAGAGGCCGACCTGGCATTTCAAGACCTCAAGAGATATTTGACCAGCCCTCTGGTGATGGTCATGCCTCGACCCCTCGAGCTCCTGGTGTTCTACCTGGCCGCCACACCCCATTCAGCCAGCACGACGTTGTTGGCTGTCCGGGAGGAGCAATGGGCTAAGGATGGGCGGCGTAACGCCGAACCACCAGCCGGGATGGAGTGGCACCAGGACGGCGCCGCTAAAGCCACGACGACGCCTGCGGACGATCATACCCCGCTAGATGGCATCTCTGGGCCCGTAGAGGCCGTGGTGAGCAACCATGCTCCTGAGGTCCCCATACCTCGGGAGGCCCCACAACCTCCTGAGGCCACAGGCTCCACCGACGCTCCCACCCTGGTCGAGAACCCGGTCTACTTTGTCAGCACGGTACTATGGGATGCAAGGGCATGATACCCCATGCTAGAGAAGCTCCTGCTCGCTCTCCTGGTGGCCTCATGCAAGTTGTGTCACTATTTCCAAGGCCACCCAATTAAGGTCGTCTCAGCCTACCCACTGGAGAGGGTGCCCTGAAGCCCCAATGAAGCGGGAAGAGTCACCGAGTGGAACATCGAGCTGCAGGCATTTTAGCTGGAGTTCAGCACCACCAGGGTCATCAAGGGGGCGACCTTCGCCGACTTCGTGGTAGAATGGACCGACGCTCCGAAACCCGAAGCGGGTGAGAACCGATCCCTTTCGCCAGGAAGTGAAGCGCCAGGCAGCTGGGTCATGTACTTCGACGGTGCTTTCGCACGCCAGGGAGCAGGGGCTGGAGCCGTGCTCATCTCGCCCACTCAGGACAAGCTCTACTACGTCATGCAACTCTGCTTCCAACATGCCGAGAAGGTCTCCAACAACATCGCGGAGTACGAAGGCTTGATCGTCGGCCTCAGGGCTGCGGCGGCCTTGGGGGTGAAGCGCCTCACCATCAAGGCTGACTCTCAGCTCCTTGTAAACTTCTCCAACAAGGTATACGGGCCAAAGGACAAGCACATGGAGGCATACCTCGTGGAGGTATGCAAAATGGAGCAGCAATTCCTGGGCCTAGAACTAGAGCATGTGCACCACGACACAAACAAGGAAGCAGACGATATCGCCAAGAGGGCGTCAAGGCAACAGCCCTAAGAGCATGGCGTCTTTGAGGAGCGGCTCTTTAAGCCTTCAGCGGCCCTCCGGCTGCGGAGCCTACGCCACTTCAGGAGGAGCTCCCACCGCCACCAACCTCAGGAGCTCCCGCCTGCGACCCGACCTCAGGAGCGCGCTTGCTCCTTGCGCTTGAAACTCAGGAGGGGTGCTGGACTGAAGAATTTAAATCGTACCTGTTGTGGCGGACACTGCCAGAGAAAGAGGAGGACGCGGAGCGCGTGGCCCGGCAAGCTACGGCGTATTGCATCCAGGATGGTGAGTTGTACAGGAAACGACCCAATGATGTTTCTTTGCGATCCATCTCCAGGAAGCAGGGGGCGAGCTGCTAGCTGACATACACGATAGGAACTGCGGGCATCACTTGTCGTCGTGCACCCTGGTTGGCAAGGCGTTTCACAACAGATTCTACAGGCCCACGGCACTCAGCGATGCAACCGAGCTGGTGAAATCCTGGGAGGCTTGCCAGTTCTGTGTCAAGCAAATCCACCAGCCTGCTCAGGGCCTCCAGACGAACCCACTCTCGTGGTTGTTTGCGGTCTGGGGGCTGGATATCCTGGGTCCCATTCCCTTGAGCGCCAGGGGGCTACCGCTACCTCTACGTCGCCATCGACAAGTTCACCAAATGGGCGGAGGTGGTAGCCGTCCGCACCATCCCAGCTGGGTCGGCAGTTAAGTTCATCAAGGGCCTAGTGAGCCGGTTTGGGGTCCCTAACCACATCATCACCGATAACGGCTCATAGTTCACTAGCAATCTCTTCAAGACATATTGTTCTAACCTTGGAACGCAGATTTGCTACGCTTTGGTAGCGCACCCCAGGATCAACGGCCAAGCCGAGCATGCCAACGCGGAGGTCTTGAGAGGCCTCAAGACCAGGACCTTCAAGAAGAAGCTCAAGGCCTATGGCAGGGGCTGGCATGACGAGCTCCAGTCCGTGCTGTGGTCCATCCGCACCACCGCCACCAAGCCAACAGGCGAGACCCTGTTCTTCCTTGTCTATGGAGCAGAAGCGGTTCTCACACACGAGGTCAGGCATCACTCCGCGCGGGTCCTGGCATTTGATGAGACGCAACAGGATGCCATGCGGGGGATGGACCTTGTGTTGGGGGAGGAACGCTGCCGTGAAGCCTCGCTCTGGGCGGCAAGGTACCTGTAGGCGTTGTGATGGTACCATTGTCGCAGCATCCACTCCAGGACGCTCGAGGTGGGCGATCTCATCCTGAGGCGGGTGCTCTCCATGGAAGGGCTGCACAAGCTCTCACCCATGTGGGAGGGCCCGTTTAGGATTGCCCGTGTCTCTAGGCCTGGCGCCATTCGCCTACAGACAGAGGACGAGATCCCCATCTAGAACGCCTGGAACATCCAGCACCTTTGGAAGTTCTACCCATGAAGCAAGGCCAAGTGCCTGTGAAGGTCTCCGCTAGTGACACAACCACGTAATAATGAGTGGGGTTGTACACACCCCAGAGTCTCCGGAGTGCCACCCTCGGGCCTCAGGGGCTCCCTCCCACGTCCTAGTGGCAGCACTTAGCTCCGCGCTGGTGAGAAGACTAGACTAGGTGTCGAATAAGGCTGTTCATTTGCTTCCTGTAGTTAGTTTGCCCCCTTTTATGGAATTTGGAGTTTTGGCATTTCTCGATTGCTCGGTTGAACCCTTTCTTTGCCCTACTTCCTCGCTTGGTTCTTTTTTGTGCCAGGGAGGCCGGCAGTTGCCCGACGCTCTCCCTCGAGTGCCTCGCACAGGGGCTGAGCAGGTGTGTGCGCTCGCCAGGCCACGAACACGCCTCGCCAAAACCCTGTCGCTCTAGAGCTCCGGCTCCCCTGACCTTCACGAGGCACCCTTGATTGAGCTCGCGGTTGGCGCACCCTCCCTTAAGTCTGTGCCCCACGGGTACCGCGACGTGGTGCGCTGGGCCACGGTCATGAGGCCTCGTGTAGGGAAGGGCAAGGCACCTGACGGACGTCTTAGTGATTTCTGCAGCTCTATGACGCCTCCCGAGGACAACGACCCTCTAGCCAGCCACGAGGGCTCACCAGGTGCCAGAGGGCGTACCCTCATGAGATAAGAGACTACCCTGGGCGCATCCAGCTAAGTTACCCCTCTAAGTCTACATGGAGCACGAACGTCATATCACAACACAAGAGCGACAAACATGGCACAAAGCAGCATAAGCATTGCACTTCATTACACGCCCCCGCGGGGCCCCCTACTTGTTCATGAAATACAGGAGCAAAGGAAAGGACGGGAAAAAGCAGCTTCTACGACATGGATGCTCGCGAGGATCCCCCCCCCCTGGACTCAGACGGAGCCCTCCTCGCGCTTCACCGGGGCGCGGTGATGGTACGACCCGCCATCGTCCTCGAAGCGAGCCCGGCAACGTGGCGGCTGGTCGTAGCCGCCACTACTGGAGCTCTCATCGGAGGAGGACCTGTCATCGTTGAACGAGCCGCGGCCGTCGTCGGAGGCAAGGCCGCCTTCGTCCTCGTCATGGCCGTCGCCAAGGCCGAGTACTCCATTACCCTCGCTGTCTTCAGGGAAGCACCCGGCCCGGCGACCATCTTCCCCGAACACCCTCACGAAGAGGGTCGTGGCCCCGTCATATTTGAAATGGAGGGTGCACCGCCTGCCCAGGCCGCGCGCGCGGGCAAACGTCTGCCAGCTGCGGGCTAGGGCTACGTTGCTGATGACGGAGATCTCCACCGCGACCCACGAAGCCTTGCTGCAGCAGCCGTCGACCTGTAGCCAGAGGCTGCCGGGACCCAAGGCTGACAACTCGACGGCAACGTAGCACGGAAGCTGAAGCCAGGTGCCGGCCGGGTTCTCCGACCACACGACGAACTCCGGCAACACCTACGCCGAGTGGAAGCACAGCCGGGGAGGCCGGGCGACCATGGCGCACCTCCCTTCATGGACAGGACTACCGCTTTTTGGGCGGCTCCTGTCGTGCAAGGGGACGCCACCGCGGCCGCCAGGAACGGTGCTAGACCTCTAAGAAGTCCGCCCGCGCCCCCGAGCGGCCGCGGCAGGAGTCGCGGCGTGCTTGCGGGGGCGGCCACGACCCCGCTTGGGCAGCGAGGAGTCTGGCCCCTCTTGGAGCGCCTTCCCCTTCTCCGAAGCCGTGAATCTCTTCGTCGGAGCCATGGGTGTCGCTGCAAGACGGCGAAGCAAAGAGGAAGAAGAGGAAGCAAGCGGGACGGAGGAAGAGATGAGCAATGGGGGCTCCGCCCCTCCCCTCATTTATAGCCAGAGGGAGGCCAACCGCCGGCCTCCTCGATCTAAGGTAATGATGATTTTCTTCTACAAGCAGTAGGGTCTCATCAAGTCAGGCAGTTGCCGAGGCAGCATGGGGAAGCAGAGACGCCTGCAACCTATCGATCGCCACACGTCAATCGAGGCTGCATGCTATAGGGGCCCGCGGTGCTCTGCACTTGACCCTTGGCTTCGCCTCGAAACCAAGTACGAGCATGCCTTGGGCCCGGGGGCTACTGTCGGCGTCCTGGGTACGGTGGTACCTAGACTTGCCTTCCTGCGGCCCAGGGCATGGCTCATCCAGCGGCCTGGTATGTCCCATCTTCATCAACAACCGCTCAAGACCCTCGCGAGGGGCCAAGCCTCGTGAGGCGGACAACACAAGACCTCCTCAGAGGCGGCCTTCCTGGGCTGGCTCCTGAGGAGCGGAGATATCTATGCAAGGTGCACCCCGCGAGGCCCGCGTGACATGGGCCATGACGACCAAGGCCAGGCGGGCGCCAGCGGGCGCAGGGTGCTAGTTTTCCCCTTTGGTGCGAAGGAAGCAGGCGCAGGCGAGGAGTGCCGAGGCATCAGGCAACTGTTTCCATGTTGGTGCAACAAGACCAAGACCAGCAGGACGGCAGGATGGAGGTCACTGCGGAGCCTGCGACGGCGTCACCACCAGAGCCATTGGCAGGCGAAAACCACCTTTTGTTAGGAAAGCTTGTACTAGTTGTCTCCCTTCGAAATTGGCCGTTGTGGGATCCCTTCCTGCCCAAACATTTGGGAAGAGGACCAGGGCCTCTATAAATAGGGTTAGCCACCACCGTAGTCGAGGACCGGCTCATCTTGGATCAGATCCACTCCACCAAGGCCACCTCACCAGCTCACCGAGTTCAAGAACACCTCTCCTCAGGTGGATGTTCATCCCTTGTACTAGTTCATCCTCAGCCTACGAGGCAATCCACCGCACCACACTGGAGTAGGGTATTACACCACAACGGTGGCCCGGACCAGTATAAACACTCGTATCATTTGTTCCTCTGGTTCGGCGAGCTAGGCCTAAAGATCGTTGCAAGAGTGAACGAGAGAGATAGATAGAGAGAGAGAGAGAGAGAGAGAGAGAGAGAGAGAGATCTTCGTGTGTACCCCAGTGTTCGAACCTCAAGGGTTTGCCGGAACCCGTAATCCGACAAACTGTTCATGGATGAGGGTAACCAGGGCGGCAAGATACCAAACCCCAATAAGAGTCACAAGGATGTTGAATCTAACCTTAGGTCTTGGACGTCAAGCTACCAATGAAATAAAGACAAGCCAAAACCCCCACTGAAAAACCAAGATGGCACTGCAGATGACACCAATGACCTTGATGGTATGCTATATTTTGCTACTATGATTGTAGATTTCTAGGGCCCACATAAATATATGGTTTGGTACAACAATGCTCCAACCATTAAGGTGGACTCCGAGAAAGATTTGTATCCAGGCTGCAAAAAGAAATATTCTAAGTTGGGTGCCACACTGGCGCTTCTCAGATTTAATGTAGAAAACAGTCTATCAAACAAGGGCTCCAGAGAGTCGTTAGGTCTTTTCGAAGACATTCTTCCAGTTTTCGGGACTCGTTTGCAAAGCAAGCAGTCCTCTCATCCTCGTATGTCTTCAGCCCGTCGATCAAGCCTTCAAAGAAGAGCGTCAACTTCAAGCTTGGGACTTCATGGCTGTTGACAGAGAAGGCCCAACTCTTCATGTCAATCTTTGAGATCTGGGCAGTGAGGTGCTTGGCGATATCAACCAAGCTCTTGATCCAGAAATCGCGCTACTCAACTTGGTTCTGCAATTTGTCCTCCACGTCTTTTTGGAGATGTCGGTGCGAAAAACCTTGGGTCCTTTGCCCAGACTGTGCACAGGCCCAAGAACAAGATTACAACACCAAGATCAGATCAAGGCGCGAGGGATCAGTTCCTTGAAGGATCAAAGTGCAGATCAAGAAGACCAAGATTAGCCAGAGAGACAAGATACCACTACAAGAAGAACCTCCCTTGCCAGGCCGGCGAGCCTGGCGAGGTTGGGGTTACCCTGAAAGCAAGCCTCCAAGATTGCCCCGGCAGGCCTACCGAGGATCACAGAGGCAAACCACTCCACCTCACCACCCCACAGTGAAGCACGTCGTTGATCAGTGCGGATTCAAGATCTTAAGTGACTAAGTGGCTGCTCCCTGCCACATGGCAGCCACTTCCTAAAGGAAATGGTTCCAAGCGACAACTGTCCTGAGACGAGTCAAGCAAGTAGGCGCAAAGCTGGCAAAACAACCCGGTAGGGCATGCCGAGAGAGCTGTGATGTGACACGGAGTGGCGCATTTAATGCGCTCTGTCAGCCTGCAGAGGTAGGTATGATAACACTGTTCGCTATCTAATCAGTATGTAAAGAAAGATTTGCCACTGTGGTGACCCCTTGATCTATAAAAGGAGGCCCATGGGAACCATATAAGGGATTCAGACTCCCTCACACTCATACGCATGTAGCCACTCTCACCCCGAGGCAACCTTGTCGGGTATAAGTGCATCTAGTGCCCCTTAGTGATTTTGGTGTACTAAAGACTTATAGGTTAAGGGACTAATGAGTTTGTGAGTGTACACCTCATCTATAAGTCTATGAGGAGTTTGATATTTATGATGAAATTCAACCCCTAAAAATGAGTATCTTCGGCTCAAGACTTTGGTTTTCTTGAAGACTTTGAAATTGAAGAAATTAGTGTTATCGTGAAGACTTGATATTCATGCTAGGATTATGAAGCGTGAAGACTTTTGTTTTCATAGTTTCATTTTATCTTTCTTGAGTCATAGGAAACACCGTACTATTAAAGCGGGTTGAGGTAAAACTAAGGAAAAGTTTCCAAGTGATGCTCATCTCAAAATCCTACACCTACCCAATCCTTTCGAGTGAAGCCAATGGAAATCTCATACAGTTCAGTCAATTTCTTGAGTCACAGAGACGAAGATCTACTATTCTCTGAGGCATTTGTTCTGACTGAGGAGTTAGGAATTCACCAGTGCGGATTGCCTACAAGTGAGGAACATGATAGCCCTAAGGAATTTGATACTCAAATATCTGACCGTTGCTGTGCTACGCGCCAGCTGTCCCAAAATATCTACCCATCTAATGGTCATATCATTGAAGGGCCTTTATGTCTTATAAGTCGGGCTGCTTCCTCGGCAATAAGTAGCCACCCCCTACAACCACTAGTTGGTTGGCTGCTCCGAGAGAAACTGACACTTGTCATTGAGAGCATCCCATCCTCCGAGGACTTTGAGCGAAAATCATCAAGTGAGGAAAGCCCAAACCCAAACACCTACAAACCCAAAGTGATTGAGCATCACTGAAGAGATTGTTCCTCTGTGGAACCGACGCTTGTTACCTTGGAGGGCTGTGCATCCTCCAAATGGTTAGGCATCATGGTCTAGAGCATCCAAGAGGAAACTGTGGATCGCCGAGTGACCGAGTCTGTGAAGGTTTGGAAGTCACATGAAGACTTACCACGACTGATTGGGCGAGGTCTGTGTGATCTTAGCTCAAGGAGAATACGGTGAGGACTGTGTGTCCGGGACCGCGTGTCCTCAGGTTTAAATACCTAGCCGCTCCAACCAGATGTACAACTGTCACAGTAGTTGGAACTGGTCTACCAAATCGTCGTCTTCACGAAGCTACTGGTTCTATTTCCTCAACCCTTTCATTTCGTCATTCGTTTGTTGATGAACTTGATCGTTACTGTTTGAAAACTTTGACTAAAGACTTTCTCAATTTCCTCAATCCTAATTCTTCAGTCACTTTGTCTTTAGCCTACTTATCCTGTTCATACGCTTCTTGTACTCTGTGTTTGTTTTTATTTCATCATGATGACTGTGTTATTACTCTGTTACACTTGCATCTGAGTACTTATTCCGATGCTAGTTATTCATGACTTAGGAAATTCATCACCTTGAATTTCCTCAGTGAAGAATTTGTAATAATCGCCTATTCACCCCCTCTAGTCGATATAACGCACTTTCAATTGGTATGAGAGCAAGGTACTCCCTTGTTCTGTGTGATTTTGTTTTAACCACTTGGAGTTTTAGTTATGTCGACCGCAGGAATGAAGAAAGTGACATGCCCCATCTTTGACGGTCATGATTATCCCAAGTGGAAGGTCATTATGAGGAAGCACCTCATGGCGATGAAAAATGAGCTATGGACCGTCACTGAGATTGGTGTTACTGATCTTTCCAAGATGGCGGAGGCTGATGATATTCGCAAGTACACTCGACTTGACATCATGGCGAAGGACATCATCTGCTCCTGCTTATCCCGGAATTAGTTCAGGAACATTATACATCTCTGCCATGCGAAGCTTATCTAGGATCGACTCTCTGACGTCTATGAAGGTCATCGAACTCGTCATGATCCCTGGTTTGAGGAGTTCAAGGAATCACTCAAAACGATGAATTTCGATCCTAAACCATCATCCTCTGCACCATGCCTCATGGCAAAAGGTGCCAAGGTAACCGAATGTTACTCATTTGAGTCTAGTGATGATGAATCTGGTGATGAATTTGGACCAAACTAGACCAAGCTTGCTTCTATTGCCACTAAACAACAAAAAACCTTGGAGAAGGTTCAAAACATGCTAGATGAAAGCGGCGATATGTTGGGTGAAGAAATGGATCGAACTCAAACTTTCACTGAAAATCTTCAAAGACTTCAGTCTAAGTTTGACAACCTTCAAAGTCATCATAATACTCTTTTAGCTGATCATGAGAAACTTTCTGTTGAATTTCTTCAAAGAAAGCAAGATCTTGAGAAGCTAAGGGTGAGTTACGAAGATCTTCAGAAGGAACATGATTCATTGATTGCTCAACAGATCAGTTTCACTCAGGTTGAATTCATTCCACCATGTTTGAAATGCATTGAACGTGAATCTACAAATTCTTCACCTAAAAGTTCAAATGCTTCTATTGCTGCAATGTAACGGCCTGAGACTGACGCTCCAGACGGCTTCCATGTTTTTCATTGCTGTCATGTGTTTCGTTTGTTTGTTGCTTTCATCATGTCATCTTTTGCATTGCCATCATGTCATTTAATTTTGTAAAACTCAACTAAATAAATTACATGGATGTTCGGTCCATTTAAACAGAGGGAATTCACATGGTGATTCTCTTTATAACATATCCTCCCAATATTACGGAGCTATAATAACTATTTCATTATTTTGGAATTCACCATAACACACTTGCAAAACTCCCAATACCTTTGTTATCACAACTCTTGGCCTCCAAATTTGCCATATATCCTTTCTTCGTTCTCTGGAGCTCCACCTAAATTCTCAACATTTTTGGGCACTTCGAAAACCTGTCCTAGTTCAAACCTTTTGAATTAAATTCAAATGATTTTGAATTTAATTTTTCAATCATGACCTTTTGTATTTTCTCAGAACAAGCATAATTTTGTGAGTCCGGGAAAATAATCCCATGCCCAAGCATTTGTTTTTCTGCTATGAAAAACAAGAGAAGAGAGGAGAGAGGAGCCAGCCCAGCCGGCCTCTTATGCCTGACCGACTAGGCCTCCCTTGGCCCAACTCCCCTTCTCTGTTTTTTCCTTTCTTTGCACTTTAGCCCCCAATCAGGTGAGCCCGTTTGGCCCATCCCACAGCCCATCTCTCTCTCGATCCCCTGCCTAACCCTAGCTGCACCCTACTCGTTCCCCATCTCCCTCGATTCCTTCCTCCACCGCTGCTCCTTTCCTTCGGCCGCCTCTAGCGCCGCACGCGCACGCAGCCACCCTCTCCTCTCGATCTGTCTCCCTCACCCACTCCCTCGTTCCCCTACTTGCGCCTGCCGCCTGATGCCTGCTGTGCCTCGATCGCGGTCGCCAAAGACCTCAAGCCCGGGGGCCTCGCCGACCACCATCGCCTTCGGGTGCTGCACCGGAGTTCCACCTCGTCGGAGCAGCCCAGCGGACCAGGACGCCCCTGCCGCACCTCTCCTTTCTTCCCCTGTTTCCCTTTCTCTTTAACTCTCTCTCCCAACTCAAATCGCTCCCTCTCTCGTCTTTGTAACAAGAAGCCCCGAGGAGCCGCCCTCGTCCCTAACACCGGCAAGCGCGCTGCTGTCCTTGTGCTGCAACGCTGCCGCGCCCACCTCTGCAAACCTACGTCATCGGACCCCTACCCCGGCTCCATCTCCACGCCAAGACCGTCCGCCTCTGCTCATGGCGAAGCTCTTCCTACAACTCTGCATCGCTTGTGCCTCCCCTTCCTGAACTGACCTCGAGCCGTTGCTCTTTCTATGCCCTGTGGTCAGTTGGGCAGTCCACCTTCACCTCCATGCTTCAGTCACAAACCTCCAAGATCACCACCGCCCGTGCACGCCTATGGATTCGTCCAAGTCCGATGATGCTTTTCTACAACTATGCTGCGGAGACCAAGATCGGCAAGTCCACACAGGAGCCCGAACAACTACTTCCACAATGATGCGAGTACAAGTACCCTCGACGTGTTTTTCGCCAAGTACCGCGACACCCAGATCCCTCGGATCAGTCAAGTTCATCTATGAAAACGTGTATGACCGTCGTCGAAACTGCAAGTACCTCTATGCACGGATATCGCCAAGTACCACGATACCGATGACATCCACACTACTGTCGCTGAGGGTTTCCTCAAGTTCAACTACATTGGCTACGAGCGGTGGTGACCCCGAATATCTACGGAAGTGTACGACTACCGTTACCCAAAGAACTGTGGATCCGACAAGACCAAGTGTACAACTACCGTCGATCGTGGATTCGTCAAGTTCCTATCCGAAACGAACGTGTACCACTACTTCCACGACGGCCGTGAACGACTACTTCCCTTGACGAACTCGATACGCTTCGAAAACGCATGCTTCGAAGATATAACCCCGATACGACCGTCCGAGAACGATTGCTTGTGTTGTATGAGATGCACCCTTTGTCTGCACCGTGTCCGTAGTGTCTCTCGCTTCCATGCCATCGACTCGTGGGAACACGGTAACCGGGATCATCCCACCATCTTTTGCAAGCTTCCGCCACACTTCCTTTTGCACCGGTATCTCCATAAGCTACTGGAACCGATATGTTGAGTGGCATCATTTTAGGATTCATTGTCATGGCGCCCCTTTCGTTTCCGCCACGATGACAAATGCTTCATAATATGCTCATGTCAACTTTAAAAAAAAAATTGCATAAAACTTGCACATGTCATCCGCATCATGATAACAACATCAAGAATGTTTAAAATTGTTGTTTGCATTAAATTGCTAAATGGATATGGGGATTTACTGGATTTTTTGTTTGTTATATCCAGCCCCATTTAAATTGTTTAGATAGTATAGTTTTTTTATGCTTCACCTCTTGCCATGTTAACCAACATTTAATATTGTTGAGTACCTAACCGGGAGTGAACTAAATAAATTGATGTGGTGTTCCGTCAATATTCAACTCGTTGCATATTGAGCTCCACTTAATTTGTAGTGTTGGTTGTGCACTTTGCCATGCCATGCCTCATTAAACCGGACATGCATCATACTTGATGGTGTATCATGCCATGTTTATGCTTGTTGGTTTACCATGTTGTTTGCTTCTTTCCGGTGTTGCTTCTTTAGGTTAGTTTCGATAATGTCGTGTTTGTGAGGATCCGTTCGACTACGTCATCTTGTCTTCTTCATGGACTCATTCTTCTTCCTTGCGGGATCTCAGGCAAGATGACCATACCCTCGAAATCACTTCTATCTTTGCTTGCTAGTTGTTCGTTCTATCACTATGTCGCGCTACCTACCACTTGTTATATCATGCCTCCCATATTGCCATGTCAAGCCTCTAACCCTCCTTCCTAGCAAACCATTGTTTGGCTATGTTACCTCTTTTGCTCAACCCCTCTTATAGCGTTGCTAGTTGCAGGTGAAGCTGAAGATTGTTCCATGTAGGAACAAGGATATGTTGGGATATCACAATATCTCTTATTTTTTCAATTAATGCATCTATATACTTGGTAAAGGGTGGAAGGCTCGGCCTTATGCCTGGTGTTTTGTTCCACTCTTGCCGCCCTAGTTTCCGTCATACCGGTGTTATGTTCCTTGATTTTGCGTTCCTTACGCGGTTGGGTGTTATGGAAACCCCTTGACAGTTCGCTTTGAATAAAACTCCTCCAGCAAGGCCCAACCTTGGTTTTACATTTTCCTAACAACCTATAACCTTCCCTTGGGTTTTCACAAGCCCGAGGGTCATCTTTATTTTAACCCCCCCGGGCCAGTGCTTCTCTAAGTGTTGGTCCGAACTGGGCGATGTCCGGCGCCCCCTAGGCAACCAGTGTCTATGCCAACCCGATGTCTTGCCCATCTGGTGTGCCTTGAGAATGAGATATGTGTAGCTCCTATCGGGATTTGTTGGCACATTCAGGTGGTCTTGCTGGTCTTGTTTTGCCAGTGTCCAAATGTCTTGTAACCGGGATTCTGAGACTGATCGGATCTTCCCGGGAGAAGGAATGTCCTTCATTGACTGTGAGAGCTTGTGATGGGCTAAGTTGGGATACCCCTGCTGGGTATAAACTTTTGAAAGCCGTGGCAGATGGGAATTTGTTAATGTTCAGTTGTAGAGAACTTGAAATTTAACTTAATTAAAATGCATCAACCGCGTGTGTAGCCGTGATGGTCTCTTTCCGGCGGAGTCCGGGAAGTGAACACGGTTCTTGTGTTTTGCTTGAACGTAAGTAGTTTCAGGATCACTTCTTGATCACTTCTAGTTCACGACTGCTGCGTTGCTTCTCTTCTCACTCTTATTTGTGTATGTTAGCCACCATATATGCTTAGTGCTTGATGCATCTCCACCTCATTACCCTATCCTACCCATAATCTTAAATAGTCTTGATCTCGCAGGTGTGATATTGCTGAGTCCTCGTGGCTCACAGATACTTCCAAATAGTTGCAGGTGCCGATGATACCAATGGAGGTGACGTAACTGAGCTCAAGTGGGAGTTCGATGAAGATCTTGATAGATGGTTTATTTCTTTTTCGGTTGATCAGTAGTGGAGCCCAGTTGGGACGATCGGGGATCTAGCATTTGGGGTTGTCTTCTTTGGTTTTGGTTCCGTAGTTGGACCTTGTTTGTAATTCGGATGATGTATGTTAACTTGTATTTGTGTGAAGTGGCTATTGTAAGCATACTCTTTATCCCTTTCTTATTCAGTACATGGGATGTGTGAAGATTACCCCTCTTGCGACAAGCCTACCATGCGGCTATGCCTCTAAGTCGTGCCCCGACACGTGGGGGATATAGCCGCATTGTGGGTGTTACATGCAAATTCTTCAACTGTCTCTGTTATCACAAATTCCTCATCTGAGGATACCACTAGTATCACTTACAATGCAGGGTTGAATGAATTGTATGTGATAGGCATGTACAAAATCCTCAAAGGGCATCGGGCTCATTGTGATGTGCTTAAAAAAGCAGATCCTCAATAGGAAACCTATGAAAGAGCGTATTGCCTTTTACGGGAAACTCAATGCTGATGGGACCTACTGGAAACTTGAGCAGTATCCCAAAACCTCATGGGTTGCTGCAAAAGGACCTCCCATAGATCCATGCACTTTATTGGCTTTACATGTGAATCTTCATATTCTTCTGATGAGTCATTTGACTCCAACTATAAACTGTTCAAAATTAGAATGATGAAGTATTCGCTAGATATGTTGGAACTAACTGCAGGATCGGTCCCCCCATGAAGAAAATATGGGTTCCCAAAAGGTTCCTTGAAAGTCTTCAAGTGAATGTCATCATGACACCACCTGTGAAGAATAGGAACCCCAGATCAAATTCTTCATATGTACCAAAGTCTTCATATGGATCCAAGTCCTCATATGGACCAAATTCCCCACGTGGATCAAATTCCTCATATGGATCGAGATCCTCATATGAACATCATCGTACTAACACTTCTATTTCACAGGGGAAGCCTAAGGGCTATGAATATGTACACTCTTCTTTAAATCATTATGTTCATAAGTCCTCGAAGAATTTCTCTGCTTATTCATATGCTTACTCTAACCCCTCTTCTATGAAACGAAGTGTACTGGCTTCTTATGGAGCTCGCAGAATGATGAAGTCTTTGCTACCCCTCCAGATGTGGGTGGTGAAGAAAAAGAACTAATATCTTATGTAGGGTCAGGTCTCCAGACGAAAATAAACGTCTGAAGAATTTGCTGGAGACCTAAATATGCTTGAGAGGATGCAAGCTGAATTTCCATTTCTCACGTCTTTATACTGCTATTTCTATTGTACTGCTTGATGAAATTCAAATCTGATGAATTTGATGTCATGTTCTTCACTAATGAAGTATATGAGTTCGTAAGTTGCACTAATTCATCTGCAGGATGATCAACCCAAAGCTACTGAGTGGGTCCTCAATAGTGGATGTACAAATCACATGACCGGTGACAAGAACTTATTGATGGACACTGCTTTATCTCCATCACAGGTGAAGCATATCACCTACACTGACAAAGGCAAAAGCAAGGTATTGGGTCTAGGTAGGGTTGCAATCTCAAAGGATGGACACATGGACAAAGTCATGATTGTCGAGTCCTTAGGATTCAACCTCATGTCTGTCTCAATGCTTTGTGATCTTGATATGGTTGTTGTCTTTGGCAAGTATCATTGTGTTGTGACCATGGAAGCTGACAATTCCAAAGTCTTCGAAGGCCTTAGGAGAGGAGACTTGTATATTGTTGATTTCTCTACAGGACCACAACCCGCCACATGTCTACTTGCAAAAGCTTCAGAAGGCTAGTTATGGCATCGACGACTAGGTCATGTTGGCATGATGAACTTGCACACACTCGTGAAGAAGAAGCACGTCATTGGCATCGAGGGTGTAAAATTCCTCAAGGACCATCTGTGTGGAGCTTGTGAAGCTGGAAAGATGACCAAGTCCAAGCATCCCTCAAAGACCATCATGACTACCACTTGTCCATTTGAATTGCTTCACATGGATCTCTTCGGCCCTACCCACTATGCCACATTCACTAATGTTGCATCTTTATATGGCTTTGTTATTATTGATGACTATTCTCGTTACACATGGGTGCATATCATCACTTACAAAACTGAAGTGCATGAATTCTTCAAACGATTTTCCCCGAGGGCTTCAACAAACTTTGGTGTGAATATCAAGCACATTTGAAGTGACAATGGGACTGAGTTCAAGAATACTGGTCTTGATGACTATCTTGATGAACTTGGTATTACTCACGATTTATCTGCTCCTTATACTCCTCGGCAGAATGGCATCATGGAGCGCAAGAATAGGACTCTTGTTGAGATGGCTCGCACTATGCTTGATGAATGCAAGACGCCTCCTTGCTTCTTCCCTGAGGCAATTGATACTGCATGCCACATCATCACTACTGCAGGATGCTGCTAACGCGACACTACGATCAGAGACAATTCGACGAAATTGTGTGCGATGCAATAATCGCAAACGGTGGTGTAAAAAACCCATGAAAAAAGGTGCAAAACATTTGCGATGACGGATGCATCAAACACAGTTCAGATTTTAGTCGTGTATGCGATGCAGGGCATATGGTTCAGTTCAATTAACTATTTGCGATAAGGAGGAACAAAAGAAACGGGTAGCCAGATGAAGGTGTGTGCGATATATAGCATACGGTTCACTTGGATGAACTATTTGTGATTAGGCAACATAAAAGAAATGGTCAGCCAGATCAAGGTGTGTGCGATATACGGCATGCGGTTCAGTCGGATGAACTATTTGTGTTGAGACAAGAGAACAAAAATGGTTCAATTTAACAAGATGTATGTGATACGCGGCAAATAGGTCTGTAAATAAAAATGTGTGCGAAGACTGATAATAACACAGACGATTGCTGCTAATATGACGTGTGTGTTTTGTGATGGGATTTCATACAGAACAATAACATATACATACACACACTTATAAGGACATGGTTGCATAATCAAATTAAATATCCACTTACATAGGTGGCTACTACAACCATGGCATTTGCACACACCAAAGTAAACTATTGCATGCATAATTACATAGGTGGCTACTACACACATGACATTTCCACACACCAATAAAGTAAACTATATATTACATGCATGATTAACTAGCATAAACGATCATGTGATCACCATCTACTTCTTGTGACGCTTGCTCTGCTTGTGGCTTGATCTGGGCTTGTCGATTTGGGTAACGAGGCACTTCCTCATGTCAACGATCTGACTATGCATCTTATAATTTTTTTAAAGAAATAAGAGGCAATGGATATCATTTCGTCCCCAAATGTCAATCTTTCCAGTTTGACAAATGGCAACTTACACCCAATATGACAGATGCAAATCTTACCAAATTGTTTGTATGTGGCTGCAAATTTTCCCTTGATTTAAGGAGGAAGACCATAGCTCTAACTTTGCATATGGGTGTTCTATCTAAAATGTTTGCGATCAAGAGCTGCAGAAATCCTTCTCGGCACATTTTCTCTTGGCTTCCTAGGGAAGTTGTCGGTTTGCATACGGGTGTTCTAACTAAAATGTTTGCGATCAAGAGCTGCACAAATCCTGCTAAGCACATTTTCCCTTGGCTTCCTGGGAAGTTGTCGGTTTTGCATACGGGTGTTCTAACTAAAATGTTTGTGAAGAGTGTTTTATATTTAAAAACGTATTAAACTACGGCTTGTGTGCCATTAATGGAGAGGATGTGAGCAAGGGGGGCGGCCATGGAAGTCAAAGGGCTCGCTTCCCAGTGAGCCTGCGCCGTACATCTCGCATGCTTCCCGATGAGCTTCCGCATTGGAGTACAGCTCGCACGCCTCCCGTTCAGTCAAGCACTCAAGCACCTGTCCGCATGGCACCTCCTAGCAATTAAAAGAGTGAGGCATGGCGTCACGTGAATGGTTAACAAAACACACACAATTTAAATTATACAAAACATTTGAGATGTTACAGTGACAGCTATTTGTTTCAAAATGCCTTTGTTGGCTGTTATTCGAGTGCGCCTTCTCTCAAAATGGACATGAAAAATACCACAGCATGCCGGGTGCCATTCCATTATAGCATGCCAAGTTTCATGAATTTCAGACGAGTTTTGAATTTACTGGAATTTAAAAAGAAAGTATTGATACGTCTCCAACGTATCTATATTTTTTGATTGCTCCATGCTATTATATTATCTATTTTGGATGTTAATGGGCTTTATTTTACACTTTTATATCATTTTTGGGACTAACCTACTAACCGGAGGCCTAGCCCAAATTGTTTTTTTTTTTGCCTATTTTAGAGTTTCACCGAAAAGGAATATCAAACAGAGTCCAAATGGAATGAAACCCTTGGGAACGTCATTTTCTCAACAAACATGATGCAGGAGAATTGGAGTGGGCGTCAAGAAACAATCGAGGAGGCCACGAGGCAGGGGGTGCGCCCTCCACCCTCGTGGGCCCCTCGTTGCTCCACCGATGTACTTCTTCCTCCTATATATATCCACGTACCCCCAAACATCTAGGAGCACCACGAAAACCTAATTCCACTGCCGCAAACTTCTGCACCCGAGAGATCCCATCTTGGGGCCTTTTCTGGAGCTCCGCCGGAGGGGGCATTGATCACGGAGGGCCTCTACATCAACTCCATGGCCTCTCCGATGATGTGTGAGTAGTTTATTTCAGACCTTCGGGGTCCATAGTTATTATCTAGATGGCTTCTTCTCTCTCTTTGGATCTCAATACAAAGTTCTCCTCGATTCTCTTGGAGATCTATTCGATGTAATCTTCTTTTTGCGGTGTGTTTGTCGAGATCCGATGAATTGTGGGTTTATGATCTAGATTATCTATGAACAATATTTGAATATTCTCTGAATTCTTTTATGTATGATTGGTTTATCTTTGCAAGTCTCTTCAAATTATCAGTTTGGTTTGGCCTACTAGTTTGATCTTTCTTGCAATGGGAAAAGTGCTTAGCTTTGGGTTCAATCTTGCGGTGCTCGATCCCAGTGACAGAAAGGGAAATGACATGTATTGTATTGTTGCCATCGAGGATAAAAAGATGGGGTTTATATCATATTGCATGAGTTTATCCCTCTGCATCATGTCATCTTACTTAAAGCATTACTCTGTTCTCATGAACTTAATACTCTAGATGCATGCTAGATAGCGGTCGATGTGTGGAGTAATAGTAGTAGATGCAGAATCGTTTCAGTCTACTTGTCACGGACGTGATGCCTATATACATGATCATACCTAGATATTCTTATAACTATGCTCAATTCTATCAATTGCTCGACAATAATTCGTTTACCCACCGTAATACTTATGCTCTTGAGAGAAGCCACTAGTGAAACCTATGGCTCCCGGGTCTATCTTCCATCATATTAATCTTCCGATACTTAGATATTTATATTACCGTTTATTTTACTTTGCATCTTTATTTCTCTTTATCATAAAAATACCAAAAATCTTATCTTATCATATCTATCAGATCTCACTCTTGTAAGTGACCGTGAAGGGATTGGCAACCCCTTTATCGCGTTGGTTGCGAGGTTCTTATTTGTTTGTGTAGGTGCGTGGGACTCGAGCACCATCTCCTACTGGATTGATACCTTGGTTCTCAAAAACTAAGGAAAATACTTACACTACTTTACTGCATCACCCTTTCCTCTTCAAGGGAAAACCAACATAGTGCTCCAGAGGTAGCAAGAAGGATTTCTGGCGCCGTTGCCGGGGAGATTCGCGCCAAGTCAAGTCAAGATTTGACTCCCGACAATGAGCCATTTCTGGCACCGTTGCCGGAGAGTCTACGCACAAGTCAAGACATACCAAGTACCCATCACAAACTCTTATCCCTCGCATTACATTATTTGCCATTTGCCTCTCGTTTTCCTCTCCCCCACTTCACCCTTGTCATTTTATTCGCCCTCTTTTTCCGTTCCCCTTCTCTTTTTTTCTATTTTCCTTTTTTGCCTGTTTCTTGTTTGCTTGTGTGTTGGATTGCTCGCTTGTCATGATGGCTCAAGATAATACTAAATTGTGTGACTTCGCCAATACCAACAATAATGATTTTATTAGCACCCCGATTGCTCCTCTTACCGATGCTAAATCTTGTGAAATTAATACTGCTTTGCTGAATCTTGTCATGAAAGATCTGTTTTCTGGCCTTCCTAGTGAAGATTCCGCTACCCATATAAACAACTTTGTTGATTTGTGTGATATGCAAAAGAAGAAAGATGCGGATAATGATATTGTTAAACTTAAGCTATTTCCATTTTCGCTTAGATATCGTGCTAAAGCTTGGTTTTCGTCTTTGCCTAAAAATAGTATTGATTCCTGGAATAAGTGCAAAGATGCTTTTATCTCTAAGTATTTTCCTCCTGCTAGGATCATCTCTCTTAGAAATGATATTATGAATTTTAAGCAACTTGATCATGAACATGTTGCACAATATTGGGAGAGGATGAAATTAATGATAGGTAATTGCCCTACACATGGTTTGAATTTATGGATGATTATACAGAATTTTTATGCCGGATTGAATTTTTCTTCTAGAAATCTTTTAGATTCGGCCGCGGGAGGCACTTTTATGGAAATCACTTTAGGAGAAGCTACCAAAATCCTAGATAATATTATGGTTAATTATTCTCAATGGCACACTGAAAGATCTACTAGTAAAAAGGTGCATGCAATTGAAGAGATTAATGTTTTGAGTGGAAAGATGGATTAACTTATGAAATAGTTTGCTAATAAGAGTGTTTACTATGATCCTAATGATGTGCCTCTGTCTACCTTGATTGAGAATAATAATGAATCTATGGATGTGAATTTTGATGGTAGGAACAATTTTGGTAACAACGTGTAGAGGTAATTTTAATTCTAGGCCGTTTCCTAGTAATTCCTCTAATATTTATGGTAATTCCTACAACAATTCTTATGGAAGTTTTAATAAGATGCTCTCTAAATTTGTGACTAGTGTTAAAGATTTTATTACTTTGCAAAAGAGTTTCAATGCTTTGATTGAAGAAAAATTGCTTAAGATGGATGAATTGGCTAGGAACATTGATAGAATTTCTCTTGATGTGGATTCTTTAAAACTTAGATCTATTCCACCTAAGCATGATATCAATGAGTCTCTGAAAGCCATGAGAATTTCCATTGATGATTGCAAAGAAAAAACCGCTAGGATGCGTGCTAAGAAAGATTGCTTTGTGAATGCGTGTTTGAAAGTGCGTTATATCGACTAGAGGGGGGGTGAATAGGCGATTTTTATGAAAGTCTTCAAAACATAGAAGTTTTGAAGACAAACGATAAAATTAAACCTATTACCATGCAGTGGAAAGTGGACTACACTAGGCAAACCATAGTCAAGTATTCAATGAAGTGAAAGCACAAAGACTAATAGCAGCTAGGTAGTAAGGATCAGGTAGGAAGATATTGTGAAGCCAAATAGAACACGCAGTCACTCAGTGAAGACAAATGATAGTGCAAACATACAATGACTTCACAAGGAGTAACAGTAAGTAAAGGGAAGTGAAGATGAAACCAGTGACTCGTTGAAGACAATGATTTGTTGGACCAGTTCCAGTTGCTGTGACAACTGTACGTCTGGTTGGAGCGGCTAGGTATTTAAACCTTAGGACACACAGTCCCGGACACCCAGTCCTGAACATGCAGCTCGGGACACCCAGTCCTCACCGTATTCTCCTTGAGCTAAGGTCACATAGACCTCGCCCAATCACTGTGGTAAGTCTTCAAGGTAGACTCCCAAACCTTCACAGACTTCGTTCACCGGCAATCCACAATGTCTCTTGGATGCTCAGGACGCGACGCCTAACCGGCTAGAGGATGCACAGTCCTCAAGTGTAATAAGTCTTCAGATCACACAGACAAGAAGACTTAAGTGATGCCCAATTCTCTCTGGCTCTGGTGGTTAGGGCTTTATCCTCACAAGGAATTCTCCCTCAAAGGCTTCGAGGTGGGTTGCTCTCAAACGACAAAAGCCGTACTTTCAATCTGAGCAGCCGGCCGTTTATGGTTGTAGGGGGTGGGCTATTTATAGCCACTTGGCAACCCGACCTGATTTGTCCGAAATGACCCTGGGTCACTAAGGAACTGACACGTGTTCCAACGGTCAGATTTCAAACTCACACGGCAACTTTACTTGGGCTATAAGCAAAGCTGACTTGTCCGACTCTGGACAAGATTCGCTCTCATAGTCTTCACTCAAAGACATAGGTTTTTGGTTTAGGCATCACTTCAGTCATTCTAACTGGTTCTCTTGGACCCCACTTAACAGTACGGTGGTTCCTATGACTCAACACAAAAGAAAAAAACTACGAAATATCTAAGTCTTCGAGCTCCATTGGCTTCATATAGTGTCTTCTCTTGTCATAGTCTTCAATGTGAATATCTTCATATACCACCTTTGACTTCAATGTCTTCATACATTTTTAGGGGTCATCTCTGGTAGTAAAACCGAATCAATGAGGGACTTCTACCTGTGTTATCCTGCAATTCTCACAAACACATTAGTCCCTCAACTAGGTTTGTCGTCAATACTCCAAAACCAACTAGGGGTGGCACTAGATGCACTTACAATCTCCCCCTTTTTGGTGATTGATGACAAACTATTTGAAGTTTTCAACGGGGAATATAATCTGTGAAATTGTACAGGATAAGGAATTGTCTTCATAAGTTGCAAGGGCTCCCCCTGAAGATGTGCATATAAGTTAATTTGCTTTTGGAATGCTATTGCACATGGCAGGTAGTACTTGTGGAGATCAACTTCAACTTATGATGACAATCCACTATGCATGTGAAAGTATATGAAGATAATGACATGCATAATGGAAAATGGACGTCTGCAGAATGAGCTAAGTGCGAAATTTATCGTCGCACATGCGGAATTTATCTTCGCAAAACAAGGTGGCAAATAAGTAGCAGACGACCATCTAGTTTAAGTGTTACAACTCATAAGAACCAAATGTAGCAAAAACGAGAGTTGTAAGCACGAAGCAAAATATAAAGCACCCGTCCATATGGACCCGCTTGAAGACTATCAATCTCATATGCTTCTCCCCCTTTTGTCAGTAATGACCAAAAAGGTTTGAAGACATAGAGCCTCTACTCGTTCCCATGAGGAGTAGGTGAAGTAGCAGGGTTGTTGGTGTTGTTTGGCGGTGCAGAAGAGCTTGGAGGTGCCGAAGGAGGTGGCGGTGAAGTAGCATCGTCTTCTTCCTCAATAATTCTGGCAGTCACTGTGGCAGCAGAGGAAGAGAACTCAGAGTCTTCAAGGGATGGAGTTCCTAGCAGCACAACCCTTCGAGGAGGTGTGGAGTCAAACTTGAATCTCTCAGTGAAGCCATCCTCTTGAAGATCAGCTTCAGAACACATCATCGTGAGCCCTTTCCATGTGCGGCGACAGGTTTCATGGGCAACGAAAGCATTCTTGGTGGCAAGATTTCGAGTGCGATTAACATCCACCAAGAGGCTTTTCATCTGACGCTTCAGCCAGTCATGATGCCTATCCTGTTTCTGATGTAGAGCCACAAGAAGCTCTCGGTCGTTGAGAACACGAGTGCGCTTCTTGGGTCTTGGAGCAGTGGCACTGTCAGTGGCTTCAGTGGAAGCAGGGTGTGGTGCACGTGTAGTGCCAGCCAAAGGATACACCTGAGAAACTGCTTCAATGCCTTCAATGTTCTGAGTAAAACTCTGATGTTCTGCATTCTGAAGACATAGAGGTTGCTTGGCAGGCTCAGAATATATGGCTTCAGTAGACATTTCCACATCAGGCAAGAAGATCCGATGGTTGCGGGCTGAGGGCTGATACGAGATGGCGGAGGGTAGCTTGATCAGCCGCATGACCCAAGGGGCGTAGAACTTCAAACCAAATAGATCAATGCCTGATGCAGCAAGTTGGCGTATGAAGAAGTCATGTGCATTGAAGCATTTGCCATGAAGTATATAGAAGACCAAAGTCTTCATTGCACCCTGAAGCTTGGCATTTGGAGAGTGCCCTTTGATAGGCCAGAGAGTTCGCCTGATGATGTGATAGATGGTTCGTGGCAGGTACTCAAGGTCTTCAACGAAGAACTCTGTGGGATAAGCAGCATCTTGGGGCAATGGCTTCATCATGCTGAGCATCTGACTCATATCTGGCTCTGGCCGCTGAAAGATGCTCTCAATAGCTTCAGCATGCAGCTGACAGCCTTGCTCGAAGAGATCGCCAGGAGTGGGCAAGCAAGTGAGCTCAATGATGTCAAATGCATTGGCTTCATGATGAACGTTGCCAGTCATCCACTCCAGGACCCAAGTCTTCGGATCTCTGCTGTACCCTCTGATGTGAAGTGTGCCATAGAATTGAAGCAGCAGCTCTTCATTCCAATGCTCTTCATCATTAATGAACTGCAGCAGTCCAACTTCCTTGAAGCAATCTAAAGCTTCTTCCAGACAGGGCAGACCAGCTATAGCTTCAACGTCAAGGCGCTTGTGTGGAAAGATGCGACCTTGGTTGTAAAGAATGCAAGAGTAATAGCTTCGCTGAGGATAGCTCCAGAACCGATCAGATGATATCCTTTCCATTGAGTAGGGGTTCCTGGAGCTGTTGAAGAACGTGTTGTCTGCCCTAAAGCCATTGATGTTGAAGGAGCTAGGTGCTGATGCAGGACCTGGAAACCTTGGCAGTCTTGGGATTGGCTTCTGGACCTGAGGCCTGTGCTCAACATGATAGTCGAATTGGGGACCGGCAGCAGACTCAGGAACAGAAGTGGCGGGATCAGTGGCTTCGCTGTCTTCTGAAGCTTTTGCTGGGGAGGGCTCCACATTAGCTTCATTGGTGATTGTGGCAGCCTCACGATTTTCATCCTCCACTTGACTAGCTGGAGGGTCGGTCACAAGCACATTCTCCTGGAGAACTGCTTCTTGGTGGGACAGGGGAGTGGGATCTTGTGGGACTCCTTCTTCTGCGGCTGATGCAGCCGGAATGTCTTCAGCAGAGACTTGAGGCCTTGGACCTTTGCGAAGCGTGCGGAACACAGACGACGCCTGTGGAGTTGGAGTGGGCTGGGCCTCATAGTCTTCTTCCTCTTGTGGGCGATCCGCCCATGAAGCATCCTATGCAATTGGCGTCAGTGGACGACCAATGCTGATGAGTTCGCTATTTTCATGCTGAGGAAGGACTGCACCATCTTCTACATTGTCATGTTGACCAATGTCTTCAGCAGTGATGGGATCAGCTGCTGGAATGTCTTCAGCTTCATGAGCCTCTGTGGAAGCAGGCTCATGAATTGTCAGTTGTCGTTCAGCTTCAGGATAGACCATAGAAATGGGTTCAACTATCAAGGGCTCTGTGGAAGCAGCCTGAGCTTTATTGGTCTTGCTCTTCTTCTTGGAGGGGGCAGTAGGAGAGGCTTCAGAGTGTTTCCTCTTCCTGGCTTCAGCCTCAGTAGTCCTTGTCTTCTTGAGCTCTGAAGCTGTTGACCGGCCTTTTGGCTTTGAGCCAGTCAGTCTAGTTGGGAAGACAATCGGAACTGCTTCTTGCCTTGGTGCATCAGGTTCAGCCGTAGCAGGCTTCTTCTTCTTCTTTGCGGCCATCCTGGGGTCAATGCCAGGACGCCCAAGTGCCTTGCGCTTCTCAGCCTCATTATAGGCTTGCACACATCTGTCAGCCAGAGTCTTCATGCGCTCACGCGAACCCTGAGCTTCTGCACGCTTCTTCCCAAAGGCTTCCTTGAGCTCGTGCATCATTGTTTTGAAGTTCTTCACTTCTTGCACGCTGAGCTTGGCCATATGCTTCTTGAACTGAGCCTTTTCATAGTCAATCTTCTGCTTCAGTTCAACAATGCGCTGGGCAATAGCAAGTTCTGAAGCAATGGCGCCTTGGAAGGCGACACTGAGGCCAATGGGTAGCTGCAGATCATCAAAGCTGATGTTTGGCGTGTCAAACCACTCGTCAATGAAGTTGTGGATGATGGTGACATCAAAGAGAGGCAGATCATTGAAGATTTCTGCTTCTTCCTTGTTCTTGTCGTCATTGCGCAGGATGGCAGCAGCTGTTAGCTCTTGGCCAGTGTGAGATAGAGGCATCTTGGCCTTCTGGGGCTTGGAGACGCGTGATAAGTCTTCAGACTGCACACTGTCTTCAGGAGGTGCATTTGCCAATGGCTTCACCCTTGAGATTTTTGGTGAAGGGGCCGTCTTTGAAGCTTTTGGCTTCTTCAACTGCTTTGGCTTCGGCACTGCAGGCGCGTCATCAGACTCAGTGTCAGCTGCAGGCTCATTAACTGCAGTCCCTTGAACCAAGATGTAGGTGATTAGGCCTTCAAGGTTGGCGAAAGGACCGATGACATTGGGTTCTGCATGTCGTGTGCCATCTGCCCTTGGAGATGAGGGACCAGGGTTGAAGTCTAACCCAAAAGTCTTCTTGTTCTGCTTCGCTGAGTTCTGAGCAAACTGGAAGTTGCGCTTGAACAGATTGTCGTCACGACACCATAGCAGTGACGACGAGTGTGCATCAGCAGGCTGTGGTCCACGGACCATGCATGGATAGAAGCCTTGAGCAATGGCTTCATCTCTGGACCTGGGTAGAAGATTCTTGAATAGGATGTCTCCCCGCGGTCTCTTGATGGTGTTTTTCTCAGCATACTCCTGGGTCACAAATCTGTATTTGAACCATTGTTCTGCCCAATATCTTCAAATCCATTGGATTCGGGTCTTGCGCTGACTGTAATCCTCTTCAGGATCTGTCTTGTACATTTCTGAGAGTTCATCTGGCAGATCTCTGGAGGTCTCACCACGACGCTTTCTTCCACCCTTCCTTGCTGCTTTCTCTGAAGCCATAAACTTTAACTTGAAAGGCTTCAAGACGTTCAAAGGCTTCAAAGGTTTTCGTTTGCTGGATCAACAGGAACTGGCTTCGGGAGAATTTATGTGATGCTGTAAGAATTCTGCAAATGAATGCAGACTATGAGAACCAAAGGATTCTCCCACGGACATGTACCTATGACAGCATTAAGGTGCGAGGGAAGGGGAAGAGGTCATATGCATTCTCAGAAGATTTTGAAGATAAATCAGTTTAGAAGACATTTTGACCTCATCGTGCGAAGACATTCACTCATAGATAAGAAGTTGGTTCCAGATTTGTACGAATCCACAGATCAGTACAAGTGAGGAATCTAACTACTTTGTAAAGCACAAGTGAATATACTAGGCATGTTATGAGATGCAGTAAGAGAGAGATCTAGCTTGTGTGAACAGAAACTGCTTGTGGTAGAAAGTGACAAATCCATAGGATCAATGGTGCTGTAAAAAGAGGAAGTTTTATTTACCACACTAAGAACTGCTAGACGGAGTGTAAGATGAGGGCGAGCAGTTCAATCTTCCGTGCCCTAACTTGGCAATGGAGGACACCTACGGCGACGGCGGAGAGGACGATGTCCGCGGTCGGCGTGAAGACGGCGTCGGAGAGGTTGTGCCAACGAAGCGCTTCGTCGCCGGCGTTGTCGAGGGCTAGCGGTGGCTCTAGGGTTCGTGCGAGGGTGGAAGAAGAGATAAGGACCGCTGTGAGTGTGTATTTATAGGTACAGGGGCAGCACTGTGCTATTACACAGGTGCCCCTGGCGATTCGCATCTGAGGAACACGTGGCCATTATGCGGAATTTTGGGATTTGTTCCACGTCCCACGCACGCCTGGATTGTCGGGTGGTCGTTCCTACTTCTCCGGATTTCATGTGGAGGAATGAGCATTGAAAACGGACTTAATGGTTGTCTTTGTATCTTCTGCTGACAAGGACGCAGAGAAGACATTCGACAGTTTCAATAGAATGCATATGACTTGGGGAGATAGAGTTTGAGATAGAAAGCATAGAGAGGTTAGGGTCCGATCACATTCACTTAGTTCAAAAGATTCAACACGAAGACATAGCTATAAGTGAATGCTGTAGAGGACAGAACACTAGTATATATATATATATATATATATATATATATATATATATATATATATATATATATATATATATAATGAACATAGTGAAGATAATCATGAAAATATGTTGAGATCGAAGCCAAACCAAATTTGAAGACATTGCAAGGTAACGCCATGAGTGAAACACTTCAAAATAGAACGTTTGGTGGTGGCGTTACCCACCGTATAGGAAGTATTAGACCCAGACACGGCGCACAATTATCGTGGCGCTCCGAAGTCAAATTCCACATTAATGTATTCACACTTAGAATGTATGTCTTCATTGATTGAAGATATACTTTACTTCATGTGTTGCACATCTAAGTCATCAATATTCATAAGGGTTAGGATGTGTGCCTGATCACAGGACATTTGAGGATTCCAGGATATTTAGCTCACACCGTAACTTGCAAAACCTCTTCTCATCCAAGGGCTTGGTGAAGATATCTGCCAATTGCTCTTCAGTGTTGACGTGTATGATATCAATGTCTTCCTTCACAACATGATCTCTGAGAAAGTGATGACGAATTTCAATGTGCTTTGTCTTCGAGTGCTGAACTGGGTTGTTGGCAATCTTGATGGCGCTTTCGTTGTCGCAGTAAAGTGGCACTTGCTTCAGATGAATGCCATAGTCCTTGAGTGTTTGCTTCATCCACAGAAGCTGAGCGCAGCAAGATCCAGCAGCAATGTATTCAGATTCAGCAGTGGAGAGAGATACACAGTTCTGCTTCTTTGAAGACCAACATACAAGTGATCGTCCCAGAAAGTGACATGTGCCTGATGTAGACTTGCGATCAACTTTGTCACCAGCATAATCAGCATCCGAGAATCCAACCATATCAAACTCTGAGCCCTTTGGATACCATAATCCTAGAGTTGGGGTGTGAGCCAAATATCGAAGAATTCGCTTCACAGCTAAGTGATGCGACTCCTTTGGTGCCGCTTGAAATCGAGCACACATGCAAACACTAAGCATAATATCTGGCCTAGATGCACATAGATAAAGTAAAGAACCAATCATGGAGTGGTATACCTTTTGATCGAACTCTTTACCATTGCCGTCAGGACCCAGATGATGTTTGGCTGGCATTGGTGTTGTGAAGCCTTTGCAGTCTTGCATACCGAACTTCTTTAGGCAATCTTTAAGATACTTCTCTTGAGATATGAAGATGCCATTGCGTTGTTGTCGTATTTGAAGACCGAGGAAGAACTTCAGCTCCCCCATCATGGACATCTGATATTGCTCTTGCATCATATATCCAAACTCTTCACTGTACTTCTGATTGGTGCAGCCGAAGATAATGTCATCCACATATATTTGGCACACAAACAGTTCACCATCATATGTCTTCGTGAAAAGAGTGGGATCTAGGGAACCAGGTATGAAGCCTTTGCTCTTCAGGAAGTATTTGATTGTGTCATACCAGGCCCGAGGGGCTTGTTTGAGGCCATACAGTGCCTTGTTGAGCTTGTATACCATGTCAGGATGTTTTGGATCTTCAAAGCCAGGCGGTTGTGCAACATACACTTCTTCTTCAATCTTGCCATTGAGAAAGGCAGTCTTCACATCCATTTGATATAGAAGTATGTTATGATGATTTGCATAGGCTAGCAGTATGCGTATGGCTTCAAGTCTAGCCACAGGAGCAAATGTTTCATCGAAGTCAATGCCTTCCACTTGAGTATATGCTTGAGCAATGAGACGAGCTTTGTTTCTGACAACTTGACCATGCTCATCTTGCTTGTTGTGGTATATCCATTTGGTGCCTATTATATTGTGCCTCCGTGGATCAGGACGCTTAACCAGTTCCCATACATTATTGAGCTCAAACTGTTGAAGCTCTTCGTGCATAGCTTGAATCCATTCAGGTTCCATGAAGGCTTCTTCAACTTTCTTGGGTTCTGTCATTGAGACGAATGCGAAGTGCCCACAGAAATTTGCTAGCTGAGTTGCCCTTGAACGAGTGAGTGGACCAGGTGCATTGATGCTATCAATTATTCTTTCAATCTACACTTCATTGGCAACGCGAGGATGTATAGGGCGAAGACTTTGATCTTGCTATTCATTGTCGTTGTTGGAAGGAATGTCTTCAGGCTGAGCATTGTCTTCATGTTGATCATGTGCTGAAATGATAAGTTCTTCTTCAGGATGAGCTTCAGAAGGTATAATTTCTCCAGTTCCCATTAGCTTTATTGATTCACTTGATGGAACTTCATCTAGCACATTTGGCAGCTGCTCTCTTTGTGAACCGTTGGTCTCATCGAACCGCACATCCACGGTTTCAACCACTTTGTAATGAAAGAGATTGAAGACTCTGTAGGAGTGCGAATCCTTTCCATATCCAAGCATAAAACCCTCATGTGCTTTTGGTGCAAATTTTGAGGTGTGATGTGGGTCCTTGATCCAGCACCTTGCACCAAATACTCTGAAGTAACTGACATTTGGCTTCTTGCCAGTAAGGAGCTCATAAGATGTCGTGTTCAGTAGCTTGTGAAGATAAACACGATTGATTGTATGGCATGCAGTATCAATGGCTTCGGGCCAAAATTTTCTTGGGGTCTTGTATTCATCTAGCATCGTTCTGGCCATTTCAATTAGTGTTCTGTTCTTGCGTTCGACGACGCCATTCTGCTGTGGCATGTACGGGGCTGAGAATTCATGTGTGATGCCCAAGGTATCAAGATATGTATCAAGGCTAGTGTTCTTGAATTCAGTGCCATTGTCACTTCTGATGTGCTTTATCTTGGCGCCAAAATTGTTCATAGCTCGATTGGAGAAGCGTCTGAAGACATCCTACACTTCAGTCTTGTAAAGGATTATGTGCACCCAAGTATATCTAGAATAATCATCAACAATAATGAAGCCATAGAGGCAACCAGTAGTAGTTAGAGTTCAGTAATGAGTGGGACTGAAAAGATCCATGTGAAGCAGTTCGAAGGGTTGAGTAGTGGTCATGATTTTCTTCGAGGGATGTTTGGCCCTCGTCATCTTCCCTGCTTCACAGGCACCGCATAAGTGGTCTTTCTTGAACTTGACACCCTCGATGCCTATGACATGCTTCTTCTTCGCAAGGGTGTGGAGGTTCCTCATGCCAGCATGTCCAAGCCTCCGATGCTAGAGCCAGCATTCTGAAGCCTTTGCTAGAAGACATACTGCAAGCTGTGGCCCTGCTGAGAAGTCTACCACGTACAAATCATCTTTTCGATACCCTTCAAACACTAGAGACTTGTCAGATTCCATTAGTACAAGGCAACGATATTTTCCAAACATTACGATCATGTTCAAATCGCAAAGCATTGAGACAGACATTAAGTTGAAGCCAAGGGATTCAACAAGCATGACTTTATCCATGTGTTGATCCCTTGAGATTGCAACTCTACCTAGACCCAATACCTTACTTTTACGAGTGTCAGCAAATGTGATGTGGCTCTTGTCGGATGGACATAAGGTTGAGTCCATAAGAAGACTTCTTTTGCCAGTCATGTGATTTGTACACCCACTGTCAATAATCCATTTTGAAGACGCTGGTGTCGTACCCTACAGTGCAGTTAGGGGGATAGGCTTCACCAAGAGCATTGTGAAGCAAAAACATTTGACGAACCAGTGGGTTATGAAAGCTTAGATCCAGGTTAGGACTAATAGGGAGAGTAGCAAGTGATTCAGGTACGAAGTACATAGTAAGACCATTTGGGCATTTGATCTTGCGCCCTACAAGATGTTTAAGGTCCCCAGCAATAGCGTCAGACGATTTTGGTTTTCTGCTGGAGACCTTTCCCTGCAAAAGAGATTTAAGCTTTCTTAGCCACCCACATCAAGGGCGGCTTAGAAGCAATAAGTCTAAGTGCAGCATCTGAGAATTTTGGCTTTGAAGCCTTAGCAAACAGTCTTGCAGGCGGACAATAGTACTCATAAGAATAAGCAGAATAGTTCTTGGTCTTATGAACATGGCGGTTTGATGAACCGCTCTCATATTCATATGCCTGAGTATGGTTTCCCTGCAAAACATTTGCGTTAGTGTGACTCAGGTGAGTCCTCTGTCTGTATGAAGCCTTTGGACCGTATGAAGCCTTTGGTCTGAGGTTTTTCTTCTTCACTTGAGGTGTCATGATGACATTCACAGGAAGACTCTCCAGACACCTTTTCGGAACCCATATCTTCTTCATAGGTGGTCCATTCCTGCAGTTAGTACCAATGTACCTAGCAAACACTTCACCATTCTGATTCTTAAACAGTATATAGTTTGCATCAAAGGATTCATCAATGATAATGGGGTTAGCACAAGTGAAGCCAGATAGATTGGATGGATCTGCTGAAGGTTCCTTTGCAGCAACCCACATGGTTTTGGGGTACTGCTCAGGTTTCCAGTAAGAGCCATCTGCATTCATTTTCCTTACGAACCCTACACCCTCTTTCCTAGGGTTTCGGTTCAGAATCTGCTTTTTCAGGACATCACATAGTGTCTGATGCCCTTTAAGACTTTTGTACATCCCTGTTTCAAGCAATGTCTTCAACCTAGCATTCTCATCAGCAATAGCGGTGGTATCCTCAGCAGAGGGGTTAGTTACCACATCAACAGTTGAAGATATTGCAACAACAGTAGCAGTAGCACATTCAGCAACAGAAGTAGCATTATCACGCTCAATGCATTTAAGACATGGTAGTTCAAATCCTTCCTGAGCGGGACTGATCTGTTTGGCGCGAAGTGACTCGTTTTCCGTTTGAAGATCTTCATGAACCGCTCTCAATTTCTCAAGATCTTGCTTCCTTTGAAGATAATCATAGGAAAGCTTTTCATGAGTTGTTGAGAGAGTTTCATGACGACTTTCAAATTCCTGATACTTAACGTGAAGATTTTTTATGTCTTCAATTAAGGATTCAGATCGAGTCATTTCAGCACCTAATAGATCATCGCTTCTGTCTAACAGGTTTTGAATATGTTCCATAGCTTTCTGTTGTTCAGTTGCAATTTTAGCAAGTGTTGTGTAGCTAGGTTTTGAACCACAATCAAAGTCATCGTCGCTAGATGTTTGATAGTGAGTAGTGCGTGTGTTTACCTTGGCACCGCGTGACATGAAGCAGTAGGTAGAAGCGGAGTAGTCCTTGTCATTTGCATCGGTGTCGGTGATGAAGTCATTGTCTTCAGTGTTGAAGATGGACTTGGCAACATATGCTGTAGCCAGACTTGCGACGCCTGAGTCGGATTCCTCCTCAGACTCCACCTCCGCCTCCTCAGAAGCAGACTCCTCCTCTGAATCCATTTCCTTGCCAACAAACACACGTGCCCTGCCAGATGAGCTCTTCTTGTGTGATGAAGACTTTGAGGAAGACTTGGAAGAAGACTTTGAGTATTTCTTCTTCTTCTTGTCGTCAGAGTCATATTCCTTGCTGTTCTTCTTCTTTTTGTTCTCATTGTCCCACTGTGGACACGCAGAGATGAAGTGGCCAAGTTTCTTGCACTTGTGACATGTTTTCTTCTTGTAGTCATGAGCAGGAGCTTCATCATTCCTTGAACTTGATCGAGAAGACTTTCTGAAGCCTTTCTTCTTGGTGAATTTTTGGAACTTCTTGACAAGCATAGCAAGTTCCCTTCCAATGTCTTCAGGATCATCAGAACTGCTGTCAGATTCTTCTTCAGATGAGGAGACAGATTTTGCCTTCAAGGCACGGGTTCGCCCATAGTTTGCACCATAGATATCTCTTTTCTCCGAAAGCTGAAACTCATGTGTGTTGAGCCTCTCAAGTATGTCAGACGGATCGAGTGTCTTGAAATCAGGACGTTCTTGAATCATTAGGGCCAGGATGTCAAACGAACTATCAAGTGATCTCAGCAGCGTCTTAACAACTTCGTGTTTGGTAATCTCAGTGGCGCCGAGGGCTTGAAGCTCATTTGTGATGTCAGTGAGTCGGTCAAATGTGTGCTGGACATTCTCATTGTCTTTTCGCTTGAAGCGGTTGAAGAGGTTGCGAAGGACACTGATTCTTTGATCTCTCTGGGTTGAGATGCCTTCATTGACCTTGGAGAGCTAGTCCCAGACCAGCTTAGATGTCTTCAAAGCACTCACACGGCCATACTGTCCTTTGGTCAGATGACCACATATGATATTCTTGGCAGTAGAGTCCAGTTGAACGAATTTCTTGACATCAGTAGCAATGACACCTTCTCCAGCCTTGGGAACACCGTTCTCGACGACATACCATAGGTCGACGTCAATGGCTTCAAGATGCATGTGCATCTTATTCTTCCAGTAGGGATATCCAGTTCCATCAAAGACGGGGCACGCAGCGGAGACTTTAATTATCCCAGCAGTCGACATAGCTAAAACTCCAGGTGGTTAAACCTAATCACACAGAACAAGGGAGCACCTTGCTCTGATACCAATTGAAAGTGCATTATATCGACTAGAGGGGGGTGAATAGGCAATTTTTATGGAAGTCTTCAGAACATAGAAGTTTTGAACACAAACGATAAAATTAAACCTATTACCATGCAGCGGAAAGTGGACTACACTAGGCAAACCATAGTCAAGTATTCAATGAAGTGAAAGCACAAAGACTAATAGCAGCTAGGTAGTAAGGATCAGGTAGGAAGATATTGTGAAGCCAAACAGAACACGCAGTCACTCAGTGAAGACAAATGATAGTGCAAACATACAATGACTTCACAAGGAGTAACAGTAAGTAAAGGGAAGTGAAGATGAAACCAGTGACTCATCGAAGACAATGATTTGTTGGACCAGTTCCAGTTGCTGTGACAACTGTACGTCTGGTTGGAGCGGCTAGGTATTTAAACCTTAGGACACACAGTCCCGGACACCCAGTCCTGAACACGCAGCTCAGGACACCCAGTCCTCACCATATTCTCCTTGAGCTAAGGTCACATAGACCTCGCCCAATCACTCTGGTAAGTCTTCAAGGTAGACTCCCAAACCTTCACAGACTTTGTTCACCGGCAATCCACAATGTCTCTTGGATGCTCAGGACGCGACGCCTAACCGGCTAGAGGATGCACAGTCCTCAAGTGTAATAAGTCTTCAGATCACACAGACAAGAAGACTTAAGTGATGCCCAATTCTCTCTGGCTCTGGTGGTTAGGGCTTTATCCTCACAAGGAATTCTCCCTCAAAGGCTTCGAGGTGGGTTGCTCTCAAACGACAAAAGCCGTACTTTCAATCTGAGCAGCCGGCCGTTTATGGTTGTAGGGGGTGGGCTATTTATAGCCACTTGGCAACCCGACCTGATTTGTCCGAAATGACCCTGGGTCACTAAGGAACTGACACGTGTTCCAACGGTCAGATTTCAAACTCACACGGCAACTTTACTTGGGCTATAAGCAAAGCTGACTTGTCCGACTCTGGAAAAGATTCGCTCTCATAGTCTTCACTCAAAGACATAGGTTTTTGGTTTAGGCATCACTTCAGTCATTCTAACTGGTTCTCTTGGACCCCACTTAACAGTACGGTGGTTCCTATGACTCAACACAAAAGAAAAAAACTACGAAATATCTAAGTCTTCGAGCTCCATTGGCTTCATATAGTGTCTTCTCTTGTCATGGTCTTCAATGTGAATATCTTCATATACCACCTTTGATTTCAATGTCTTCATACATTTTTAGGGGTCATCTCTGATAGTAAAACCGAATCAATGAGGGACTTCTACCTGTGTTATCCTGCAATTCTCACAAACACATTAGTCCCTCAACTAGGTTTGTCGTCAATACTCCAAAACCAACTAGGGGTGGCACTAGATGCACTTACAGTGTTCTTCTAATTTCTATGAAAATAAATATGAAGATCTAAAAGTTATTGATGTGTCTCCTATCAAATCTTTGTTTTGCAATATGAATCTTGATAAAGATGGGACTGAAAATGAGCCACCTTTACCTAAAAGGCGTTCCAAAAATTCAGAGTTTTTAGATCTTGATGCAAAAATTGGTAAAAGTGGGATTGAAGAGGTCAAAACTTTAGATATCAATGAACCCACTATTTTGGATTTCAAGGAATTTAATTATGATAATTGCTCTTTGATAGATTGTACTTCCTTGTTGCAATCTGTGCTAAATTCTCCTCATGCTTATAGTCAAAATAAAGCTTTTAACATGTCATTGATGCTTTGATGCAATCTTCTGAAGAAAAACTTGAGTTGGAAGTTTCTATCCCTAGAAAACTTTCTGATGAGTGGGAATATACTTCTAAAATTAAAATTAAAGATCATGAATTCTATGCTTTGTGTGATTTGGGTGCTAGTGTTTCCATAATTCCGAAAACTTTATATGATTTGCTAGGATTCCGTGAATTTGATGATTGTTCTTTAAACTTGCACCTTGCGGATTCCACTATTAAGAAACCTATGGGAAGGATTAATGATGTTCTTATTGTTGCAAATAGGAACTGTGTGCCCGTAGATTTCATTGTTCTTGACATAGATTGCAATCCTTCATGTCCTATTATTCTTGGTAGACCTTTCCTTAGAACGATTGGTGCAATTATTGATATGAAGGAAGGGAATATTAAATTCCAATTTCCATTAAGGAAATGCATGGAACACTTCCCTAGAAAGAAAACTAAATTACCATATGAATCTATTATGAGAGCCACTTATGGATTTCCTACCAAAGATGGCAATACCTAGATATATCCTTGCTTTTATGCCTAGCTAGGGGCGTTAAACGATAGCGCTTGTTTGGAGGCAACCCAATTTTATTTTAGTTTTTTTGCTTTTTGCTCCTGTTTACTAATAAATAATTTATCTAGACTCTGTTTTTGTTGTGTTTTTTGTGTTTAATTAGTGTTTGTGCCAAGTAGAACCGTTGGGAAGACTTGGGGAAAGTCTTTTTGATCTTGCTGTAAAAAACAGAAACTTTTGCGCTCACGAGAATTGATGCCATTTGTATTTGGAAAGTGCTATTTAGGTAATTATTTTTATGATTAATATATAAATTCCTCACGTCCAACAATTTATTTTAGAATTTTTGGGGTTCTAGAAGTTTGCGTTAGCTATAGATTACTACAAACTGTTCTGTTTTTGACAGATTCTGTTTTTTGTGTGTTGTTTGCTTATTTTGATGAATCTATGGCTAGTAAAAGAGTTTATAAACCATAGAGAAGTTGGAATACAGTAGGTTTAACACCAATATAAATCAAGAATGAGTTCATTGTGTTTTTTTTTCTTTCGCTAACGGAGCTCACGAGATTTTATATTTATGTTTTGTGTTGTGAAGTTTTCAAGTTTTGGGTAAAGATTTGATGGATTATGGAACAAGGAGTGGCAAGATACTAAGCTTGGGGATGCCCATGGCACCCCAAGGTAAAATTCAAGGACACCAAAAAGCCTAATCTTGGGGATGCCCCGGAAGGCATCCCCTCTATCGTCTTCGTCTATCGGTAACTTTACTTGGAGCTATATTTTTAGTCACCACATGCTATGTGTTTTTCTTGGAGCGTCTTGTATGATTTGAGTCTTTGCGTTTTAGTTTACCACAATCATCCTTGTTATACACACCTTTTTAGAGAGACTCACATGATTTGAAATTTATTAGAATACTCTATGTGCTTCACTTATATCTTTTGAGCCATATAGTTTTGCTCTAGTGCATTACTTATATCTTTTAGAGAACGGTGATGGTTTTATTTTATATAGAAATAATCGATCTCTCATGCTTCACTTATATTATTTTGAGAGTCCTTTAGAATAACATGGCAATTTGCTTTTAGGAATAATATAAAAACTTTCATAGGAAGTGCATTGAATACTATGAGAAGTTTGATACTTGATAATTGTTTTGAGATATGGAGATGGTGATATTAGAGTCATGCTAGTTGAGGAGTTGTAAATTTCAGAAATACTTGTGTTGAAGTTTGTGATTCCCGTAGCATGCACGTATGGTGAACCATTATGTGGCGGAGTCAGAGCATGATTTATTTATTGATTGCCCTCCTTATGAGTGGCGGTCGGGGACGAGCGATGGTCTTCTCCTACCAATATATCCCCCTAGGAGCATGCGCGTAATATTTTGTTTCGATAACTAATAGATTTTTGCAATAAGTATGTGAATTCTTTATGACCAATGTTGAGTCCATGGATTATACGCACTCTCATCCTTCCACCATTGCTAGCCTCTCTAATATCACGCACTTTTCTCTGGTATCATACACCCACCATATACCTTCCTCAAAATAGCCACCATACCTACCTATTATGGCATTTCCATAGCCATTCCGAGATATATTGCCATGCAACTTTCCACTGTTCCGTTATTATGACACGCTTAATCATTGTCATATTGCTTGCATGATCATGTAATTGACATCGTATTTGTGGCAAAGCCACCGTTCATAATTCTTCATACATGTAACTCATGCATCATTGCATATCTCGGTACATCGCCAGAGGCATTCACATAGAGTCATATTTTGTTCTAAGTATCGAGTTGTAAGTAAATAAAGTGTGATGATCATCATTATTAGAGCATTGTCCCAAGTGAGGAAAGGATGATGGAGACTATGATTCCCCCACAAGTCGGAATGAGAGTCCGGACGAAAAAAGGCCATAAAAAAAAGAAGGCGCCAAAAAAAGAGAAAAAGAGAGAAGGGACGATCCTACTATCCTTTTTTCCACACTTGTGCTTCAAAGTAGCACCATGATCTTCATGATAGAGAGTCTCCTATGATATCACTTCCATATACTAGTGGGAATTTTTCATTATAGAACTTGGCTTGTATGTTCCAATGATGGGCTTCCTCAAAATGCCCTAGGTCTTCATGAGCAAGCAAGTTTGATGCACACCCACTTAGTTTCTTTTTGAGCTTTCATATACTTATAGCTCTAGTGCATCCGTTGCATGGCAATCCCTACTCACTCACATTGATATCTATTGATGGGCATCTCCATAGACCGTTGATACGCCTAGTTGATGTGAGACTATCTTCTCCTTTTTGTCTTCTCCACAACCACCATTCTATTCCACATATAGTGCTATATCCATGGCTCACGCTCATGTATTGCGTGAAGATTGAAAAGGTTTGATAACATCAAAAGTATGAAACAATTGCTTGGCTTGTCATCGGGTTTGTGCATGATTTGAATATTTTGTGTGGTGAAGATGGAGCATAGCCAGACTATATGATTTTATAGGGATAACTTTCTTTGGCCATGTTATTTTGAGAAGACATAATTGCTTAGTTAGTATGCTTGAAGTATTATTATTTTTATGTCCATATTAAACTTTTATCTTGAATCTTTCGGATCTGAACATTCATGCCACAATAAAGAAAAATTACATTGAGAAATATGTTAGAAAGCATTCCATATCAAAAATTCTTTTTTTATCATTTACCTACTCGAGGACGAGCATGAATTAAGCTTGGGGATGCTTGATATGTCTGCAACGTATCTATAATTTTTGATTGCTCCATGCTATTATATTATCTATTTTGGATGTTAATGGGCTTTATTTTACACTTTTATATCATTTCTGGGACTAACTTACTAACCGGAGGCCTAGCCCAAATTGTTGGTTTTTTTCCTATTTTAGAGTTTCGCCGAAAAGGAATATCAAACGGAGTCCAAACGGAATGAAACCTTTGGGAACGTGATTTTCTCAACAAACGTGATCCAGGAGACTTGGAGTGGGCATCAAGAAACAATCGAGGAGGCCACGAGGCAGGGAGCGCGCCTACCTCCCTGGGCACGCCCTCCACCCTTGTGGGCCCCTCGTTGCTCCACCGACGTATTTCTTCCTCCTATATATATCCACCTACCCCCCAAACATCCAGGATCACCACAAAAACCTAATTCCACCGCCGCAACCTTCTGCACCCAAGAGATCCCATCTTGGGGCCTTTTCCGGAGCTTCGCCGGAGGGGGCATTGATCATGGAGGGCCTCTACATCAACTCCATGGCCTCTCCGGTGATATGTGAGTAGTTTATTTCAGACCTTCGGGTCCATAGTTATTAGCTAGATGGCTTCTTCTCTCTCTTTGGATCTCAATACAAAGTTCTCCTTGATTCTGTTGGAGATCTATTCGATATAATCTTCTTTTTGCAGTGTGTTTGTCGAGATCCGATGAATTGTGGGTTTATGATCCAGATTATCTATGAACAATATTTGAATTTACTCTGAATTCTATTATGTATGATTGGTTTATCTTTGCAAGTCTCTTTGAATTATCAGTTTGGTTTGGCCTACTAGATTGATGTTTCTTGCAATGGGAGAAGTGCTTAGCTTTGGGTTCAATCTTGCGGTGCTCGATCCTAGTGACAGAAAGGGAAATGACATGTATTGTATTGTTTCCATCGAGGATAAAAAGATGGGGTTTATATCATATTGCATGAGATTATCCCTCTACATCATGTCATCTTATTTAAAGCATTACTCTGTTCTCATGAACTTAATACTCTAGATGCATGCTGGATAACGGTCGATGCGTGGAGTAATAGTAGTAGATGAAGAATCGTTTCGGTCTACTTGTCATAGACGTGATGCCTATATACATGATTATACCTAGATATTCTCATAACTATGCTCAATTCTATCAATTGCTCGACAGTAATTTGTTTACCCACCGTAATACTTATGCTCTTGAGAGAAGCCACTAGTTAAACCTATGGCCTCCGGGTCTATCTTCCATCATATTAATCTTCCAATACTTAGCTATTTCTATTGATTTTTATTTTACTTTGCATCTTTATTTCTCTTTATCATAAAAATTCAAAAAAAAATTATCTTATCATATCTATCAGATCTCACTCTCGTAGGTGACCGTGAAGGGATTGACAACCCGTTGATCGTGTTGGTTGTGAGGTTCTTATTTGTTTGTGTAGGTGCGTGGGACTCGAGCGTGATCTCCTACTGGATTGATACCTTGGTTCTCAAAAACCGAGGGAAATACTTATGCTACTTTACTACATCACCCTTTCCTCTCCAAGGGAAAACCAACGCGGTGCTCAAGAGGTATCATGTATCTCAACGTTTTGCCGGCAATCAACAATGCCCTGGTGTTTGAAATTCATTCGCATTTCTTGCATGGGACCTAAGCATGCACCAAAGGACATAACTTTGATTTTTCAACCAATTTATATGTACTGGAGCATGTGCATGTAGTTCAAATTTGAATTATGCACATAAAATTCCTAGAAAACCCAGTTAATGTATAAAAATGTCCAAACGAACCCTGAAAAATTCCAAAATTAAACGCAATACTCCTGTTGTTCTATGTTGACACTAGATTTTTTTTGAAAGCAATAAGAGGTGACGGATATCGTTTCATCCCCAAAGGTGGCACGTTCCCTACAGAAACCGTTACGCTTGTTCTAAGAAGCTCTGGTTTGTGAGAATCTTATAGGACAATTTTTTTTACCACGACATGTTGATGCCACTCCATTATGGCATGCCAAGTTTCATGTATTTCAGACGAGTTCTCGGATTTACTAGAATTTAAAAACCAAGTATCTCGATGTTTGCAGCCGAGTGACGGTGGCAGGGTGTTTGACATTCATTCCCATTTCTTGCATGGGAACTAAGCATGCACCGAAGGACACATACTTGATTTTTCAACCCGTTTATATGCACTGGAGCATGTGCATGTAGTTAAAATTTGAATTATGCACCTGAAATGCCTACAAAACTAAGTTAACTTATAAAAACATCCAAACGAACCTTGAATAATTCCCATTTTTTTGACGACACACCTATAGTTGCATGTTCACTGTAGATAAAGATTCTAGCAATTCAAGTGTGGGTGTGCTCGATTAAGAAGTGTGGGTGTGCTGTAGTCTCCTTTGTGTACCCAAATTATGCAATGACGTGGATGACCACTCTAACCAAGGAAATTCGACCCAAAATTTTTGACGTTCAAACTCATCACACACGGGTTAAGCTATCTGAACCATTTGTGATGTTCACATATCGTACACAGTTCTGAATAAGGGACCGTTTCTGATGACACTTTGCGAGCCAATTTTTTCGCCGATGCGATTCCAAATTTTCGACTTCCACGGAAATATCTACTTCCCCGCCCCCTCCCCCTTACCAAAAGACACATTTAACCTGTTTCCATCTTCCTTTCCAAGTTGAAACCTTCACTCCTTGCTTGCAGCGCCGCCTCCTCGCCAGCGACCCTCCTCCACGCTGCTCGGCCTCGTCTATCCAGCAAGGTAATCCACACCTGACCCCCATCCTCCTCCACCTTCCACATCCCACATGCCTCGACCGCCGGCGCGAGCGCGACACCTTCCACCCAAATCACCGACCTCTCCACCAAATAAGCGCCACCCTAAGCCATGCTGCACGCAGTATAGCCAGGATGTCAAGGAGCATTTGGCAGCGGAGAAGCAAATCCCGGTCGCACGCACGGATGAGGTCGCGATGGCTGCCATTCATGCTGACCCACAGATCTTGGAGGAGCACCTTGCCATTTGCTAGCTACGTTGGTTAAGCATGCTTGGTTTACCCATTGTGTGTGTGGCTCCTATCTTTCCTTCATGAATTCTAGTGAATTGTGCTATCTAATTTTAGCATGCAATCTGTTGCTCTAGTGTATATGTTCTATATTTCATGCAGTGGGGTGCTCACTTATTAACTGTTTTGTAAATTAGTTGTTGTCTTCAGTTAACTGTTTGGTTCAATTATGCAAATGTGATGTTCAATTCTTCAGGCTGGAATTTTGTATTGTCTTCCATGTGAGAAATAACTCGAATTTATCTTTACAAAGTACATGAGAAACAAATACAATTTCTATATTTCCAAGTTGTCAAGCATGCTTGGTTTGGTTATACATTCTGCACTGTGGTGCTCAGTTAATGATTGGTTCATTTTTGTTGAGGTGTTTAGTTAACTGTTTGGTTCAATTCTGCAATGCGATGTTCAATAGTTGTGGGTGCATTCTGTTATTGTATACCATGTGAGGAATAAATTGAATTTGTTTGTAGTAAATACATGAGAAACAAATACAATTGCTATATTTCCAAGTTGTTAAGCATGATTGGTTTGGTTAACTGTTTGATCTTCTATTAGGAGTATGTTATATTGTGCAATGTGGTGCTCAGTTAATGTTTAGTTCGTTTGTTGTGGTGTTTAGTTAACTACTTGGTTCGATTCTGCAATGCGATGTCCAATTGTCGTGGGTAGAATTTTGTATTGTTGTGCATGTGACGAATAAATCGGATTTGGCTGCACTTAATACATGAGAAACATATACAAGTGCTATATTTCCTAGTTCTTAATCATGCTTGGTTTGGATAAATGGGTTTTCCCTGTGGCTTGAATTAATCTGATGAATCTGCAATGTGCTTATTTTTCATAAACATATTTTACTGATAGCATGCGAACCCTTACTTAACCTGATGACTAACTACCTTATATGTGTTGTAGGGAAACAATGGGAAGCACTGAGGTTTACAATCGAGGTTAGCATGTCCATGGTCCCTTGTCTAATAGCACATTATTGTGCAATTGCGGGAACCATTCTAATATTTAGGTTTTTAACCATTTGGTCTTGCACATGTAGGTCCTACTGTCAGAGGTTTTGACCCACTGTTCGACCCTTTTTGCATATGGGGAAATTAGTTGTCCATGAATATCAATCAAGTAAAGAAACTCAGAAAGATTGTTAGGATAAAGAAATTAGCGACAAAAAACAATAAGATCTTTGTCTGCACAATGAAGAAGCCATCAATTCAGTACAAGATGGTACTAACTATTATACCTTGCTTTTTTTATTCCTTTGCCCCATTTCCAATATAGAGAAGATATTTATGCACATCCTTGTGAAGGAAATATGCCCTAGAGGCAATAATAAAGTTATTATTTATTTCCTCATTTCATGATAAATGTTTATTATTCATGCTAGAATTGTATTAACCGGAAACATGATACATGTGTGAATACATAGACAAACATATAGTCACTAGTATGCCTCTACTTGACTAGCTCATTAATCAAAGATGGTTATGTTTCCTAACCATTGACATGTGTTTTCATTTGATTAATGGGATCACATCATTAGGAGAATGAGGTGATTGACATGACCCATCCCGTTAGCTTAGCACTTGATCGTTTAGTATTCTGCTATTGCTTCCTTCATGACTTATACATGTTCCTGTAACTATGAGAATTGTGTAACTCCCGTTTACCCGAGGAACACTTTGGGTACTACCAAACGTCACAACGTAACTGGGTGATTATAAAGGAGTACTACAGGTGTCTCCGAAGGTACATGTTGAGTTAGCATAATTCGAGATTAGCTTTTGTCACTCCGATTGTCGGAGAGGTATCTCTGGGCCCTCTCGGCAATGCTCATCACCTAAGCCTTGCAAGCATGTAACTAATGAGTTAGTTATAAGATGAAGTATTACAGAACGAGTAAAGAGACTTGTCGATAACGAGATTGAACTAGGTATTGGATACCGATGATCGAATCTCGGACAAGTAACATACCTATGACAAAGGGAACAACGTATGTTGTTATGCGGTTTGACCGATAAAGATCTTCGTAGAATATGTAGGAACCAATATGGGCATCCAGGTCCCGCTATTGGTTATTGACCAGAGATGTGTCTCAGTCATGTCTACATCCTTCTCGAACCGTAGGGTCCGCACGCTTAAGGTTTCGATGACAGTTATATTATGAGTTTATGTATTTTGATGTACCGAAGGTTGTTCGGAGTCCCGGATATGATTGCGGACATGACGAGGAGTCTCGAAATGGTCGAGACATAAAGATTGATATATTGGACGGATATATTTGGACACCGTAAAGGTTCCGGAGAAGTTTGGAGCCCCGGGAGGTTACCGGAACCCCCCGGGAGGTATATGGGCCTTATTGGGCCCATGTAGGAAGAAGAGAGAAGGAGCAAGGGAAGGGGGCGCGCCCCCCCAAGCCCAATCCGAATTGGGGAGGGGGGCCGGCCCCCCCTTTCCTTTCTCCTTCCCCCTCTTCCTATTACTACTACTAGTACTACTTCCTAATACTAGTACTCTTTCCTTCCCCCTCCAAATAAGATAAGGAAAAGAGAGGGAAACCTACTTGGAGTAGGTTTCCCCCTCCTCATGGCGCGCCCCCCCTAGGGCCGGCCACCTCCTCCCTCCCTCCTTTATATACGGGGGTAGGGGGGGCACCCTAGAACACACAAGTTGATCATTGATCATTCCTTAGCCGTGTGCGGTGCCCCCCTCCACGATATTACACCTCGGTCATATTGTAGCGGTGCTTAGGCGAAGCCCTGCAACAGGAGAACATCAAGATCGTCACCACACCGTCGTGCTGACGGAACTCCCCCTCGGCGCCTCTGCTGGATCGGAGATCGAGGGTGCGTCATCGAGCTGTACGCGTGTCAAGAACTCGGAGGTGCCGGAGTAACGGTACTTGGATCGGTTGAACCGGAGGACGTACGACTACTTCCTCTACGTTGCGTCAACGCTTCCACTTCGGTCTATGAGGGTACGTAGACAACACTCTCCCCTCGTTGCTATATCATCACCATGATCTTGCATGTGCATAGGAAATTTTTTGAAATTACTACGTTCCCCAACACCTTGTTTTTAGGCCTTTCCAAAGCAGTTAACTGATGATTACCTCTCAAACCACCTCTATGGTCAAGAGGCAAGGAAGGTTTTCATACAACACCCACGGTTCAGTATTGAAAGTTCCTGAAAAGCACGAAGGACGGACGGTCAATCATCCACAGGCACTGGCCTAAAGTTGCAAAGAACTTCAACATGAATCAAGGCTCAATATTCGCCTTATGCTTCAGCAGTTTTCTAGATGAGATGCATCTGTCTATATACCGTCTATGATGCTTATTTCGAAAGGTTCTACAAGTTGCATGTGAAACTTGGTGCTGGTGCAGTTGTGTAATGGGGTAGCTGAGTGCTGAAGCTATATCATGTTGTACTCTGATGTACTTCAATTATGAAATCATGCTTCCTTAATATGGACATGAAATATATTATGTGCTTAATATGAATGTCAATTAGATTAATAAATGGATTATTAATAATAGGGCAATTAGCCTGCTAATGGTGAATTAGCCTGCTAATTGTGTTTTGCTATTGCAAACCTTTATTGAGAAAATACCGTGGCGATGACCTCAGGCAACGCACACAGTTTATAGGAATAAACCGTGTTGGATCAATGAACAATCACACATGACCTTCTCTTGAAAACTGTTTGCACTAGGCCACCTTGTGCAAACATTTACCACATAAAAACTGTGTGTAATGGACAACCTTTGCCACACAGTTTCTTCTACGCACCATGTGTGATGCATTCAATAATGCAAATGATAAAATTGTTACTATCATGTGCAATGGCAATGCTATCACACACGATTTAACGGGGAAAATTGTGTGTGATGTACCTGTGAACGGAAACATTTTCCTTGGAGCGACTGTGTGGGATGTACATACGAACGGAAACATTTAGCGGGGACTGACTGTGCGGGGTGTACTTGCGACCAGAAACAATTTTGCCTGTATAATTGTATTTTTAGCTCTACTGCACATATTTCCGTATTTGAGCACTCACCGGTTGCACAGGGCATATCCCCGACGGTTTCTGGGTCGTGTAGGAAGGACCCCCTATCACCATCACTCACTAGGCGATGGTTCCAAATGTCGTCGCGGAAAGGGGTTAAAAACATTTGTATAACACCAACGCATACCAGTGCATCAACAGGGTATATCTTCACAAATTCTTCAAAAAGAGCTCATATGAACTCCTCACTGACAAGAAAGCCAATGTGAGTTATTTCAAAGTCTTTGGTGCTAAATGTTGGATTAGAGATCCTCATCACAATTCTAAATTTGCACCGAAAGCACATGCAGGTTTTATGCTTGGTTATGGAAAGGACTCTCACACCTACAGAGTCTTCAATACCTTTCACCACAAGGTTGTTGAAAATGTAGATGTGCAGTTCGATGATACTAATGGCTCGCAAAGAGAGCACCTATCTCCTATGCTAGATGAAATGTCACGTGAGGAATCAATCAAGTTCAAGACTACTGAGGATGTCATTCCTACCGAAGAATCTGTTGAAGAAGTCTTTCCAGAACGTGAAGAACATCATGCTGGTGCACTTGAGGAAAATGGCTGTGAAGAAAATGCTGAGCCCACTCAACATCGTCAACCTGCTCATCCTCGCGTAGCAAATGAGTGCAGATTGAGAAAATCATGGACGACATCAAAGCACCAGGTCCTCTCACACGCTCAAGGGCTTCTCATTTGTCTAACTTTTGTGGGCACTTTCCTTTTGTCTCTATCACAGAGCTTACCAAAGTAGATCAGGAATTTCTGGAGCCTGAGTGGATTCAAGCGATGCAAGAGGAATTACATCAATTCGAGCTCAAGAATGTCTGGGAACTTGTCAAGCGTCCAGACCCACGCAAGCACAATATCATCGATATCAAATGGATCTACCACAACAAGCAAGATGAAAATGGCCTTGTGGCGACGAATAAGGCTCGTCTTGTAGCTCAAGGCTACGCACAGGTTGAAGGAATTGATTTCGATGCAACTTTTGCACTTGTTGCTATACTTGAGGCTATTCACATATTGCTTGCTTATTCTAACCATCATAATATCATATTATATCAAAGGGATGTGAAAAGTGCATTCCTCAGTGGTAAGCTTGAGGAAGAAGTATATGTTGCTCGACCCCCAGGTTTTGAAGATCCAAAGAATCCTGACAAAGTCTTCAGACTCAATAAGGCCCTCTATGGCCTCAAGCAGGCCCCTCGGACGTGGTATGATACTTTGAAGGAATTCCTCATGAAGAAAGTCTTCAAACCCAATTCACTTGACCCAACTCTTTTCACCAAAACCTATGATGATGAATAATTCATGTGCCAAATATATGTTGATGATATTATCTTCGGCTGTACTAACCAACGTTATAGTGACGAATTTTCCTGTATGATGAGTGAGGAATATCAAATATCTATGATGGGATAATTGAACTTCTTCTTAGGTCATCAAATTCATCAACATCGCAACGACATCTGCATATCTCAGGAGAAATACCTCATGGATGTGTTGAGGAAATTGGGCATGCAAGATTGCAAAGGTGTTAAAATCCCTATGCCCAGAAATGGCCATATATGCACTGATGAAAATGGTATAGACTTTGATCAAAAGGTATACCACTCCATGATTGGCTCTTTATTGTATCTATGTGCATCTAGGCCAGATATTATGCTTAGTGTTTGCATGTGTGCCCGTTTTCAAGCTACACCGAAGGAATCACACCATAAGGTTGTGAAGCATATTCTTCAATATCTAGCTCACACACCAACACTTGTATTATGGTATCCCAAGGGCTCGGCTTTTGATCTCATTAGATATTCTGACTCTGACTATGCTGGTGATCGAGTGGATCACAAGTCAACATCAGGCACATGCCATTTCCTTGGACGATCCTTAGTATGTTGGTCCTTGAAGAAGCAGAACTGCATATCACTCTCTACTGCTGAAGCTGAGTACATTGCTACTGGTTCGTGTTGTGCTCAATTGCTATGGATGAAGCAAACCCTCAAGGACTACAACATCAATGTGAAGAATGTGCCACTCTTCTGTGACAATGAGAGTGCCATCAAGATTTCTTATAACCCAATTCAGCACTCGAAGACAAAGCACATCCAGATTCATCATCATTTTCTTCATGATCATGTGTTGAAGGGCGACATCTCTATCAAGCACGCGAAGAATAAAGAACAGCTAGACGATATCTTCACAAAGCCCTTGGATGATAAGAGACTTAGCAAGTTGTGGTGTGAGCTAAATATCTTAGAATCTTTGAATGTTCTTTAAAAAGGACACACATCCTAACACTTATGCAAAATTGATGACTTAGATGTGCAACACATGAAGTAACGTTTTTCTTCAATCAATGAAGACTAACCCTCTAAGTGTGAAGGAATTAACAAATAATTTGATTCTCAGAGCCCTACAACAATTATACACGGCGTCCTAAATCATCATTCTTATATGGTGGGTCACGCCACCAACAAAAGTTGAAAATCTTCAATTTGAGTTTTTCTTCATTTTAGAAATTCCTCAATTGTTCAAATTCTTCAACTTTGCAAAGTCTTCACTCTTTTTGACTGTGTTCTTCATTGGCTATATATATAATTGACTTTTCAGTCCTATACATCATTCACCTATTGATATTTCTTCAAGTTGACTTTTCTACTAAGTGAATGTGATCGGACCCTTCCCCCTCTATGCTAAACTCAACCCAGTCCGTTCACAAATTCTTCATGTGCGTTCTATTTGAAACCCATTCAAAATCTTCACTGTGTCCTTGTTAGTTGAAGAATTTGCAAATGAAACATTAAAATTTTCATATCTCAATTTTCGGCTTTTGCTGCTAAAACAGTTCCGCATCCCACGATGAGATTATTCTATTCACCCATGATCTATCATGATCTCCACTTCTCTGTATGTGGGTCACACATGTCGCTAGGATGAGAAGGGTCAGGGGCATGTTCGTCCATTTTCCTCGGACGAGCGGTTTTTCACCTCGGCTATAAATACCCCTCACCCTCCTCTGACCTCATTTACCCCGCTCGACCTCACTCCCCTCACTCGAGCACTCTGACCTAGCGCCGCCGCTACTTCCATCGTCGCTGGTGAGGAAGAGCTTCACTGCCTTGACCTCGTCGCCATCGTACTCGCGCTGGCCGCGGAAATCCTCACTCCGCCGTCGTAGCTGTCTTCCGCCACCAAGTTAGGGCGTGGAAGATCTCAACCGACGAGCTTCTCAACTTCTACTCTCAGTTCGTCGTGTTCTTTGTCAAGGATAAATAAAAGCTATTTTTACTACCCTTGTTGATTTTGATGATTTCCACAAAATCTTCAAAAGGTGTTTATTCTTCAACCTCCACACTCTTAAACACCACAATTGCATCTGTTCTTGATTTGTTTCTCTAAGCCACATTTTTCTTCAAGATTCCTTAGTTGTGTGGATTTTCAATCTATACAAGTCTAGAACCTAAGTCAAGAACACTTAATGAAATTCCTCAAGACACCCCTGGTCAAATTCCTCAAACTTTTTTCTTTTGAAAAACTTCTGAGAACGCATATGACCTCTCCAAATTCTTCGCACCTATACTCTGTTCACAGGTACACATGTCCGCTGCTGAATCTTTAGGTTCTCATCCACTTAACTCATTTGCAGCGTTCCTCGAAGACAAATTGCATACCTCGTTAGAGAATTCCAATGTTCAAAATCCTCAGTTGAAGAAAATGGCTGATGGCAAAAGACCTCAGAAGGGAGGCAAGTGACCAGAGGTGAATTTTGCTTTCGAGATCCCTGATGATATCGATGCAGAGTGCTGCACTCCGGATGAAGCAATTCGTGGCAAGGAGACGAAGAATGAGTGCAAAGTGCGCATTCAGAGGATAGAGAGGAGATGGGCACAAGAATGGAGGGAGTACAGATATGCAACTCCAAAGTACATGAAGAAATTTTCCGTACACCCTCCATGCCCAAGACCTCCATTGGCACCAGGTCAAGAAGGTGATCCCACTAGCATCAAGCGTGGTGAGGACTTTCCAAAAGAATGGGCCAAGCGGCTAGCAAAGTTGGCCAAGATGGCCTAAGAAGCAGTGAAGAAATTCAATGAAGACTCTAATTCTGCCGCTGCTGAGGCCTCTGCTAGCAAGCCCAAGAAGGCCATGCCAAAGAAGCCTGCTCACAAGCCAGGTTCCTCTACTTCTGTGCCCTCACGGCCAAGCTATTCTATGCCCTCATGGCCTGTTCCTCAAGATACTGCCTCAAAAGCAGCTCCAGTCCCCACTGCAAAATCCTCGACACATGTGCATCTTGCCTCCTGCCAAAGGACTGCTGGGATATCAATTGCTTCAGGAGCTTCTGCAAGTTCTTCAGCTCCTCCTCAGTCCTCAACCGACCCAACATTACTGAAGAAAAAGGCCACTTCTAGATGAGGCACAAGGCCAAGTCCTCATAAGAAGCAGGTCGCCTTTCAAGTACTGTCTAGTGAAGACGAAGCTGATGGTGAAGAACTAGCTGAAGTCATCAGAGACAGACACCAAAGTGCCGCGAGAGCCAAAGGCAGCAATGTGCCACTAATGCTGGATCCAAACTTGATCCTTGACTTCATTGATCTATGGCACAAGGACCCCAATACTCCTCTGCCTGAGCTGAACTTCACTCCTGGCCAAAGTCATGTGTTGACGGCCTTCATTGATGAGCAAAACTAAAAATTTGAACAGGGGAGGAAAGTGAAGAAAGCTCAGTACAAGAAAGAGCGCTTTCTGAAGAACAATTTTCTGAAGCTATCTCCTGATGAACTTGTATCTCTGCAAACATAAATCAAGGGACTCATTGAGGAATTTGACAGATACTATGCTGATTGGCTGGGAGCCAAAGTCAGATTTGTCAAGCTGACCAAGACCTTCACTCCAAATGTTGCAGCCTCATCGCAACATGAAATTGTCGAGGCTGCAACATCTGCTCAGCTTACCGAAGAACATGCAAGCACAACAGATGGCAATCAGGCTGTTGATGATTCTGAAAGTACCAGGGCTGTAGAAGAAATTCCAGCCATTGAAGAAACTGCCAGGGCAACCTCCAGTGTTGCGCCTGAAGAACAAGTCAGGCCAGTTGAAGCATCTACTACTGCGCCTGAGGAAATTGAAAATGCCAGGGTAACTGCATCAGTTGTGCCTGATGAAACTGAACCAATTTCATCTGCTCCTCCTGCCAAGTCACCTCATATGACAAGCATCAACCTTCCTTCTGCATCAGAAGCGAAGAAGACCAAAGCTGCAGAGCGAGCAACTGTGAAGAAATGGAAATCGTCTGTGACTGTAGAGTCTTCAGATCCAAAGAAACTGAAGACTCTGACAAGTTCATACTCAAACCCAATAGATGATGTTCCAATATCAAGCATGCCATCAAAGGAGATTGTTCCCTTTGGTGAGGAATATATGTTTCCTAGTGAATGGGATGAAGAAAATCCTTCTGCTGCTATGTCAGTGCAGTTGGATGAAGAAATTGAAGTGGATAATATCCCTTCAACTCCTCTAGTATCATCGCCCATGCCTCAATTCATAGCTGAAGAGGCAAGCGTTGAAGAAATTGATGAAGAAGATGATGATGTGGATATTGGGTCTACAACTCCGATTATGAATGATGACTACTGGGAAAGTCATCACCCCAATTCACCACTTTTCACCCCTTTGCAACAACTTCCTCAGTCCCTGGTCCAAACCAAAGACATCCATACAGGCTCTGAAGGATGTCAAGCTTCACTTCATTCTGTTCTAGAAGATGTCCCAGCTGCTAGTGCTGAAGAAATGGACGTCAAGGCTGCAGCTAATGAATCTGCACCTGAAATTCCTTATCATGTGGCTCCAGAGGTTGTGCATCAAGAGGCTATGAAGACTTCAACTACTAATCTTCAGCCCAAGCCACATAATCCTCACACCAAAAAGCAAAAGTTCAAGGCTGATGACTTATTTGCTGAGCATCATTTCTTCACTGACTACAATTCATACGACTCTGCTCGACTCAGTCGCAAGCGTTTCTGGACTGCCAGCCAGATGAATTTATATTCCTCACTGCTATTTGATAAGGACAAGATCTGTGACCATGAGAAAATTCCTCATGTGGGTATGGAGTCTCTTCCGTGCTTCACCCCAGTCCTCAATGTTCTTCATGACGTTGGGCTGCTCAACTTCGGCACCAACATCTGCGATTGGAATGAAGAACTCATTCTTCAATTCTTCGCCACATTGAACATCACTGGAAATGTTGAATATGTGAATTCATGGGTACTAGACTGGATGACTGAAAACACTCACTACAAAGCTTCGGTATCTGAATTACTTCATGTAGTTCTAGTCAGTCCTCCATTAAAGGTGCAAGGCGCATCTATGATGAACCAGAACTTTCAAATCATCTTATGCAAGTGTTGATGAATCCTTTGAAGTCATTCCAAGCTCCAAGGACCACGTTCCTAGTAAAGGAATTGCTCTATGTGCCAAGGACGATCTACAGAATGTTGACCAAAACCCTCAGTCCAATCAAGGGCCACAACTCTGATGATGAAGAAGTTGTTGGCATCATGAAAAATCTGATGTTCAATATCATCCATGGTATTCCTATCAATTATCACGATTTCTTCATCAGGACTTTGGCCAATGCTGCCTTGTCGCCTTTTGAGTTGAAGCCTTACGCTCCTTGGATTATGAGATTCATCAGATCGAGGTCTTCAATTCATTATAAGGATGACTGTCAAAATCATCTCAGCTACTTGCTACCCATTGAAGTCCTCAAAAAAACTATTTCCTCAGCTGATGAGAAGGGAAAGGCTGCCGTTATAGATGTAGGCACTCGTCCATTAGATGGACAGTTTCGCAAAGCTGCCTCATATTCCACCAATGATGACTCTGCCACACATGATACTGCCGCAAATGCTTCAAAGCAATATCCTCAAGCCACTGCTCCATAAGTGATGACTAACCATGAGCTTCTCCTCAGTCTGCATCAGAAAGTTGATAGAAATCACAAGTGGGTTAAGCGTTAGTTTGGTGCTATTCTTCAGAACATGAAAGTCACTCAAAATACTGTGAAGAAGAACCACTACTACTTGCATGAAGTCTTTGACGCACATGGGCTATTCTATCCAATTTATACTGTGCTGAAGAACTCAAGGAGATGAACTTCAAACAGGACTTTGACTGGTCATAGCCACCTTCGAAGAAATTCAAGAAGGTCAAAGTTCCTCAGCTGGTTGCAAGTTCATATTCTTCATTGCGCGAGATGGATGAAGCTGAAGACTTGAACGACACCGCGGCAGGCCGTACTCCAACGGACGACCCCAACAACGCTAGCGCTCCTCCATCGACATCATGATGATATTCTTCAGGGGCGTTAGTCCTCACATTTTGTCCCTTTTGGTCATTCGATGACAAAGGGGGAGAAATTTGAGTTAGTCTTCAAGTGGATCTCTATATATGGGCGTTTTTTTTGTTAAGTTGCAACTCTCGCTCTTCTGAAGTATTTGTTGACCGATTTGTAAACTTAAGTCCTATGGTGGTCTGATACTTTTGCTCTGTTTCTGCATGCTATTTCCTCAAGTTCGTTAATGCATGCAGGCTAAATTTCATCAAACACCATATTTCATCATGCATTTCAAATTCTTCACATCATATGTTAAATGCATGTATGAATTACAAGATATAGGGGGAGATCTCCATGATTCTACTCTACAATGTGCTTTTGCTATTCAAAGCAAAATTCCTCAGATATGCACATCTTCAGGGGGAGTTCTTCTATATCTTGCAATCAAATTCCTCAATATTAGTATTTACACTTCATATGTTTATCCCCGTTGAAAACTTAACCTATATAGTCATCAGTCACCAAGAAAGGGGGAGATTGTAAGTGCATCTAGTGCCCCTTAGTGATTTTGGTGTATTGAAGACTTATAGGTTAAGGGACTAATGAGTTTGTGAGTGTACACATGTCTATAAGCCTATGAGGAGTTTGATATTTACGATGAAAGTCGCCCCCTAAAAATGAATCTCTTCGGCTGAAGACTTTGGTTTACTTGAAGACTTTGAAAGTGAAGAAATTGCTATGACCATGAATACTTGATATTCATGCTAGGATTATGAAGCATGAAGAATTTTATTTTTGTAGTTTCATTTTCTCTTTCTTGAGTCATAGGAAACAATGTACTGTTAAAGGGGGTCGAGGTAAAACTAAGGAAAGGTTTCCAAGTGATGCTCATCTCAAAATCCTACACCTACCCAATCCTTTTGATTGAAGCCATTGGAAATCTCATACAGTTCAGTCAATTTCTTCGATGACAGAGATGAAAATCTTCTGTTCTCTGAGGAATTTGTTCTGACTGAGGAGTTAGGAATTCGCCAGTACGGATTGCCTACAAGTGAGGAACATGATAACCCTGAGGAATTTGATAACCAAATATCCGATTGTTGATGTGCTGTGCCCCAGCTATCCAAAAATATCTACCCACCTAATGGTCATATCTTTGAAGGGCATTTATGTCTTATCATGTCGGGCTGCTCCCTAGGCTATAAATATCCACCCCCTACAACCACTAGTTGGTTTGCTGCTCTGAGAGAAACTAACACTTGTCATGAGAACATCCCATCCTGCGCGGACTTTGAGCGAAAATCATCAAGTGAGGAATACCCAAACCCAAACACCTACAAACCCAAAGTGATTGAGCATCGATGAAGAGATTGTTCATGTGTGGAACCGATGCTTGTTACCTTTGAGGACTGTGAATCCTCCAGACAGGTAGGCTTCATGGTCTAGAGCATCCAAGAGGAAATTGTGGATCGCCGAGTGACCGAGTCTGTGAAGGTTTGGAAGTCACCTGAAGACTTACCACGAGTGATTGGGCGAGGTCTGGGTGATCTTAGCTCAAGGAGAATATGGTGAGGATAGTGTGTCCTCAGGTTTAAATACCTATCCCCTCCAATCAGACGTACAACTTTCACAAGAACTGGTCTACCAAATCATCGTCTTCACCAAGCTATTGGTTCTATTTCCTCAACCCTTTCATTTCCTCATTCATGTGTTGAGGAACATGATCGTTACTGTTTGAAGACTTTCTCAATTTCCTCAATCCTAATTCTTCAGTCACTTTGTCTTCAGCCTGCTTATCCCGTTCATATGCTTCTTGTACTCTGTGCTTGTTTTTATTTCATCATGATGACTGTGTTACTACTCTGTTACGCTTGCATTTGAGTACCTATTCCGCTGCTAGTTGTTCGTGACTTAGGAAATTCATCACCTTGAATTTCCTCAGTGAAAAATTTGTACAAATCGCCTATTCACCCCCTCTAGTCGATATAACGCACTTTCACCGGGCAAGAGCATTGCGCTTTTCCACCATCAATCGACCAAAGTAGGGGCAGGGTTTTACACCTCGCGGTTGGCCGAACCTGGGTAAAAATGCCGGTGTGATCTCTGTCGTGTTGTGTTACGCTTCTCCGCTCTGTGTGCAACATGACCACACCCTGTCGCGGGATATCCACGGCCACCTATGGGACCGGGCGGCCCCTTGCTGGTTTGGTGGGGGACGTCGCGTTGCACAAAGAGCAGACCAGCGCGCGACAGCACGATAGAGAGCACACTAGCAATTTACCCAGGTTCGGGCCGCCACGAGGCGTAAGACCCTAATCCTGCTTTGGTGCATTGATGGTGGAAATGAATGTGGTGGTGCATGGTACACTTGCCCGAAAAGGCCTGCCTTAGGGCTACGGTGACCACAAGCATATGGTGGCATGGGTTTGTCAAGTTTCCAATCCTCCAACCGCCTCCTACAATTGACATGGGCCTCCTTTTATAGATTAAGGGGTCACCATAGTGGCAAAAAAGTCATTACCCACTGATATGATAGCAAACAGTGCTATCTTACCTAACTCTGCGGGCTGGCAGGGTGCATTAAATGCACCACTCAGTGTCACATCACTAGCTGTCCGGCAAGGCCTGCTGGGCTTATCTTGTCAGCTCCGCATCTGTTCTCTTGACACGTCGCTGGATGGGTGTTACTTGTGGGTTTCTTCAGTAGGAGATGGCTGCCATGTGGAAAATGCTGCCACTTAATCACCTTGCGGCTTGACACCGCACTGATTGACGACGTGGGTCGTACTTGCGTGGTTGGCGGGGTGGTTTAGGCCCCAAAGACCCCGACAGGTGCTGCCGGGGAGTCCTGGTTGCTTGCTTCTAGTGGTGGCATGGCCCCTTGCCGGGCTCGCCTGCCCAGCAAGGGAGGCCCTTCTCTTACCGATATTCTATTCCTTTGGCTCGATCTTGATCTCTCCGAGCTGGATGTTGGTCCTTCAAGTCCCTTGGTCCTTCAATTTCTGTCTTGCCCGTGTCATGTCCATGCACGAGTCAGGGGGAAATGCCTGCCCCCTGTATACTTCCTCGACATAAGCCCCCGGGCATGAGCCATACATGGCGTGTGGCACGTTGGGTTAGGCCCCAAACAGTGCACGGACACGTGGCAGGAGCGGGCTACGTGCGGCGGTTCGCCACAATGACCAGTCAATCCAACGTCCACTTGCGCATAATTATTGCACGTCGTGGGGTCGTGGGACTGTTGCAGTTAAGGTAAAATGGTAACTTTCTGAAGCCTCGTGCTTCTGTCCCACTTTGCCCCCTCTTAAGAGAAGTAAAAACCAGAACGACACGGTTCATCTGTCTCTCACCCCGCTCCCCCATCTTCTGCCGCCGCAAGCCAAATGATAGTTCCCCATCTCGCTTCTCCTTCCGCCGCCACCCAATGAATTCCTCCCTCTCTGCGCTGCCGCAGCAATGGGGAAGAAACCCGCGAGGAAGTCGACGACCGCGAGGAAGGAGCCCGCCGCCGAGGGGAGCAGATGGTCGGCGGAGCTGAACAAGAAGCGGAGCAAGGACGTTGTCTTCGTTCCGTCGAACCTAAGCGGCCCCATCCTTCAAGCGAAGTATGGATACCTATGGGGGCAGATTTTCTCCTCTGCTTCATCTCATCGCTATAGGAAAGGGACAGGACCGCGTGGCTATACAGTGGCGCTGCAGACAGGATGAGACTATTGCCGGGGCTGGCCAACAAAATGTCGGTCTATGGCCACGCTTGGCTGTGCGACCAGTTCTTTGGTCGATTCGAGATGTTCAAGCTCCCTACAACCGTCAGCCCCCTGAACATCAACTCTGCTCGTGATCAGATACTGAAGTGGATGCCAGATTACAATGTCGACAGAGTGTCAGGCACTTGGTAGCTCCCTTCTCTTGATGAAGAGCTCCAGTGATCGAGCACCTTGGTGGAGAAGGCCACCAGGGATTAAGGGGAGATGTACAAACGCACCTCTGTTGCGGAGGTTACATACATTCTGAAGAGGGTCGCAGAGGACAAGGACGCCCGCTGCGTAGAGATGGAAAAGGCTGCAAAGGCTGGGAAAGGCAAAGGGAAGGCTGGGAATGAGAGCTCTTCCCAGGGCGGCAGCGAGGCACAAGACACAGAAGACACTGCCGGCGAAGAGCCTACCGGGGAAAACTTCGTCGGGCTGGATGCTCTGGCCACGGCAGCAAAGGAGCTCAAGTAAGGGGAGGAGGCGGAAAGGGAGGGGAACGCAACAGTGGCCCCCGGAAAGTAATGGCTTGCGGCGGGACCGCAAGCCCCCGCACCGGATCCATACTAGCACACCCGTAGACATGCCACCGCTAGAGGAGCGGCGACCTCCCACCCGACACTGCCCACCAAGAAGGTGAAGAAGATCTCTACAAAGTCTTCCATGGCCGATGTGACATGTCGCCAATCTCCTTGTCTTGCTCAGGTCAAAGAACCTCCCGCCAGACGGCCGGTGACCGCTGAGACGGAGTCCAGTAACTATTCTGGCTTGAGTTCTTCACTGAGCTCATCTCCCCTAGAGCCCTTGATGTCGCGGGAAGCACTGAAGCTGCCGGAGAGCTCCACCCTTCCGCCTCAGAAGAGAAGACGAGAGTTCCCTCCTCCCATGGAGTTCAACTTGAAATCCATGCTTATTGCAGAAGAGTAAGGAGAATTTCTCTTTGCGGTAAACATCTTCCTATGCAAATTTTGAATGCTTTCGCTGACTGACATCTTGTTCTTGTTATCGTCGGCAGGGAAGTGGAGGAGGAGACAGAGACCCTCATCAACCACTCCCGGAGGAAGCTCCGGCGCCTCGGGTCGCTGAAGGGCGCAGGGGGTTCGAACTTGGCAGGTAAGGATGCGAAAGACGCCATGTCAAGCCCCCAATCCTGCCCCCGGCCTGGGAGTGGGGACTCGACCCTGCCCGCTGGAGGTGATGGAGATGACCCTTCCGCCCCTTCACACGGAGGTGGGGACGAAGCACCGTGGGATGAGCCTCTCTTGGAAGAGCATGCGTCCCCTGCCGCCCAAGCTGAGGATGTCGTCATGGAATCCTCTATGGCAGAGACGGCACAAAAAGCTGTCGGGACTTCTTCGGCAGAGGGCGAGGCCCGTGATCCGGAAACGACTATTGTCAGCGAAACAGAAACCCCTACCCGACAGACTTCTTCGGGTATCTAGCTTATCCTTTCTTCTCTTCCATACTCTGGCTGCTTCCACTACTACTTTATTTGCTTCGAACCTTCCATTCTTACGTTTGTTTTCCGGATCCTTCCACCTGCAGCTCCCCAGGCTGAGGAACCAGACTTGTTGGAAGTGGTGGCGGACATAGGGAGGTCATCCTCATATGAGACCGTGATGGTCGCGGCCGCTGAAGGGCAAGATCTCGTAGCTGGGGGAACGCATGGTTCCTGGCAGTGACAGAGCACTCTTTGGAGAGCGCCCTGGTGGAGGAAGTGGTCGCTGAGGTGAAGATTCCTCTTCAAAACATGGGTCCACTCCCCTCTGCCGAGGGCGCTGTGGACGCCCCGCCATCTTCCTCGAGCACACTGTCCGTGGTGTCATTGTTGCCTGATATCGAAGCCCCCAGCCCGTCTTTGACAGACGTAGAGTTTGATGAAGAGCTTCAGCATCTTTTGGCGCCACTGCATCTACAAGGCGGGGGGGGGGGGGCAATGATACCGCTGCCATCACCATGGATTTGACCTTCATCAAATCCATGACGGTGGGCTTGAAGGAGATGCAGGAACGACACAACCAGAAGTGGCAGGAGCTCAAGGAGTGGCGCGAGTCCGCTGGCAAGGTGGATCAGAAGCTGAAGGACAAGTGCCTAGAGTCGCGTGAATGGCACGAAAAGCAGTTCGAGGCACTCATGATGCAGCAAGAGATCCTCCAGATGATGAGGGAAGATGTTGTGGCTCAGGAGGGGTGCCTGGTGGACCACAAAGCTTCTTTGGATGCCAGGGAGCGAGAGATCTCCCTTCGGGAGGAGAATCTCGAAGCTACCCTCCGCGCTAAGGATGAAAGTTTGGAGGCTTTGGTGCAGCAACGCACCAAAGAGCTAAAGGACGAGCATGGGGCTGCCCTGGACACCCTTGCTACTGACCATGTCGCCCAGCTGAAGAAGCTTGTTGAAGATCTGGATGCTGCATCCTCTACTAAGGCCAAGCTCGACCTACAGGTGGCCAAATTGAATGAAGACCTTGTCGGGAGCGTCAAGGAGGTGGAGGTACTCAAAGAAGAGGCGTGGCAAGAAGAGCTCCATCTGGATGAGGTGCAGTTGCAACTTTCTTCCAAGACTCAAAGCCTCGAAGCCGCTAACAGCAATATCTCTGATATGAGGGCGAGGATCGGCACACTGGAGCAGTCGATGGAGTCCCTCGAATCCCGATAGCAGCTGTTGTCCAAGGACTTGGAAAACGTCAAGCGCCTCTAGCAAGATGAAAATGACAAGCTAAAGAATCGGGTCGACACGAGCAACCTCTAGATCAAGAGCCTGATTGATGTTGCCGAATGCCTTGGGGCCCAGGCTGCGACGATGGGCATGGACGACCCAGTCTACTCAGCCAGCGAGCAGGAGGTCCCGAGTGTCAAGCTAGGGATCTTCTTCAATGAGTTAATCGACAAGCTGAAGGCGCATGAAGAGGGGAGGGCCACACGTTTTGCGACCGAGTCGTGGAGGCTCGCTCGCGACGCCCTCTTCATGGTTCTGAGCAACATTGCCTGTCGCCACCCAGAGCTCGACCTTGGTGACGGCTTCAAGAAGCTGCCAGTGCATGCTAACGTTGCCGCTACCAAGGAGAAGGTTGCTCCCCTTGTCGACAGGGTTATCCATGTTTAGGTTATCCCTTCTGGTATTGTAATAGAACATGATGCACATTTTGTGTTTAGTCGCCTTATCTCTAGTGTTTGTGCGAAATGGGTATTCCTAGCTGGATCTTTAAATGCGTGTTTATCCCGTTGAACTCTATACTCTTGTGTTCGTACGATCAATTCCTATGTATGCTCTGGATGCCTACCGATATCATGTTGCCGTGACTGTCATAAGGGTCCGGGCCTTAACAGTCATCTTGGTGTGGATGCGTCTCGACAGGTTTTTCCTAGGTAGCTCTCGGTGCAGCCTCTCGTCCTGCGAGCATGGCTCTGGATAGGACCATGGAGCGACCAAAGAAACTTACCGAGGTTCCATCGCATGAGGGTTTTCTCAATATGAACACTTTCTAGAGTCAAGGGATAAATGACTGCAGAAATCTGAAATGCATCAACAAGAAGCGATAGCGTGTACTTAGCTTTCGTTTCGAGCTTCTTTTTCGTCTATCGGGCCGAGCGTGTTCGACGCGCCCATGGCGCCCGGAGGAGCAGGGGGCAATTTGGTGGCTTCTTCGCTCCCGGCAAGAGCAGGCAAGTATTTCTTGTGTCTGGTGGTCATAGGGGCACTGTGGTGAGCTTCCCTGGTCCTCTTCTCTTTTGCTTCCCTCCCCTCGAGTCAGTACGACGGCTGCCATCGCACGGATCGTACAAATGCTGTCAGCCTCGCCGAAGTGTGCTTGCCCGGGAATCAATTGATGGACTCATACCAGCATTTTGCTCAGGATTACCCATGGCGGGGGAAATACTGGACCAAGTGTAGTGTGGTAATCATCGACGTCGACGATGCCGAGGCTAAAGTAGTTCGACTGTTGACGAGGTGCAGGGATAGGAGGGAGGGAGCTTGTTCCCCCAGGCCTTCTGCCCCTTTCCTCCGGACGATGCTTGGATGGTGATAATACCATACGAGCCGCCAGAGTTAATCTATCACCATCGGTGGCGGCCTTGGTCATAACCGTCACCACGGCGAATACTGGAGAGCAACAACGCGGTGAAAGAGTGGATCTTCCCCCTGTTTCGCTTTCGCGTCACCACGGGCGCTACGGTCGATGGCACCATCGAACATGGAGATGGTGCTGAAGATGACGCGTTGCGCACGCTTTCAAGTTCGCACAAGCAAGCCCGTACCCAGTGTGTCAAAGATGTCGCAGGATATCCGCGGCCACCTATGGGACCAAGCGGCCCCTTGCTGGTTCGGCAGGGGATGTCGCATTGCACAAAGAGCAGACCAGTGCACGGTAGCACGACAGAGAGCACACAAGAAATTTACCCAGGTTCGGGCCGCCGTGAGGCGTAAGACCCTACTCATGCTTTGGTGGATTGACGGTGGAAATGAACGCGGTGGTGCGTGGTACACTTGCTCGGCAAGGCCTGCCTCAAGGCTACAATGACCACGAGCGTATGGTGGCTTGGGTTTATCAAGTTTCCAACCCTCCAACCCCCTCCTACGTTTGCCATGGGCCTCCTTTCATAGATTAAGGGGTCACCACAGTGGCAAAACATTCATTACCCACTGGTATGATAGCAAACAGTGCTATCATACCTAACTCTGTGGGTTGGCAGGCTGCATTAAATGCAGCTCTTAGTGTCACATCACTAGCTGCCCAGCAAGGACTACTGAGCTTATCTTGCCAGCTCCACATATGTTCTCTTGACACGTCGCTGAACGGGTGTCACATGTGGGTTTCTTCCGTAGGAGATGGCTACCATGTGGCAAATGATGCCACTTAATCACCTTGCGGCTTGACACTACACAGATTGATGACGTGGGTCGTACTTGCGTGGTTGCTGGGGTGGTTCAGGCCCCGCAGGCCCTGGCAGGTGCTGCCAGGGACTCTTGGTTGCTTGCCTCTGGTGGTGGCCTGGCCCCTTGCCGGGCTCGCCTGCCCGGCGAGGGAGGCCCTTCTCTTGCCGATATTATGTTCCTTTGGCTCGGTCTTGATCTATCGGAGCTGCATGTTGGTGCTTCAAGTCTCTTGGTCCTTCAATTTCTATCTTGCCCTTGTCTTGTCCGTGCACGAGTCAGAGGAAAATGCCTGTCCCTTGTATATTTTCCCCGACACCCCCGCCGAACCAAAATGGGCTCTTTGGCCCCATAGGTGCCCGTGGTTTCCCACGACATCTTTGGCGCGCCAGGTAGGGGGATCACTTGCACGAACCCGAGAGCATAAGCATCGTGTCATCTTCATCGCCATTTTCATCATCAACGGCTCCATCGACTATGGCGCCCAAGAAGAAGTTCGGGGCCGCCGCTCACCCGTCCACCTCGAAGGCCCTGCCGCCCGCGACCGCTAACGCTGCGTGGAAAGCGGAGGTGCATGAGGTTGTGGGCGCTGTGGGAGACATGGTCAGCGCAGGCGGCATTGTCACCATCTCTCCCACGGCCAAAGCAGGAGCGGGAGGCACCAGAGAAGGACAACACCAACAACATCCTGCCGACCACGCCCCACGAGGTACGGGTAGAGAGATTATTCCTTCTGTCCCCCCCCCTGGCCGGGCCGAGGGGCATAGCCACGACGGTGACGTTCACCCCGAGGCGAATCGCAATCCTACGGCCGCCCCGCCGTGGGCACAGTCGCAGGACATGCACCACTCCCGGAGCAAACTGGCCCAGCCAATGCCCGAACGGAGTCATTGGCCCACGAGTGCCATCACGTCGTCACCACACCATCCCAGTGACTGGCTCCCGACGATGGGAGCCCGTCGGAGCCACCACCGGCACTGTGAGGAGTCGGGCGACTCTGCGTTCTACATCATCATCACCAATGCCAAGCACCGCTTCGGAGGCCATGGCATGGGCCCAACTGCTGCTGAGGTTTTCGCCGGCAGCTGATCATACGGATGAGTGGAGAGCCACCATTCAGAGTCTGATTGGCTTTGCCGAGGCTGGAGGATCATAGCAAGCTGTCTTGCCACGGCCTCCCCAGACGACGACGACAGCCCAGGTTGCTGGCCGTGCGGAAGGGGCCACCCCCACGGTACAATCCCCATAGAAGCAACCAGTGCGAGGGCCACGCAACCAAGAGCTTGACGACATCTCAATGGTTTTGTCCAACCCTTGAGCACGTCAAGGCCAACGGCGAGCCCCAGAGGACAGGTAGATGGGGGATGTGCATGTCACCATCGAGCGGCGTCGCGACAACCACCGCCAGTCCAATGGGCATGATGGCCCCTACTCGATGAGCCCACGCTCGGTAGAGGTGGGTACCTGCCTTTCGAGGCTGGGTGCCCTGCCTTCACCCATGAGCTGCGGCAAGTCCGTTGGCCATCCGCTCACATGTTCAAGCCAGAGATTCCAGAGAAGTATGATGGGAGACTAAACCCGGCAGAGTTCTTGAGCATCTACACCATCGGTGTTCAAGCTACCGAGGGAAGAGATAAGAAGGATTTTGCCAACTACTTCCCTTTGGCACTCAAGCCAAACATGAGTTCATGGCTGATGCATCTTTCGAAGAACTCCATCTCGACCTGGGCTGACTTGTGTTGTGAGTTTGTTGGCGCCTTCACGGGCGGCCACCAAGAACCAGAGTGGCCCAGCGATTTGCCGCAGAAGGAAGGAGACGCTCTGCGAAAGTACATGCAGAGGTTTAGCCGAGTCCATAGGAATATTCCAGATATTCTCCCAGCAGCTGTGATAACGTACGCAACCATCGAATACTATCCAAGATGAACGTCTAGTTGCCCAAGACTTTGAAAGAACTTTACACCTTGGTGGACAAGTGTGCTCGGGCGGAGGAGGGGAGGAAACTCCCTGGAGAAGAGGATGGCTTCGATGTTGACTCAGAAGATGATGACGAGGCCACATGTCAGAAGAAGAAGAACAAGAAGTGAAACAAGAAGCGCAAGGATAAAGCAGTATTGACCGTTGAGGGATCGAGCATGCCTAGTACCGGCAAGAAGGCTAAGGCCGAAGCCCCGACAAGGAATTTTCCACGTGCACTGACTGCCAGGAAGCTGCGACTGCTGAGAAAGCTAGGAAAGGTGATGGTCCGTATTGCAAGATTCATCAGACCAAGGGCCACGATATCCAGGAATGTCATCAGGTTGAGTAGCTAGCGGGAAGGGCCAAGGAGGGAAGGGCCGAGGCGTGATAAGGAAAAAGGTTAGAATGGCACTAGCACGAAGGGCCAAGGCGGTGAAGCAAATCGCCCCGGCAAGGCTCTTCGGAACCAGGGAAAACCCGCCAGGGGCAGAGAGACGGAAGATTGCCATGATGGCAGTGATGGAGGAGATGAAGAGGAAACCAGCGAGCAGGAATTCCAGAAAGCCACTGACGCCCTGTGCATTGACAGAGGTGCATCTCTTCACTCCTCTCACCACCAACTTAAAGGTGGGCGCGTGAGGTCAATGTCATGGAGCCAGCGGCAGAGTCTCGGAAGCCGCTCAAATGGTCACGCACGCCCATCATCTTTGACAAAGAGGACCATCCTGAGCGCACCACTGCAGTAGGATGCTTGCCATTGTTCGTTTCACCAACGATCCGCAACCTCAAAGTCACAAAGATGTTGGTTGATGGCGGGGCCAGGTTGAATCTGATTTCCCCAAAGGTCATCAGGAAACTTTAGATAGTAGAGGAAGAACTCAAAGTCACGGGCACGTTTCAAGGAATCAACCCCAGTAGCAGTCATCCTAAGGGAAATATCACGTTGCTAGTGACATTCGGAGGAGAGTTAAATTACCGGACTGTGCCACCCTGATTTTTGGCCCTTTCGTTTTCTTTTGGATTTATTTAAATTTTTTATTTGAATTGCTTTTATGTGGCTCTGTGGTCCTGAAACCTGGGAAGATCATCTCTTCTTAGGCTTCCAAGTGGCTTGTCATCCCCAAAACCATCTCAAAACCTTGTCATTTCCCATCTTGGACCAATCCCAATATTCTTTATATTGCGAATATTCCTTTTTCTATTAAAGGAATAATCCTTTTTGCCCTAGGTTGTGAAACAACCTATATTTCTGTCACTCCCAAAATTTCCAAATAATTCGCATAAATTGTTTGGGTCATATCTTCCTCAAATATGTCAAAACCCTTCCTTGATATCATCAAAGATAATTCACAAATATTTCTTTTCTCATTCTGCCCTAAGTGGCTTTTTGAGAAGGAAGTGTCATTTATATTTTCTTGATTGACCCCAAACTTTTTGGACACCTTTTCATGTCCATATCATTGCCTCATGCCAAAATTCAACTCAATTTTCTTAGTAAATATTCAAGAGCAATTTTTCGAAGTTCCTCTCTAAGGGAAGCCATTGTGAAGGAAGTACTAACTAGGGTAATACAAATGAGTTGAAATTTTTCAAGATCCTTCATATGATCAAATCATCACTCCCCTCAAGATTTGGGCTCATGTCATCACTCTATGTGAGCTCAGCATCAAATCTTGGTTTCTGGTCAGATTTTCAGGTTGTGAAGCACCTATATTTTATATTGCTTCATTTTTGCTGAAAATTTTCCAGGGCATGCTCCTACCCATATAAACTATCTCCACAAAATTTGGGCTCAATCTATCTACCCATTTCCCCCAGCAATTTTTCAAAGATTCTGTACAAAGAGGTGCATTATGAAGGAAGTACCACTTTGGCTTGTCCAAATGGTATGAAAATTTTATGGCATCCTCATATGCCTAAATCATCAGGCCATGACCATTTTCAGCTCAATCCAATCAACTATGTGAGTGCCCCTTCATGATCTTGATTCCGGACCAGATTATGTAGTTGTTAAGCAACCATGTTAAATCTTGGTCCAAATCCCTCCAAACTTCACAGGATTCTTGTCCTACCTACTGTAAACCTCACAGACATCAATTTTGTTACATAGCCCTTTTTTGTTGATCACTGTATTGCAGATCAGTTTGCAACAACAGACTTCAGAGGATCATTACCATCTAAACACAGTGCCCCTGATCGATTCATCACCTCATTTGTAACCTAGCTTGGAGAGACTATCTACTGGACATGGTCGGTTTGGCCAAAGCACACCACTTGCACCAGTGCACGCGGTGATCACGCTTGTGTCATGCAGATAGCAAGCTTTGGCTGGTTCCGTCCGCTATTCTCGTCCGCTCTCTCCGCGTCTCGATGTCCAACCTTGTCCAGGAGCTCCCCCGTGAGCCTCTACATCGACCAATGCCTCTGCCTCGTCCTCATTCACCATGAATGCGCCGCAAACGCCATGCCCATGCCGTGTCCGCCCCTGTCCTACATTAGAGACACATTGGAGCTCACCGTGATGCTCTAGAGCCATCCCCCGCAGCTATTTAAGCGCCCCCGAGCTCCTCCGCACCTCACCATTCCCTCCCCCGCCTCTCTAGCCCACTGGAGCGGCCTCACCCTACCTCTATTCGCCACCGTCCACCATGGCCACCTCGGCCTCGGCTTGATTCCGGCCATCCCGAGCCTCCTGCCCCATCCCTGACCAAACCACCACCGCCCCCACTCTCTGGCAGTCCTCCCCACCCCCTCGCCCTCGCCGGAGTCAGCCCACATCGCTGGAACCGCCATTGATGCCCGTACTCTCTACTCCTCCCTCCTGCCTCACCTCATCGCCGTTCCGCGCCTCCCCGGTGCCCCTCTGGCTGGGAGTGGGTGCGGCTGGCCGAGCCATGCCCACCAGTGCCCCTGCCCCGGCCGGGCATGGCCGGAGCCAGCTGGGCCCCTCGCCCCCACTTCTCTGTTTTCCTCCTCTGTCCCATGCGGGGCAGGGAGCGAGGAAGATGATGAGCGCAGCTGCCCCCTGCCTATAGGCCCCATGCTGCTCAACCCCATGCGCTAGTGGCACAAGCTTCGCCATGTCACGTAAGTGGATACGACTTTCCGGAAATACGTTTTCTAACTCTGAAAGCATATTTCTTTCCTCCTTTGGATGAAATACGATTTCACTTCTCTGAAAGCACATTCTATTTTACTGCAAATGAGAATACGCTTTCTCTGTTCCGAAAGCGTATTCCTCAAAAAAGCGTTTTCCGTTTTTCAGCCCACGAACCTGTTTGTGGGGAAACTTTTTATAGATTGGTCCCTGGTGTTCAACCTCTCGTATCTTCGCGGCCGTAGCTCCATTTGAGGTGAAACCAATGCCCACTTCTTCATCTCGTCAAGATCTTTCTATTTGGCACCATTTTCACTAGGTGGACCACTGTGAAAATGACCTTTATACCCTTCCCTTATCAACCCCCCTCCGAGAGAGAACCGTCCAGCGAATCTTTCTGCGAGCTTCACCACACTTCTTTCCGGAGTTTCCATCACTCCCAAGCAAGCCACGATAGACACTTGCATGATAGCCATATAGTAGGCATGGTTTTCAACTTGAATATTTAAATATTGTGTGTCGGTTAATATTTTGTGAATGCTTTATATATGCTTGTGAATCCATGCTTATCTTTATGTTCTTTGCACCTGTTAGTTAAATGATTACCTGCTGATGTTATTATCATGTTTTATTATGGTATTATTTCCTGATGCAAGTGGTCATGATATGTTCTTATGTAGTGTTGCTATTGTGTTATTCATTGCCATGCCATGCTTAGGTGAATTCAGTAGGGTAAATGAATTGTTGTTGCTGATTTGTTAAATAGTGATGTGGTTCAACCATGCTCATGTTGATATCTTGCTCATATGCATTGTTATTTCATCATGTTATTATGATTCAGCTCATTACCTTCAAGTTAAACCGGCCATTAATCAAACTTGAACACCTGTTGGCTGAGTCATAGTGCCAGCGTTGTTGCGCGCAGTGGTGGAGCCATGAAAACTAAATGAGCTAGGGGGCCAAGCATTGCTAATCCTTTACGAGGAGGGCCAATTCATCAACTTAAACCATTTTACCAGCAATTGTCTAATAATCACATTCATATTAGCCTCGATATATAGTGATGTTAGGGGGGCAGGGCCCTTGCTGCCCTTGTCTTCGCCACTGTGCGCGCGTCTGAGAGATGAAGCGGAAAGGATGGATGATGAGAGGGGACATTGGATATATAATTAATGTTTGTGTATTAGCTATGTAATCCTATATAGAGAGGTATAGATTGATAGATGTGGACGTGGGAAAGAAGGTGAGACCTCACTAGATATATAGATTGATCGGTTTGTGTGGGAAACTGTGAAAGACCTAGCTATATACACACACACACATAGAGGAACATCGATCGCTGTGCATGCACGTGAGATATTATTTAGATGGTTGTATAACTAACCCGAGTACAATCCCATTCAAACAGGGAAAATGTACTCAAATTTAGTCCATATGCTAGACAACACACATTGTTTTTTTATTTTTGAGGGAAGTGCAAATTGTTTTGGTACTGTACACATTATGTTTGTTGTCCCGATTTTTTTAGTTTTTTGTTGTTGTATTTGAATGCATTTCTAGTAATATAGTAAAACGGGACATGGCTCTCTCTAGTGATGAGGTGCGAATTGTATTTTTTTGGTATTCGTTAAGCTTGTTCTCCCGAAATTTCAAGTCGCGCCTTGTTATGCCAAAATTTCAAACTAGCGTCTCTATCTATCGTGCTGCGAAACTCGTGCCTCTTCAACCCGCGCCTTGTTACCCCGAAATATTTAAGATATATCTTTGTCTCGTTGTGCTCTGACAACTCTCTCCATATCAACCCGCGCCTTGCTATTCCAAAATTACAACACGCGCAAAAACTCCCACCTCCTGTGAAATTCCGACACGCGAAATGCCCGTGATACCCCTGAACCGAAAGAACCGCCTAACTCAAATCGGTGGGGGTACTTTCGTAACTTACCCCACATTTCAAACAAGCGCGTACCTAAGACATGGTTCCCCACTGCCATCCCATCCGCCCACCCATTCATACACCAAGGCCGCGAGAACCCGCGAAGCCCCACACCCTCCTCCGTTTGTCACCTAGCTGGAGCCTCTTCCCCGACGACGTCGTCCACAACAACACCTCGACATCCCTCGTCCACCGTACCGGATGAGGATCTGTCGTCGATCTCGTCGTCCTGCCGGTTCAGCCACCCCGTCCTCCACCTCCAAGGAGCTGCCCCGACGTTCGCCTCGTCTTTCGCGCCTCCTCCATTCCCACACCGCCGACTTCACCTGCACCACCAGAAGAGCATCATCATCACCGTTTCCTCGGATGAAGCTGAGGCCTAATCGGCACCACCAAAGAGGTTATACACTAATTACTGCATTTTCTTCTTGATTCGACCTCACAGTGCTACCGGCGCTCCGTCCCGAGCCGACACGGCGCGGTTCCATCCACGGCAGCATCCCCGTCCAGTTCCTCCATGTCGTCGCTCCATCAGCGGCGATGTCCACATCGGTAGGAGTTGCTGCTGCTTTAGCTCTCGCTCCCGCTGCTGCTCTACTCTTGCTCTCGGTCCCCTACTTGGTCTGCTCTTGCTATTGATCTTGCTCTTGCTCGCGCAGCTGCTCTCGCTCTTGCTCTTGCTTGTGATGCTGCTCTGATTTAGCTACACTTCGGTCGACTAAATCGACTTTCGGGTTAGTCGATTGTTAGGTGGTGGGGGGCTCGCCAGAGTTAAGGAAGAACCAGCCGCAGCACGGAGGGGGGCTCGCCGGCGAGGTACCCCACTATCTATCTTAGGGTTCAGGGTCGGGCGGTGGTCACCGGCGGTGGTGGGGTGGTGGCATGGGGATCGCCAG